>NC_056737.1:241496154-241796154 GCF_019279795.1 Protopterus annectens
GTTGTACTACGTTAACATGACAAAAACATAACATGATAGGGAGGCCCTGGTGCTGAGTATTTGCAGTGGATGGCAGGAGGCGCCTGAAGGGGATCTGGCGATTGATCTTCTCAGTGAGGCTCAGACTGACACTTCTGTGGGAGAGGTAGCAATATCTCAGCGGCTATCCCCTATTCAGGTTAAATAAATATGAACAATGCTACAGGAGTTTGGGGGCATGTTCAGTGGGAAACCTGGGTGCACCCACCTAGTGCAACACCATGTGGATACAGGACCCCAAAGGCTATTAAGCAAGCTTCTTACAGTGTGCCCAAGCAAGTCAAACAGACTTTAAAGGAGGAGATAAAGCAGATGTTGGAGCTGGGGATAATCCAGAAGCCCAGCAGTCCTTGGGCTTGCTCAGTAGTGTTGGTACCAAAGAAAGATGGTAGTGTAAGTTTCTGTGCAGACTACAGTTACACAGAGTCAAATGTGTACCCCATGCCTAGAACAGATGAAGCTTTAGAATAGCTGGGTGGGGCCATGCATCTGACCACTAAAGATCTACCCAAGGGACACTGGCAGGTGCCCCTCACTCCCATTATTAGAGAGAGGTGAGCTTTTGTAACATGTTTTGGATTATATGAGTTTACAAGGATGCCCTTTGGGATGAAGAATGCCAGAGCAACCTTCCAGAGGTTAGGAGACCATATCTTAGTAAGAGCAGGAGACTATGCTCTTGTTTACGTGGACAATACTGCCATTCCTGGCAAGAGCACCTTCAACATGTCAGGGAGGTCTTAGGTAGACTAAAAGGGCAGGGTTGTGGGTATGACACACATCTCCTATCTAGGACATAAAGTAGGGAGTGGTGTGATTAGACCAGAACCTGCTGAATTGGAGGTTATTCAGACGTGGCCTGTGCCTGCTACCAAAAAGCAGGTGAGAGCATCACTATGGACAGCAAGGTACTATATAAAATTTGTGACCAACTACAGTACAATAGCTACACCCCTTACTTATGTAACAAGGAAAAGTAAACCTGATAAGATAGTGTGGACCACAGATTGTGAGCAGGCATTGCAAAAACCTAAAGAAGCTTGGGAGAACCCCCCCCCCAGTGTTAGCCAGTCGAGATTACAGCAAGGAATTTGTTATGCAGGTGGATGCTGCAAATTATGGGGTGGGGGCTGTACTCAGCCAAGTTTCCTCAGAGGGAGAAGAGCATCCTGTGGTATATCTCAGCCACAGACTGCAACCCAGGGAGGAATGTTATGCAACTGTGGAGACAAAATGCCTAGCCAGCTTCAGCCTTACCTATACAGAAGAAAATTCATTGTGGTTACAGACCATAACCCTTTAACATGGCTAAATAGAGTCAGTATGCCAAGTGTCTGAGGCGGAGCATAGTGTTACAAGCACATGACATGATGGTGCAACACCGTAGTGGGGTCAGTAATGCTAATGCAGATGGATGGTCAAAAAGGGGTATGCACTGATACATTTAAGGTCATCCCCATTTTTTAAGTGATGATTTTCCAGGGTTGCTTGAAAATCTAGCCAGAGTCTTCAAAGGGTGAGAAATGTGAGGATATTAGATATTTTCTACACTAGCATGACTGGCTGAAGTTTTGTAAACAATTGTAAATTATTCTGTGTTACACATGCCAGCATGAATAGCTATAATTTTGTAAATAAGTTTGTCTTTTGTCACTCTTGACTTATGCAAGATGTTTGAATGTCAAACAGTGCTCTTCTGGCTGACCAGATGTAAATGTTGTTTGTGGGGAAAGTTCTGAATGTATGCTGTGCCAGAGTCAGATGACACAGATGTGATGTCATGGTGTGCCAGGGGTGTGTGAATAGGATCTTCACTGCAGATGTTTACTTTACAAAGTCTGATATGAGAGTAGAATTCTCATGGCAGCTTCCTGTTACTTTTGAAAAAGATCTGCTATAAAAAGCAGGTTCTGAATCAGTTGTTCAGTTATTGTTCAGTAGTTGTTTTCCAGAGCTGTTCAGCAATAGTAGTTCAATTGTTTCCAGGAGAGTAGTAGTTCAGTCGCTGAGAACAGACAACAGCCTGAAGTGTAGACATAATTTCTTATCTTAAGTTGCAGAAGAAAAAGTATATCTTGCCTTGCAAAAGTATTTAGATTACATAGGGAGAGTTAATCTTCAGATAGTCAGGGAACTACAGCTAGACAGTCAGAGGATTTATAAAATTAACGTGAGATCTATCCTACAGTATTACTTTCATATTTCCTGTGTGTGAAACTCTGATGTTTACTGAATCAGTTACTCAGTACTTACATGTTTTAAATCCTTTTATTTATTAAGTGTTTTACTGCCTCTCATTGTGGCTGGTTATTTAGTTAATATTTTTAATAATTTGAGAGTGTTTATGTTTATTGTGATAACATCAGGGCCACTCTGAAAAGCTTTATGGCTTGGAATACACGCAACCATTTGTTTAAATATCGATTTTACCAAATATAACTGAACACTTCTTTTGAAGGGTATTGTGGTATTTGACTGGTTGCCGTGGTTAGTGTGGAGACTCATTTGGGGACATGGAGTGAAGCATATAGTCCAGTCCTAGGTTTGGAACCTGTTCCCGGTGTATTCTTAGGAGAAACTGTGTATTGCCATCCCTGCTTTTAGTGATACTCCCTTGCCAGAGACAGTGGTAAGGATTGACACTCCTTAATTACTGCCCCGGGTTAAAGAGGGCTTGTCACAGCCTGCATCACAGAATACAGGCTACTGGAATGTTTTACAGTAGGTTCCTAACCCCACCTCCATTTTCTGTGTGCTTTTTGCTTCCATGCCTGCCAACCATCCCTCAACCCATTTTGAGCCCATAAGTCCTCCATCATTATTCAAAGCAAGGGTGAAATCCAGCAAGAGAGGTCAAACAACCAGGCAGACAAAAGTCGTTTGCTTCCCTTCACCATGCCTTCCATTCATCTTTCCAGCAGATCTAAATGGCACCTACTGCGTAGCAGCCCAAAAGTTGTACTTCACCCTCTTCTAAACCAGGGGCACCCAAATTTAAGGGTGGGATATACTTACCCCCTGGCTGGACAGTTACAAAGTGAGTTGCTACTTTTGCAGTGGTGTATCACCTTGGGTGTGGTTTATAATTTCTTTAAGTAGCGCTCATGCTTCTACTTACCCAAACACCTGATACAGAACATGTGTTGTTTCTTGAGTGTTCACTCCTGTTCTGCCCCTAAACAGCTGTTGCAGAAATCCACATCTACTGAATGTCCAAATGCTATACCAGTCCTTGCTGCCATCCATCCCTTCCATGAGCAAATATCGCCCAAATGCTATCTACCCTGCAAAATGCTAAATGGACTTGGGTCACCTGAGTCTCCATCAGAGCTTTATCCCTCACTGCCATGGTGATGATTGTACACTAGCTATTCAAGGGCTAAGATTTGTAAAACAGAGCATGTCTATGTACCTTTAAGAACCATTTCCAGATGTAAGGACGCGCATATAAATAGTGAGCATGTGCAGGCAGCAGTGCCATTTTGAGAGAACAGCCAAAGTGTTAACATGTACGTGTGTGGTAGTCATTCTGTTTATAAGTTTAAGTTTACGTTATAAAGCCTCATTCCTGATATGTTTCTGTGTAATAAAGCTGCTTGAACTGAACCGACAAATGTTGTCTGTTTTATCCTGACCGGACGAGTGACATGGTGTCAGAACCAAGACAGAGAGAAACTTCTTCAAGCCATGAGGTGCAGAGTTGAAGGTGAAGGCAGATTAAGCTGGTAGAGTGAAACAGAGCTCTGACAAACAAAAAGGGCTAGAAATGAATTCAGGGTATCAAAAACTTGCACAAATGATTTATCTGGCAAAGAAAATGAAATGGAGCATTTGTAAGGCACAAAACGTATTATTAATCAAACGAGTAGCACAAAACGTACTAATCAAACGAAAGGCACAAAACACATTATTAATTAAATGAAATGTTCGAAACTACGATATTTGATAAAACTTGCAGAAATATTCATATGGGGCTCAGAATTACATTTGGTTTGCATAACAAGCACGTTTGAAGTAAAACAGGCACAAGAAAAGTATAATAAAGCATGATAAGAGATTAAATGGGCATAACAAGTACAATAAAAGAGCAAACTAAGCTTAAAAAGCAAGGTGATTACATTTTTTTTAGTAAAAGACCATGTTTTGGGCAAGAATTACTATTTCACATTGACCGAAGCCATTCAAAGCATAACTAGAGCTGTTCGAATTATCGCACAGTGTGCAAAGTGTTTGCAGAAAGTGGGCTTTATTACGGTGCAATTATTTCAGAGAGTTTGCTGTGTGCAAAGTACAGTTATATTGCAAAGTGCAGTCAAAGTACAGACAATTCTAAAAGTTTCTTGTGCTGTGTGCATTTATTCGCAGAGTGCCACATTTCAAAGTGTTTCGTACACTTAGAGTTATTTCATAAAGTACAGCCATTTTGAAGACTTTCTATGCTGTGTACAGTTTGTTTGCAAAGTGCATTCAACTCAAAGTGTTTTTTTTTACTCTCAGCTTTTTCTGCTGTGTACAGTTTACTCATAGAGCACAGTCATTTCGAAGTATTTCTTACACTGATAAGGAGTGGTTTCACAAAGTAAAGTGTTCTCGTGCTACGGAGACTTATTTGGCAAAGTTTAGTTATTTTAAAGAGTTTGTTGTGCTATTGGGCATATTTACAAGTACTGGCATAAAGCTCTGGCATATATATTTATGTAGGTATATTCGAACATAATTTCAAGTGCCTTCACTGCTGTGTGTTGATATGGCACAGGCATTTTTGCAGACCTAGTCCACTTGTGTTTGATCATACTATAGCAGAGAATTGGCGAGTACTTGAGCATGGATACGATATTTTTATACGAGCAGCTTTTTCTGACAAAGATGCAGATAAAAGGGCATTCATTTTGCTTAACTTAGCTGGGTAAGAGGCCATAAAAAGAGCATTCATTTGTGTATGTGCCAGCAGTATATGCAGGAGATGGGGAAAACCACCATATTGTGATACCGGCTGAATCAAGGGAGGACCCTGAGTGCTTAAAATGTAAATTTAGAGAGATGTGTAACCCCAAGACAAGTTACATTATAGAGGCACTTATTTTATACAAGAGACCAAAAGCCACGTGAAACTTCTGCAGCTTATATAACTGACTTGAGAAATAAGGCTAAAACATGCAGATCTGGTGACTTGAAAGATGAGTTAATAAAGGACAGGCTTGTGTGTGGTGTTGAGATTTGTCAAATCCATGAGTTCACAGAAAGGCAAACAAGTATGCTTGTAAGTGATAAGAAATATAGTTTCAGCAGCCTCTAGAGCAAACGTAGACAGCATACAACATAGGACAAGCAGAAACAGGTCTAAGTACATGGCAGCTGCAACCCCTGTGGGTCTACCAGGGAAACCTTGTAGCTTTCTAGCAAGTTCCAAGACTAGCTCAATAGGGTGGGCATGCTCAGTGTAGTATAAGGGTGAGTCAGCAAAACCCAAGTCAAGTCTTACTGTTAACTGTGGAGCCAATCATGATTCTAAAAGACAGAAGTGCTTAGCATTTGTTCAGCAATGCCACAAGTGTAAAAAAATGGAACCATTTTCAAAAGTTTTGTGAATCAAGCAAGCCTCATTCAGTTCTTAAGAAAGGTCACTCAAAAAAGCAATTTGATCATGTAGAAAGCTGCAACCCTACTTTCTATGCAGATGGTGTATCAGTGGTCGATGAAAAGGTTAATGCAGTAGATTTATCAGCAAAGACTGAAGTATTTTGTACTGTCTTGATCAATGGCAAACCACGGAGCTCAAAGTAGACACTGGTTCAAAGTGTAATGTAATGTCAGCAGAAACATTTGCTAAAGTGAGGGCTGGTGAACAACTTATTTTGGCCACTTGTGCGAAGCTTGTAACTTAAAGGGGTGCAAAGATTCAAACCGAAGGCTCAGTAGTGTTTTCATGCTATTCGGCTGGAAACAGTTACAGCTTGCAATTTTATGTAGTTCGAAGATCAGTGCAGTCATTATTAGGTCTCAGAAACAGTTTGAGAGTGAAACTACTTTCTTTGAACAAAGAAGTACATCAAGTAAGCACATGTCCCAGTTCCAGCTTTAATTATGCTATTTTCTCAGAGTGTGCTGATGTTTAACAACAACAAGCTATGCAAACTTCCAGTTGTGTACTCTGTGAAAGTAGACTCAGAGGTCAGTCCAGTGGTCAGACCAGCAGGGGGAGTTCCAATAGCTATGCAGGACAAAGTCAAGGTCCAGTCAGACAAAATGGTGCAGCAAGGTGTGATTTGTCCAGTCACATAAACATCTGAGTGGGTGTTTTCCATGGTAGCTGCTCATAAGAAAAATTCAGATGAAATCAGAATATGCATTGACCCAAGAAACTTGAACAGGGCATTAAAAAGACCTCACCATCCTATGCGTACAGTCAAGGAAATTGCCGCCATTATGCCAAATGCCACTGTTTTTTTCTGTCTTTAGATGCAACAAGTTCATTTTGGTAAGTAATGCTTGATCGCAAATCTTCACTATTGACTACATTCAGTACACCATTTGGTAGATACAGATTCCTCAGGATGCCTTTTGGAATAAATTCTGCCAGTGAAGTCTTTGAAGTGCAATGAAGCAAATTTATTAAGGCTACCCAGGTGCAATAACAGCTGATGATTTACTGGTTGGAGGCAATGGTGAAGCAGAGCATGACAGAAACATCAGGAAAGTTCTGGAAAGAGTGCATGAAGTGAACTTAAAGCTCAATCCTCTGAAATGTAAATTCAGACTACCAGAAGTTACTTATGTAGGTTATCTATTTGCCAGTACAGGCCTACGACCAGGCCCTTCTAAACAAGCAGCCATTCTTGAGATGCCAGATCCAGACAATGTCCAAGCCCTATATCGTTTTCTTGGTATGGCTAACTATTTGGACAAATGTATTCCTGACTTTAGTGAGTTATCAGTGCCTTTAAGAGAGCTGACATGCAAAAATGTTGCCTGGTCATAGTTAGAACAACACCAGACAGCATTTGATAACCTCAAACAGCAAGTTGCCAACCAACTACATTAAGATACTATGATGTCCACAAACCAGTAGTTCTTTCCTGTGATGCTTCAAAGTTCGGTCTTTGTGCTGTTATTCTTCATGAGGGCAGACCTGTTGCCTATGCATCTAGAACTCTTACCCAAACTGAAATGTAGTATGCTCAAATTGAAAAGGAACTTTTGGCAACTGTGTTCATATGTTCGAAGTTCCATGATTATATTTACGGCCGAGCTATCCAGATAGAAACTGACCATCAACCTCTAGTCACTATTTAAAAAAAAAAAAAAACTATGCATTCAGCTCCAGCAAGGCTACAAAGGTTGATGCTCAAATTGCAAAAGTGTCATTTCAAAATGGTCTATACAAAAGGAAACTTCTTTATCTGGATGATACGTTATCCAGATTGCCCAGAAATACAACGGAACAGGTTGATGCAGAAAATTTTGACTTTGATGTCATGGAAGTGTGTAATTTTTCTAGCACAAGACTCAATGAGCTAAGAGATCATACAAAGACTGATCCAATTTTGCAAAAGCTCAACCACGTCATCAATGTAGGATGACCAGCAAAGTAATCCTCTGTACCACCAGAAGTGCAACCTTATTTTCCATACAGAGTTGAGATGCTGATAGAGGACAGTATTGTTATCAAAGGTCCAAAAGTTAATGTTCCTACTTCTTTACAATGTGAATACATTCAGATTTTGCATTGTGGCCACCCAGGTTCCGATTCTACCAAATGAAGGGCGGGAGGACTAGTATTTTGGCCGTCTCTATCGAAAGACATTGATAATGTGCTTTCTTCTTGTTCAGTGTGCAACACTACTAAGCCATATTTGCAAAAACAGCCACTTCAACTAAGCCAAATTCCTGAACTATTTTGGTCAACAGTAGCCAGAGACATATTTGAGTGGAATAATCAGCATTGCTTAATGTTGGTAGATTCTTATTCGAATTGGTTTGAGATCAATTTGCTATCTAACCTAACGTCCAGTGCTATTACTAAGATGAAAAGTCATTTCTCAATCCGTGGTAGTCTACACGTTTTCTGACAACGGTTCTCAGTTTACCAGTTAACTGTTTCAGAGATTTGCAAAAGAGTGCGACTTTATCTATGTTACTAGTAGTCCTTAATACCCACAGTCAAACAGCATCTATGAACATGCACTACAGAGTGCAAAGCAATTACTAGAGAGGTCAATACTGATATCTTCTTGAATTTACTTTATCTCAGAAATACACTCTGTGACAACCTACTTGGCTCACCTGCTCAGAGACTTCTATCTATGCAAATCAGAACAACCTTGCCTATTAGTTCTAGTTTGCTGGTGCCTAATGCTAAAAACAACAGAGCAATCAAAGCCCAACATTTTAAGAAGCATTCTTCTCAGAAGTCCAGCTATGATAAAAGCAAGCACACTTTGTCTATTGAAAGGAGTAGAGACAGGATGGAAACGGCAAAAGGCTTTGATCAAATTGGTCAAGTGAGAGGTGTATGTACGGAGCCAAGATCCTACTTAGTGGGATCTGAGGGTACAGAATAAAGGAGAAATCGCAGGCATCTTCTTCCTGTATCAGAAACAATATGGCAGCATCATACCTGTGATACAGACTCTAGATCCCAGAACAACCCTGACAATGTTCATATCAAAGAACGTCTCAGTATCTATTCCCGTTCCTGATGATGTCCCAGATGTCCCCAAAGTCAAACATTCCTTGAAGACAGTCCCCGTTGCTAGATCCAATTCTGACTTTATGTTACATGATCAGGTCGTATTTCTAAATTTACTGTAAAATACACAGCAACCTGGACATGATTGTCTTATATGTCTATTTTTTGTATGACTGCATGTCAAATAATTAATTCTGTATAACTGCATGTCAAAAGATCATTTCTGTAAAATGCATGTCATTGAATACTGTAATTTAGTATATGGATCATTTCTCAAACAGTGAGGATGTAGAACAGTGTGTGTTATATGTACCTTTAAGAAGCATTTCCAGATGTAAGCAAGTGCACACAAAAAGTGAGCATGTGCAGGCAGCACTGCCATTTTGACAGAACAGCCAGAGTGTTAACATGCATGAGTGTGGTGGTCAGTCTGTATATAAGTTTATTTAGGTTTAAGTTACAAAGCCTCATTCCTGATGTGTTTGCGTGTAATAAAGCTGCTTGAACTGAACCCATGAATGTTCGTCTGTTTTATCCTGACCAGACGAGCGACAGGTTCCACTGCCTGTGGCTATGAAAGCAGCAATAATTCTTAGAAAGAACACATGCAAGAGAAGAAAACTGAGAAAAGATGTGTAAACCCAACTGCTATACTGACCCCTTTCTTCCACCCCTTTGAAGATCTACTGACTGAATTAGTAACTGCGTGCAACTCCTTCCATGTCGAGTGAGAGTATGCCTTTCTCCTTTACAAAAAGCATTTTAAGCTATTTAACTGTCTTCCTGAAAGCAGTTTTCAAGCACTACTTTTCATACAAAAAAATACATTTGATCAAATCAGTTCTAACAAAATGCCCCACACTTGACAAAATACACTACAGTTAATTGCACATCCTCCTAAGTCCTATCAGTTTTTAAAAACCTGCCTTGACATTTTCTCCTATTCAATGTCAAAGCCTTGTTATGCTTTCATCTGAGCACATGCACATATGACAAACCCTATTACATGTTACTGCACCTGATAAACATTACCTTGTGGAATGTTATCTACAGCTAAAAGGGACAGGACAATAAATTCTGTAAAAGACTGTTACATAAAACCAGCTTCCTATCATCATGCCGGCTAGGAAGACCTGCATTCTGCACTGATACTTGTTGCAGCTCTTTCTTTACAAAAATTGTGGCTTGCTTTTTGATTTGCTCACAACAAACACTCAAACACAAAAAAGATCATGAGTATGTGTTCTGACCAAGGCTAAGTTGAATCCCACAATTTCCACCTGTATTTATAGAGAAAAATTCTTAGGAACCCCCACACTTCCTTCACGTGCTTCCATACCAGCACTGGGATAAAAAGTACTCGGGATTCCTTAAATATTTAGCAGAGAATGGAACTATCTGAACAGAGGAAACATCTGCAATGCAAACAGAAGCAAAATAAATCACATTTTCCTGAGGTGGGTCTCTAATTGCCTACACCATTAATCTATTTCCAGAAGTCAGAAATCAGAAAAATAAAATAAGAATCTACAGTATAAAACAACAAAAATACATTATTTTATACTAATTTACACATCACTTCCAAAACAGTTTCATTTTTTTTAAACAGAACTTCCATACAGTGTACAACATTTGCCAAACTTTTTTTTCTGGTTACAAGCTTCTTTTCTGTACATAATGTTAGTGCAGGCTGTAATTATTTTTGTTTAATTTCAAATACCACCCATGTGCAGCATTAGCTCTCCTTTTTGTTTTGTCAGTATCACTTTTAGATAAACATGCTTAAAATACATGCCTCTGTGCTGCCGTCACAAAAAAAGTCACAAGAATGCTGCTCTACAGAACCCTCTTCCATACCTCTCAACTGCCCAGATTTTTGCCTCAGATGATTGAAGTCACTAAATAATAATAAATAATGACAGTTACTTGAGTTTCAGATCAGATTTTATATCCTTTAGAAAATATTTAATAATAAAAATCTGTAATTCAAGCAACTTTCTAAATGTATAGGAGCAATATTTTACATCTGTCTCTATTTTTGAGTCTTTACCCCCCCCCCCCCATTATTCCTGGCTTTGTGAGAGGTTGAGAGGTATGCTCTTGTCCTGCATTTGATGAATGACACAATGCAGTAACACTGAGAACAGTCAAACGTCATTCCATTAGTCCTTCTTTAAAGAAAAAAACCCTTTCAAATCATCTGTCAATAGTTACAGATTTTAACTGAATATTTACTAACCTCAACTGTAAATCGTACACATTCTGTAGTACATAAAAGTATTTTAATTCAGTCCAATTTTTTGGTTTAATCACCATTAAATCAATGTTTTCAACCTGCATTAAGTATACTGCTGTTTTTAAAACATTCATTCTGCCTTTTCATTATTTCTGGAAATTTCAAGGCACCTTTTAAAGACCATACACTGAGTGACACGGACATTGCAAGCAAAGGAGAGAAATGCTATCCAGGACAAAAGGATCTCAGAAATTTTGGCTGTGTTTTATCTTTCTGCCTGCTTTGTAGTGATTTAAATTTCCCAATTTACCACAACTTGGGGATTTTTTTTTTTTTGCAATCTGTCCCATTGAGATGGTGTAACTGTCACAGATCTAATTCTGACCTTTAATTTTAGCAACACACCTCTCGGGCAAACTTAAGTGCCACTTCTGACCAGAAGCAATCAGCAGCAACAAATCAGATGTAAGAGCGGTGGGATACAAATTCTTTACTGTGTATCTGTAGCAAAGAAATCTATACCTGAAGACCCACACATCCTGCACATGTCAAACTGGCTACCCGGTAAACAAGCTGAATCAGCTGCCCAGGGGATGATGGTTCTAAACAGAACTTACACTTGGCATTTATCACTGAGAAATAGGTGGCTGAATCAATTAAACCTTAAACCATCACACACTTGTGGAAAATGTTGTTGCAGTCTTGTCCTGTAGTAAAAATAAAAGCATGACACGTATGCTCCCAACAGTAAGCAAGAGGGTTAACAATGGTGCACAGTACAAACCATATGAAATCTTATAAATCCGAAGTGAAGATCCAAGAAAACAAGAACAAAAAAGAAAAAAAAATCATTGAAAATGCATAATTTCTTCCACCCACATCTGCAGCCCTAACACTAAGTTTATAGTAAGTGCTTTAAGTTATCATGTTTTCAATTTCTTCTCTGACTGGCAGTTTTCTGGGTCCACATCTTCTGCTTCAGTTCGATGTCTTTTCAATCCAGTGTGAACCTCAGAATCATCACATGACAAAACATCCCTTGTTTGCAAGTCAGAAATGTCTTCTCTTGTACCCACCCCATTTGCACTGCAGTCCGCTGCTAAAATGCAATGGTCCTGTCTGTGACAGATTCCTTCTGTCTGTGTCCCACTACCACTGCAAACAGAGTGCATGGCTAAGGATAGGTCAGTATGTTCCTGATCTCCTCCTTGTCTGCTGCTGCTGCAATGTACTGCAGTAGAATGCAGGCGACCATTATGATTTGCACAGACTGTCTCTGTACAACCCTCCTCACTTACAGCTGGAGTCTGGATATCACTGATGCTTTTTTGACCATCAGCATGTATGTTGCATGTTACAATTACAGGAAAAGAGTTTTCTGTAATTACCTGGGAACTCTTTCCCAAGAATGTCTGACAGTCTTGACTGTTTCTTTGATCAAAAGCAGCAGAGGCTCTTCGCCCACAAGTTTCTTCGCTTTGATTGCCTAGTGCTTTACAAGGTGCTTTTCCGTTGACCCTTCTTGATTCAAAACAGTACTCTACAGAATTATTAGAATTCCCAAGAGCAGAAACTCTGTCTTGATCGTCTTTAGACTGCTGCACCTCAGTGGTATTCCCCTCAATAATTAAGCCCACCTGACTGCTGGAACTTTTGCTTACATCCTCTACAGAAAGATCTCTATTATGAGATGGACTCACTGAAGTCCGGTTATCTAGTGTGTGCACCTCATTTTCATTACTGCCTACTGCATCTTTCTCACTCGTCCCCGGTGACTCCTCCTCATGCTCAACAATCAAATTTGAGGAATGATCGCCATCCTTACTAGCCATATGTGCTTTGTAGGAGCACTGAAGCCATTTGTAAGCTTTGTATATCTTTCTTTCCTCATATTCTGTAGAAGAACACAGGGGAACTTTTACCCTACTGGCCGTTCGCTCCACCTGGCACCTTTCAGGAGAAGAAGCTGGTGAAGATGATACGTCATCAATTTTGATCTGTGGATATTCAAAGATGTCTACTCCTGGGCAAATATCTGTATTTTCTGGATTAGTATCTGTTCTCTCCTCAAGTTTTGGTTTGGGCTTTTGCCTTGATGCATTACGCTGTCGTGTAGAAGCTCGCCTTTTGTTGAGTTCATCTTCCTCCTCACTGCTGGTGCTACTAGTATCATTTTCAGGGCTTGGTGACCTTGGTCTGGGGATGGGGTCAGTGTCTGAATCTGTATCCATCTGATGGTAATTGTTATCATCAGAGTCGGAGTCATTTAGAGCCAGCAAACGTGCATCTTGATACCTCCTAAGTGCCATAAGCCTTTTCTGGCGGGAGATCACATCTTCTCTAGTACCAGTTGGGTCAGAAGTTGCCCGAAGACCAAGGTTAAACACTGTCTCTTCTGACTCTTCAGCCTGTCGGGGAAACTGAGGCAAGGAAGTGGAAGACTCAGAGTCACTGTAAGCAGAGCGATCACCTGTACGCAGCTGCAGAATAGTGCTTGCACTAACATCACTTTCAGAGTCTGAACTCCAACCCTCAATTTCTCGACGCACAAGGGAGTCAAAAAAAGCCATCATCCTGGGATCTTCCTGAATGGACTGGTTGGCATAATCATGAGAAAGGTCTCCACTCCTACTACTTAAAACGAGACTTATATACTCTTCATGGCTATACAACGAGCGTGATTCATCCTCCACTTTTCCTTCCAGGTCTCCTGAGCACTCTGGCTGCCTGTATGGACTCCACACCTATAAACAAAAATATATATATTAATCATAATATATGGTATGGTAGTATGGATTTTAAAAAGTAATATGAAAAAAAGGTCAAACTGCAATATGTTTAATAGATTACTGGTAATGAAAAGGCTGACAGCTGGTGAATACTAGCTCTACTGCATCATACAGATGCAATGCAGAGCAACAATATATAACAGATGGAATGGGTTTGTTACTTGTGAGCCAGTGATGAACCCAGGAAAACAGTTGACTCTGGCAATGGTAGGGATATTATTATACTGCATCATCTTGTCTGGTCTCTGTATATATATATACTGCTCTACAAGGTCTCAGAGGTACTTGCCATTCATTCAAGTCCATGTGCAAAAATATACCCAGTCTACTTAGGGTAGTAAGCAAAGCAAAGATTACTGAACTGGCCCCTAGAGGCATTATGTTGTTTTAACCATTACTGCTGACAAAACACCATATCTGGGAGACAGCAGGAAGTTCATTAGATCTCTTTTGTGAATCCTGTCTGATACTAGTAGTCGAATGATGACACACTGGTGACTTTATCCCGATGCTCAAGTCTTAAGGATTCATTCAAATACTCGTACACCAGTCATGCAACCTGCATGGGCATCTTTACTCCCCACTCTCCCCTTTGAGTCTGCAGACAACATCCATATGAAAACAACTCTTCAACACGAGTCTCTCCATTGGTTATGTCCCCTGAGGTGTGAAAAATGACAGCTATGGTGCTCTTACATCTAGGTAATCCTTCTACTAATCCTGACAATTACAGACCTATTAGCCTAACTAGTATTACTAACAACAGAATGGAACATATCATAACTGAACTAGCAAACAAAGATATTGGTAACATTACACTGTTAACACATACCAGTTCAACTTTGTAAAAGGCAAACCATGTCTGATCAACCTAGTCAAGTTCTTTAAAAGGGTTACTGTTGCAATGGATAAGAGGCATACAATCCATACTTATTATCTGTACCGTAGCAATGTCTTTAACACTATTCTCCTTGCTGGGAATATTGACATTACCCCATACATAATT
Source organism: Protopterus annectens (assembly GCF_019279795.1). NCBI lineage: Eukaryota > Metazoa > Chordata > Ceratodontiformes > Protopteridae > Protopterus > Protopterus annectens. Next base: position 241,510,914 of record NC_056737.1, read on the forward strand.
TGATGGGCTGGTAATTGTCTGTCTAAGAAAATCTATACCGTTAAAGTTGGGTGTGTGTGTTCTAGACAGAAAAATGTTACCAGTGGTGTCCCACAGGACTCTGTCCAAAGTTTCCTTTCCATTGGTATATATTTCGGTGACACAAAAGATAAAGTGACTATGGCGAACCAAGTTTGCTGATGACTGCAAACTAAGGAAGGTTATACAACCCTATGTTGATACTCATTCTCCAGCAAAATCTGGACCAAACAAAGGCTTGCTGTATTAATCCTGGGCTTAGCCTCAACACCAAGAAATGTAGCATACTTTCCTTTCATAGGTTCATAGTTTAGTACTAAGCTAACTGCCCTAGCGAGCCATTTTAAGCCTAGCCAATTATCCCTTGTGAGACTCAAACCCTGCACCTTGTGTTTGTAAGGCAAACACCTTAGCGATTGAGCCACCCTCCAAACCCTCTAGCATCAGTACTGCTTACACAAACTTGACATTCCACTTAAAATTTGACAAAATTCATCAAGGACTTGGCTACATATGCTGAATAACAGACTCTCACTTGACCACCACGGTTCAACAGATTCTTCTGCCTTACTCAACTTATCCTTCAAAGTATCTCATCAGGAGCCAACGAAGATGAGTTCCACTTTATTCAGCCCTTATTAGGTCCATCACTGATGGCAATTCACCCTTTGACATGCACATCATTAAGCACCTTTAGAGACTTCAGTGTTTCCTCACGGGAAAGAAAAAAAAGATCTCGGGTCTTGCTACCCTCAGCCACTCCTCATCTCTCTACTCAGTGTCATACAGACTTCTGAAAGCTAATCTCTGCTTTGCTTTCTACTTGATTTCCTTCACCTAAATAGACCCAATGGTAAAGGAAATACCCATGCTACACACCTAAACATATACTACATCATCAACACCATCAAACAGAGTAACAGATACCTAACCCAACATATTATATATATACAGTATTATATATATACAGTTTCTGGAATAGGCTGTCCTTGTGTATAAAGCAGCGTACTTCCCTAGCAAACTTTAAAACCAGTCTGGATGACTGGCTAGGTGACCACAAACTATCAGATGGGTTATATGAAAAAAGACTACTTAATGGAAGACACTGTTAGCCTCAGGTCCCTCACCGGGTGATGCGGCCAAGCTTAATTGGCTCCTTTGACTGCATGCTTCATTAAGCAACTGTAGCCAGAGCAGAAAGACTAGCACTTACTGTAGCCAGTGCAGCTCAGAATACTTGAAATGGGTATTAGGATGGGATTTTAAGGGGAGATATCACACTATGTATTTTTACACATGACTGAAACAGACAATATACAAAAACAATATTTGCATTGGGGAAGGGGGAAGGAGGAAAAAACTGCTATTCCCTAAACAAAAGCACATGCTGGTGGTGCTAGGCTAGCTCATTATTGCCATGCAGGACAACTACAGATGTTACAATGCCCAAAAGAAAGGCAAACAGAATTACAAGCAACATACAATGAAAGCAAAGTTTCCAAGGGCAACAAACACTTCTTTTTAGACTTAATTTTCAGAATATCTTCTCTGGAGACCAAATGTCATTACTACGGCAGAAATTGCTGTTAAGGGAAGTGACACCAAGTGATTTTTAACTCAACACGTCAGTTGTGGAACCACCTGTGAGAGCAATTAAAAAGCAACTGTTAATTCTGAATGTGGCTTGCATAGTACTTGGAATATTTTATTAGTATGTAATGGAAAAGAAAATACTGTTGTTTAAGTACAATTACCATAACAGCACAGTTGATGCTGAGCAGTGAAAAGTACAGTTGTGTAAGTTAACTTACACAAACGGTAGATGTTCAAATAGACAGCTCACTACTGCAGTAGCCATAAAGTACAGTTTTGTACCTACCATAAATGTAGATGTCCGAGAGGAATGCATCTGCAGTCTTTACAAATGGGTTGTCCTGTCGTCAGGCAGCCCTTCGGTCAGCCGGATTCCAAAGTCTGGGTCTGGCTTCGGCTGGTGTCGCACTTCATCCGACGTCATTGCGGCAGTTATTCGGGTATAAAGGCATCAGCCGACGCCATTTTCCTCAGTGTTTCTTGCCCCAGATGCCAGGTGCCCTCTTGGATGGCTAAATTTGGATAAATGCCACAGTTTCCAAATAGTAGAGAGCAAACACACAAAATAAGCATGTATGTACATATATACAAACAAATACACCATAATAGATCCCCCCAAGCTAGCTGAAGATTGGCAAATACCCTAGGAGTACCTCAGAGGGGGAAGGAGGGTGGGTAATCCTGACTGCAGATGCATTCCTCTTGGACATCTACATTTATGGTAGGTACAAAACTGTACTATGTCCTTCAAGGATGCATCTGCAGTCTTTACAAATGGGTAGAATACCATAGCTAAACTAGGGGAGGAGGAAATGAGAAGAGATTATGGTGTAGTTAGGATCCCTTGCAAAACAGCAGTGGCAAAACCAGCACGGGATCTAGAGTATAGAGGTAAGTTATAATGCTTGGCAAATGTATGCACAGAGGTCCAAGTAGCAGCCTCTTTAATGTCCTTGGTAGCCACTCCTCGTAAGAAAGCTGTGGTAGTGGCTGTAGCCCTTGTGGAGTGAGGCCTGATGTTCTCTGGTGTTTTCTTTCCATGGTAGGAGTAACAAAATCTAATGCAATTTCCTATCCATTTGGAGATTGTCTGTTTAGAAATTGGTTTTCCTTCCTTTCCTGTTGCATATGCTACCAGAAGCTGGTCAGTTTTTCTATTGTTTTTTGTCCTGTCCAGGTAGTAGCGTAATTGTCTGTGTACATCCAAGGTATGTAAGAGTCTTTCTCCCCTGTTCTGTGGGTTGGGGAAGAATGTAGGAAGGTGGATAGCCTGATTTAAAGAGACTCTGGATACCACCTTAGGCATAAATGTAGGATTTGTTCTCATGGACACTCTATCTTGATGGAAGATCAGGAAGGGTTGCACTGCCATTAATGCCTGTAGTTCAGAGACCCTTCTTGCTGAAGTTATTGCCAGCAGGAAAGCAGTCTTCCAGGATTAGTATTGTAATTCTGCTGTTGCTGCTGGTTCGAAAGGAGGAAGAGTCAGTTTTTCTAGCACAAAGTTCAAGTCCCATGCTGGCAATGGAGGTTTCCTGGGAGGTTTTACATTTTTAATTCCTCTCAGAAACTGTCTCAGCAAAGGATGCGAGAAGACAGGAGGATCCAAGCTGTATTCTGCTGAAATAGCTGATGCATGTATCTTGATGGAAGAATAGGACAGGCCTGTATGGTAGAGCTCCGCCAAGTACTCCAGGATGTTGGCTATGTTCACCAGTGTCACATCTTGCCCCTTTGCAGTACTCCAGATGAGATATCTTTTCCATTTTGCTGCATAATTCTTTCTTGTTGAAGGTCTACGAGCCTCCAGGATTATGTCTTTAACCCTTTGGGATAAATTTGGGTTAATTGCTGTTATGTAATGTTCCAGGCAGTTAGCTGCAGAGTTTTTAGGTTTGGATGCAGGATGTTGTAGTTGTTCTGTGTTAGCAGTAATGGGATCAGGGGCAGTGTCCACATTTGTTCCCGGGACATGCTCCTCAGTAGTGGATACCAATGTTGTCTTGGCCAGTTTGGGGCTATCAGAATGATCCTCGGACGTTTCTCTTTGATCTTCAGAAGCACCTTGTGCATCAAAGGAAGTGGTGGGAATGCGTATGCTGTCAGGCTTTTCCAGGCTTTTCCAACTGAAAGAGAGGGAGTCCACCTTCCAAGCAAGTGGGTGGTAAGTCCTTGTGCAGAATTTCTTCAACTGGTGATTGAAAGGGGATGCAAACAAGTCTATTTGTGGTAATCCCCATTTTCTTGTGATGGTTTTGAAGATGTCCGGATGCAGCATCCATTCGTGGGCATCTGTTGTAGTTCTGCTTAATATGTCTGCTAGAATGTTTTCCTTCCCTGGTACATAAATTGCCTGTAACTGAATGTTGTAGCTCAGAGCCACATCCCATAGGTCCAGTGCCAGCCGGCATAGAGGGTATGAGTGTGTGCCTCCCTGTTTGTTGATGTACCACATAACTGTGGTGTTGTCTGTCCTTATCATCAACTGGCCTTCTTGGAGAAAGGGTCTGAATGCCTGATTTGCCAATTTTACTGCCATCATTTCTTTTAGATTTATGTGCAGATGCAGCTGGTCTTGAGTCCATAGGCCTTGAATGCACTTGTCCAGCATGTGTGCCCCCCATCCGAGGTCTGAGGCATCTGTCGTGATGGTTTGTTTTGGTTGGCTTTTGCAGAAGGGCAATCCTGTGTTTGATTGGAAGGCCTGAGCCCACCATAGGAACTCCTGTTTCAGGCATGGGATCATTGGAATTGTGGTTTCTAGGCTGTGCTTGTGCTGGGACCACAAATTCTTTAGGTACCACTGTAGCTTTCTCATATGCAGGATGCCATGAAGCCTAGAGCTTGCAGCACTTTTCTTGCAGTTAGATGGTTCTGCTTTGTTAATGCCAAGAAGTAGAGAGGAAGTTGCTCTTTCTTTTCTGCAGTTAGGAATGCCATTTGTTTTGATGTGTCCAGTTCTGCATTCAGAAAGGTTATTCTTTGGGATGGAATCAGCCTTGACTTTTTTGTATTGACTGTGTATCCCAGGGCTTGCAGCAAGTAGATGACTCTTTGTAAGTCTTCTGTTAGCTTGTTTTTGTTATCCGCTTGTATCAGGCAGTCGTCCAGGTAGGGATAGATTTGAATCCCCTGAAGTCTGCAATGAGCGATTACTGATGCCAGGCATTTCGTGAACACTCTGGGCGCAGTAGATAAGCCAAAGGGCAATGCTGAGAATTGATAATGCTCTGATCCTGCAAGAAATCTGAGGTATCTTCTGCAAATTGGTCTTATGGGGACGTGCAGGTATGCCTCCTTGAGATCTAGAGTTACCAGCCAAGACTCCTTGCCCAGCATGGGAAGAAGTTGCTGTAGGGTCAGCATTTTGAATTTTGGAACAATGAGAAATGTGTTTAAAGCGGACAGGTCTAGAATAGGCCTCCATTTGTTTTCTTTTCTTGGTACCAGGAAGAGTCTGGAGTAAAATCCCTTTCCTTGCTCCATAGATGGTACCTTTTCCACAGCTCTCATTCTTAATAATTGAGATATTTGCTTTAGAGCTTCTGTCCTTTGAGTAGGTGGAAGGTTTGGCATTCCTCTCCTTTCTGGTAGAGTATGGAAATGGAACCTGTAACCTTGGTCTATAGTTTGCAAAATCCATTTTTCTCTTGTAATGCAGTGCCAGTTTCCTGAGAATAAGGTTAGCTTTCCGCCTAAGGGTGCTTCTAGTTGTTCCCTGGTAGGCGGTGCCACCGCCAAGTCACTGTGATTGAGTTGTTGTAGTGGTGGTGGCTGTATCTGTGCCTCGTTGGTTGTTACCCTGCCACTGGCGACCCCTGTAGGCACCCCTGGATTGGTTTCTGCCTCTAGAGCGCCTATTTCTGCCTCTTTGAGCCTTAGAGGATTCCGGAAAGGACCAATACTTGGAGGGCCAGTTCCTGCTAAACCTTGGAGGTTGAACTTGTAAGAAATCTTTCACTGTTTGCACAGATTTTGCTTTCTCTTCCATCTTTTTTAGTACCTGCTGTGCAGGGGAACCAAATAAATTGCCCTTGTCCATAGGTGCATCCAAAAGCTTAGATTTGACATGGTCTGGTAGTGCCTGTTCTTTCAGCCATGCATGCCTCCTGATAACTGTGCCAGTCATGGCTGATCTAAAGGAAGCCTCCAGTGCATCATAGCCACATTTTAAAGAATGGTTACTAACCTGCTGTATGTTATGTACCATCTCTTGAACATACTTTTTATCTAAAGATTCTTCAGAGGACAGCTTTTTAGTCAACTGGTCAAGCATAAACTCTTGATATTGAATCATATGAAATTGGCAGTTCAAAGCTCTAGCTGACAAAGTAGCAGAGGCGTAAACTTTTTTACCCCATCTCTCTAAGGACCTGGATTCCCTTTCAGAGGGGAGGGGTTTTTTAGAAGAAGTAGCGGCTACAGCTTTAGGACCCTGGGAGATAGTCTCTGGATCTGCAAAAGGAGCCTTATATAAGTGGTGATGAGTGTCCGGGACCCTGTAGTACCTATCGGGCTTAGCAGGAGCCGGAGGTAAAGAATCAGGAGCAGTGCAAGCATCATTAAATGCATCATCAACAACAGAAAGAACTGGAGGTATAGCTAAAGGCCTATGCTGTGGCAAATGTAGAAAGGTCCTAAGCCTTTTCTAGAGTCTGAGAAATCTTGGCCCTGCCACTGAAATTGTTCCCTCATAGCATGCAAGGTTTCCCCAAAGGAAAATTCCTCAGGAGGAGAGGCTGAAGGGATGGACTCCTCAGCATCAGAGTCTTCGTAAGGAGAATAAGAAGCCTCAGGAGGGTCTGTATGTTCTGAGTCATCAGAGGAATCATCTGTGGATACTGGCTCAGGGGGCTCTGCTCTAGGCCTCTTTTCTGTAGGAGGGAGAGGCCCTGTCTGGATGAGGCTGGGCTCCACGAATTAAAGAGATGAGATCCTCAGCCAAAGAAAGCATGTGGGAGCTGGTGCTGGGCCTGTGAGAAGGGGGCTTGGCAGGCACATGTTTTGATGCTTTGGCTGCTTTAGCCCTGGCAAAGGCCTTAATAGACATAGCTGGAGGAGGCCTAGCAGCTCCACGTGCAGGGGTTGAAACATCCTGGGGAATGGTGTCCGATAGATCCTATGAAACCGCAACAGAAGGTTGGATTTCAGAAGCCATTTCTACCAGGTTAGAAGAGGCCTCGGTAGAAGGCATGATATCGGCTGAAGAAAGAACCGCTTGCCCGGTTTCGACCGAGACACTCGTGGTTTGCTTAACCGCGGTTTCGGCCGAAACCGCGGACCGCGAGTGTCGGTCCTTTTCTTTGCGTTTTTTGGTAATTTGCGTAGTCGGAGGATCCGACGGCATAATGTAGGCAAAATCGGAGCCGAAAATCTGTTCAGCAAAGTCCGACCGACGTCTAAGCGTCCGTCGGTTAAAAGAAGCACAGGCTAGACAAGCTGCTACGTCGTGGTCTGGGCCTAAACAATGTATACAATAGGAGTGGAAATCTTTATGAGGTATTTGTTTCCCACAAGATAAACAGTTATTAACTTTCTCTGACATCGGCTGAGGCAAGAAAGAGTCCCCAACGGGGTACTTAGCTTTATAGAAGTCTTCGAAGTAGTATTCGGTAGTAGTAATCTCTGGATCTGACCGACCGGCACTTGCGAACAGCTTCTGCTTCGGGCGCCACGCGGCAAGAAAGACTGAGGAAAATGGCGTCGGCTGATGCCTTTATACCTGAATAACTGCCGCAATGACGTCGGGTGAAGTGCGACACCAGCCGAAGCCAGACCCAGACTTTGGAATCCGGCCGACCGAAGGGCTGCCTGACGACAGGACAACCCATTTGTAAAGACTGCAGATGCATCCTTGAAGGACATCTACATGCTACTCATCCTGTCAAGGATATTGGATGCCAAGCCAGTCTAGAAAGTTTCAAGCACCTTCATCGTTCACTGTACATCCATTGTTAGCAAGAGAATACATGCAAATATAAGAGAGACTTGTACGTGCAGCAAAAATCAGACCTTTCTTGCCAAAAATGGGGGTGCTAAAGCCTAAAGCTCTACAGTCATTAAATTATGCCATATCACAAGTTCAAAAGTGAAGAGAACAATACTCCACCCTTGCCAAGTCGGATGAAAGAAAAAAGGGGGATAGAGGGACAGTGTTGGTACAGCAACAGTGATCCATTCAAACATCTGCAGTTAAGGCATGTTAATTTACACAAGTGCATCATGTTCCTTATTAGATCATCGGTGCAGCAGCAACAACTATATGGGATGATTGCCAATGTTCAGGAAGAAAGGGTGGATTTTGTGAAATAACTCCCCTTCAACTATTTAAATTTACTGGCTATCCTACTGTATTCCATAGTACCAGAATACAAAAGTGACCTCCCCTTTCAGTCTATCTTGCTGTTTTAAAAATAGTGACTCTCCACTAAAACTTAACTTTTTAGACAGATAAAACTTCAGTTACCTACTTTCACATCTAACTCCTCTAGTGCACACTGCAGTGTTTAGGATAAACCATTTTTTTCATCTTACCTTTAAGCATCTATTGCAAGACAACCAGTTATTGGAGAGTCCACATTCTGCCTCTCAGTAGTCATCTTGGGATTAGTGCTTCTGTTTTCTCCTGGTGAGAGAAGGAGTGCAGTTACATTATTTCCTGGAGACTGCTAATCACCAGAAAGCTTAATAACTGCTTTACAGGCGACAGCTTGGAATCTGCACTTATATTCTGATCCTGGTGAGAGTAGGAGCAGAGTGCATTGATTCCTGACTCTTTCTGGTTGGAGACTGGGTGTCTGTGCTTAACGTACCTGATTGGTCTAGTTGCTATTCGAAGCATCTACCAGAAAAAGGCTACAAGCCTGCAGACCCTTACATCATCTGGGACAAGACTGTGGATCACCAAACAGGCCGTGGCTTGTTTCTCTTCTTGGGATTGGTGCTAACATTTTGCTTCTGGTGAGTGAAGAAGGAAAGGAGTATTGTATCCCAACAAAGTGAAGCTGTGCTGAGACCAGCATTAGTAGTAGCTAGGCAGTAGCCATTCATGTGACTCCCCTCTTTTCATCATTTTTAACAAGCTAATTCTTTATTTTTCAGTAAGTACTGCTTGATTTGACCCTAGCCCTGAGCAGCATCCTACCATTGCCCAGAATGATATCGCAGTACAAGCCAGAAAATGATTGACTTCAACAACTGGCTAAGTTTCTGGTGTCATTTTAAGGGGATCCAGTATCTGTCTGCTTGGGATGACATGACTGCTGGACCTCAATGCTTTGCCCGAGATGGCCTGCATCTGTCACCCCTGGGTTTCCGGATACTGGCTAAGGCTCTTGCCGCCCCTATAGTGCCTTTTTTAGGAGATGTTCCAAAGACAAAATTACCACCGTAACAGCTACAAATAAACGCAATCTGAGAGTCATGCTGCTCAACGCTAGAAGTCTAAATCTCAAGATGCACTTGCTTGAAGCACTCCTCAAAATGGAGAACATCGACATTAGTGCTGTAATGGAGACCTGGTTTAAAGCAGCAGAAAGCACCCCTGTGGTACAAGGCTATAACTCATTCCACACCTTTCAGCCCCAGAACATGGACTGAAACTCCAAGGTGGTGGTGTCTCCATATTTAAGAAGGATATGCACACCTCCAGACTAGTAGCCCAGCATAATGCATCTGAGATACTTCAGGTACAACTAACATTAGGGAAGGTGGCGATTCAGGTCATAGCCTGCTACATGTCCCCAACCATGTCCCAAGACACTCACTCCACTTTGATAGGCACCCTGAAAACTATTAGGGTCCAAACCAACACTCTCATACTAAGCGACTTCAACTACCCCTCCATCAACTGGGAAAACTACTCATGCACCAATACACTGGCCCAACGCTTCCCGGAGTTCATCAATTCCAATGCCCTGGACCAGCAAAGCAACATCCCTGACCTGGTTATTACTAACATGGGCAACTGTTGCTGTACACCAATAGTCAATTCCTCCCTGGTTAGATCCGACCACAAACTAATCACCATGAAAATCCACCTCTCACCCACATCCCCCGCAAAGGTAACCACCATGAAAAACTTCTCCAAAGCTGACTTTGGGCTCCTAAAAACAGAGGTGGCTAACTTCACAGCACTCATGTCAATGAAAAACAGATGCATGACTGCCAAATCATACAACGATGCACTGTACGAACACATACATAAACCCAACAGAAGCAAGATGCTCTCCTCCAAAAAAGGAAGCCAATTTAGTGGTCCCCTGCCATTAATAAACTCTACAACAGAAGGAAGAAACTGTTGCAGAAAAAGGTAAAGTCCCAAGACTGGAAAAACTCCCTTATTAGCATCAACAAAAAGTTGAGGTCCCTCACCAAAATATCTAAAACCAGCTATGAAGGCAAAATTGCAGCAGACACTAAAAACAACCACAAAGCCTTCTATAGTTACATCAAGAATCTCCACAGCAAAACCCAGGTTTGCTCCGAGTTACTGCACAATGATACCTCCTATACTGAGCCAACAGATACTGCCAACGTACTGGCCAACAGATTCAGTGCCAACTTTACCCCTCTCTCCCCCCAAAGGACCAATCACAATACAGGAGGAATGCCAGACATCCAGCATTACTGCAGCACATGTTAAAGCTGCACTGTCCCAGGCCACGAATACAGCTTCCGTGGGACCCAGCAATATCCCTGGATGTGTTCTACATGAACTACAAAGTGAACTGGCACCATATCTGTGTGCCCTGTTCAATCACAGCCTCACTTCAGGCTTTGTCCTTACTGAATGGTGCACTGCTACAGTAATCCCTTTCCATAAAGGGGGAGAGACAACAGACCCTGGGAATTATTGCCCCATTAGCCTGACAAGTCTGATATGTAAGGCTATGGTGTGCATCATCATGGACCTAATTAACAAGGATATAGTGAATCTCCAAACTACGCAATTTGGTTTTGTGAAAGATAGATCATACCTGCTCAACCTGGTTGACTTCCCTGAGTCAGTCACCAGAGCTGTGGAAGACGGCAAGGCAGTTCATACAGCCTACCTCGATCTGGCCAAGGCCTTTGATACCATTCCCCACTCTGGAATTATTGATAAATTCACCAAATAAGGCATCAGCCCATATATCATTAGGTGGGCTGCAAATTGGCAAATAGACATAATCCACAGTGTGAAAGTAGCGGACTCCAAGTCAGACTGCCAACCAGTCACGAGTGGAGTCCCACAGAGATTGGTGCTGGGTCCTTTCTTGTTCGGCATCTACTTCTCAGAAGTCCAGGCCAACACGGAGGAACTTTGGCTGACCAAGTTCACAGACGACTGCAAGCTGGGAGCCATTATTAACTCCCCAAGTGATGCAGACATCCTACAGAAAGTTCTCACTGAGACCAGTGACTGGTGTCGAAACCATGGCCTTAAGCTTACTGCCAAAAAATGCATAATCCCCTTTGGGAAAAACTCAGTTCCCACTAATTATCACATCGATGGGAGCCCACTGAACACTGAAGGCGTTATGAGATCTGGGGAACACAGGTTGACAGCAACCTCCCCTTCAACCACCATACTGCCACTGTGGTCAGAAAGTCCTTCTATGTGGCACATCTCATTACTAAGGGTTTCGCATCCAGGAAGAAAGAGGTCATCATCTTTCTCTACCCTTCCCTCCTTAGGCCAATCATCAAGTATAATGCCCCATTTGGCATGTACCTCACTAGACACACGTAACATCTAGAAAGGCCTAAAAAGTACCTCACAAAGAGGATCCTACGCCTTAAACACATGTCCTACATGGACAGACTCAAAAAACTCCAGCTATTCTCTGTCTCTTATCATCTACTAACAGGCGATCTCTGCTTGACTTAAAAAGCCATGTCTGACCCAGCTCTGTTAGAAATGCTACATCTAAAGAAATCCCAATCCCTCCACACCACATGCTCCAGAGACCTCAACCTCATTACCACAATCACCAGAACATGCTAATGGGACAGGTTCATAACCCAGAGACTGCCCATGCTCTGGAATAAACTTCCCATACATGTCAAGCAGAGCATCTCACTGCCCCTCTTCAAGAGATATCCTGATGAGTGGATGGGAAATAGAAAGTTCACTCCTGTGGCTCTACTTGATAGAGGCACTAGAAACTAACATTGGGTGGCACGATGCCAGGGCACTTCTATGGGCTAGGCTTGTAAAGGCTCCAGGGCCATTAGCCTAGTGGCTCTACTCAGAGGTACTGGAAACTAAGGTCAGGTGGCACAATGCCAGGGTAATCTTATGGGCTAGGCTTGTAAAGGCTCCAGGGCCATTAGCCTAGTACACACCTATGAACCTATGAAAACTAATCTGAATGTAAACAAAACTTCTGATTCCGAGCTGAAGCTCGGGTGACAAAATGGCAAAGATGCAAGTACTTCTAATGTCATACCAATAAATGGCATTTACTAGGATACTGGAATTGTTAAGATGTGGTGGACTGTAGTATAGATTATTCATTAGTATTTAAGAATGTACCAAATTATGGGGTTTGTTCTTTCTTCCTGCAAAGACTGTTATGGCATGGCTCCGTGGTAAACAATTTGTCAGGTTTAATCATGTGACTTATTTTAGTCTGTTACAAGCTGCTTTCTTTGCTCAAGAATTCAAATACAGGTCTTGACTCCCCATCTCCAAAATGCGGAGCACTACCTCTCATAATGGGGAATAACTGGGCAAAATGTAAAACACACACCCATAGTAAAAGCTGAAAGCACTTTCTTACATACTTTGTCTAGTGGTCCTCAATAGGAGGCATAGTTGCTCAAATATGGCAGTATGCAAATGGAAGTGCAATGTCATGGACTACATCCTATCCAAACTTGAGAAATAATACCTTTACAAGCAGTCAGGGATCAGGCATAGTTTCATGATGCTGATGTCATCATGCATGCCCCTGCATCCAGATGACACTGTGGGATACGCTGGCGATGTGTGATGACATCAGCATTATCAAAAAAAATTGTAAATAAATAAAAAAAAAAAAAAATTGTGATTTGAAGGCATCACTCAGGAATTCGTGGCACCCCATTATTTTAGCCTCAAAACTGGGAAATTCCAAGGAATCTAATACGGTTGAGAGGTATACAGAGCAATGGATCCCCAAATTAAGGAGAAACCAGTGGAGCAGGAAACATCTGATCAGTTCCCATATGAAGATACTTTGGAGCCTTTCTTAGGAATCAGTACAAACATTCAGGTAGAGTTGCACAGCAAGGGAAGGAACAGGAAAGTGGCAACTCTGACACAGTCAATGGTGTGGAGTGATAGGCAAGTGAGTTCCCATATGAAAAAGCAATGGATGACGTAGGATGAAACTGAAGAGAATGTGGCACAGGTAGATGCTCTTCAACTTTCTATAGAATGCCTGCAGGAAATGGAGAACAAATAACGTGCCCTCAGTTTAGAAGAAAATGATCTAAGAGAAGAATTGCTTGATTTAATAGAGATGAACAGACATATTAAGATCAATGAAAGAAACATACTACAGAAAGTCAATCAACCCCAAAAAGTTAGAAGTTTGATAAACAAATGAACACAGTAATTCGGACTATTCAGGGAGATTCATGAGATATAACAGAAGTAAATAAGATACATTACTTACTGTGCAGTTAAATTAATAGCAGATGTCTTACCACAAAAACACAAGGTAGTAAGTGAAAGGAAGGGGAGAAATCGAATGCCATCATGGAAGTTATCAAATAGAGAAAACTATAAAGCAATTAAGACAAGAAGTATTGAAGTGGCACTATTAGAAGAGTATAGAAGTGGGAACAGATCAACAAAAATACTCAGAAAGATAGGCATGATAAAAGCTATGCACAGTATCACAAAAACATCAGGACCTATCATGCACCATTGCAAACAATAAACTAAAAATATCAGCACCGGTAGAAGATATGCAGGTAAATATAAAGGAAAAGTACAAAATAAGCAATTTATTGATGAGACAAAAAAGTTTTATAGAGAACTGGGAAACAAGACAAAATGAATTGAAACATCACCAAAAAAAAGAAGAAATAAGATATATTTTGGAGAAATATCTATGAAGAGCCGGAGGAACATAAAGATGCTAAATGGATAGAAACAGTATAAGGAAGAATAAGAAGTTCAAAAGTACAGGATATGAAATGGGATGAAGTAATGGCCAAAGAGATTGAAAAAAGTTAAGAAATGCTCATAACTGGAAAACTGCAGGCCCAGATGCAGTACCTAACTTCTGGATAGAAGTATTAACATCTTTACATGAAGATTTAGCCATGAGTAAGAGCTATTTATGTGCGCACCCCGAACGGTCACCAGTCTGGTTAACAAAAGGAAAACAATACTCCTACTTAAGAGCGAACCTGCAAAAGCTATCCCAAAAATTATAGACCAATAACTTGCCTTCTGATGATGCATAAACTATACACTGAAACTGATGCCGACAGAGTTTATAGTCATTTAGAAGAAAACTCAACCATGGCAATAGAACAAAAGGGTAATAAAGTCATATGGAACAAAGGATCATTTGTTGTTAAAGTCATGATGGAGAACTGTAAAAAGAGGAACTATCCAAGTATGGCAGGGATAGACTACAAAAATCCATTTGACAGTATCCCATGTTCATGGATAGAAGAGTGCTTAAAAATGTATAAGATGCACCCTACACTGATCAATTACATTACAGTGACCATGAAACAGTGGCAAACCACTCTGCAGTTAAGCCATGATAAAGGACAAATTATAACTCCAGGGATAAAACTTCAAAGGTGGATATTCCATGGTGACTCTGTCACTGCTGCTCTTTTATCTTGCCCTTAACTCATTAAGTTGTCTACTTAGCAGATTAGGTCATGGCTACAATTTGGCTCCCAGAAAACAACAAAGTGTAAAGATTTCTCATCTTATTTTTGTAGATTTAAAATTGTACAGTTCATCACATATGGAACTGAAAGCACAACTGCAAGCGGTTAAAACTTTTTCAGATGATATGAGAATGTCATTTGGTCTTGATAAATGTGCAAAAGCAACATTTAAAGCAGGAAAGCTTCAGCACCAAGAAAACATTGATTTGGGACAGGAATGTGATGTAAAAGAACTTGTGCAAGCAGGAGTGTATAAATATTTGGGAATTCATGGATCAAGAATAAAACAGCAACAATGCGAATAAAACGTAGTACGGAATATTTTAGAAGACAAATTAATACTGAAAATAGCTTTGACATCTAGGAACAAAGTCCAAGCTATAAACCAATTTGCTCTTCCTGTCCTAATTTACAGTTTTGGAGTGACTGAATGCCTCCAAAAGGTGTTGGACAGGAAAACAAGATGAAGTTTCATGCTCATCAAATGACTTATAAAAAAATCAGTGTACACCAAGACTATATATTTTTCGTTCTGAAGGAGGTAGGAGCCTTCTTGAAACTGATTACATGTACAGATCTGCAATCGAGGGAATGTATACATATGTGCTGACCTCACAAGATCCAAACGTAGTGAAAGTTTTAAAACATGAGGAGAATAAATCTAAGAAGGCTTAGTTTAACAGAAGCATACTGGTGTCAAGTGGGAATGGAAATCAAACCTGAAATAGATAAAAATCAAAGCAAATGAATGTGCCAAAAAAACAAAAGAATATAAGGTGAAGGATCAGATCAGAAGGCAAGAAATGTGGAAAATGCATAAATATAGTTGCAAGTATAGCAAACTCTTCGAATAACCTCATGCTGATCAGGATCAAATGCAGGTATGGTTAAGGAGAGGTGAATTTAAACCAAAAGACAAAAGGTTAATACTGGTGGCCCAAATCAATGGACTACATACATGTTGGTTTACAAAGTCCATTGAACGCGTGGGAGAAACACACAAATGTAGCTTTTGTAAAACAAAATTGGAAACAGTTGCACATCTTGTTGCTGGCTGTGATATACTAATGGCAGAAGGACTGTATACTGAAAGACATAATAATGTGGCAAGACTGTTGCAATTATGCAAACATTATAATATTGAAGTAGTTGAAAAACATTTGAAACATTAGTCACAAAACCTTATAGAAAATTAAGTTTACGTCACATGGGATCACCCACTATCAACAGTTCAAAAAACAGATGTAAGAAAACTAGATATAGTACTCCATCAAAAGAAGACAAAAGTAGCACTGATTACTGAAACTGCTACACCCAGTGACTACAGTGTCTTATGTACGAAGAGACACAAAGTCATAAAATACCAGAATTTTGCAGACAGAAATGAGGACAATGTGGAAGAGGATACCCAGACAGTTCCAACAGGAGAAGGAGAAATGGGTCATACAAAAAAGAATGTACAATCATACTTAGATATGTTACCAATACATGTAACTCTGTATGAACTGTGGGAGTCATTACTGGGCACATTGCAGGTGCTGTGAACAGCACTTCTGGCTAACATCAATGACTGAAACAATACTAATTTCATTAACTTTAATCATACTTTCACTTAAGAATGCGATCTATTCCAGTCATGGTATTAGAAACCCAAAAGACTTGGAGAAATTAAAAAATAAAGGTGTCTGGGGGGGAATTAGAAAACCTATCATCCAAACAGTCAAATTCAGAGTTTCTGAGTTCAGATGACAGAACTCCTTTGCTGTGCGAGCAGGTCCATCCTGTGGGTAACATGCAATGACTGCCCTTGGCAAGAAGAAAATGAATGAGAAAGCAATGCTGTCTGGCAAAAGAGCTTGTTTGGATTGCCCTCTACATCTTAAGAAGGATCACTGTAATAAAAGGAAGGGAATGCATATAGGAGATTCCCTTTCCATGCTATTGATAAGGCATCCATTTTCTAAACTTCCTTACATGAAACTCTGAAGCACAACAGAGCTGTCTATTCAGAGTGCAGGTAAAAAAAAATCTACCTGGAGAGTTTCCACTGATGGACAATTTATAGAAAGAATTACTTGTTCAACAACCAATTCTGAGGGCCTGCCTTCAACCTGCTCAAATAATCTGCCTAATCTGCCACTGATTTGTATTTTTTTGATGGGATGTAGGTCACCTGAAGAAAAAGACTATTGTAAATAGCAATATCTCAGGCTATCAAAACCAGCCTGAAGAGATGCTAGGGTTTTGTCACCTCCCTTGTCAGTTGATAGACCATAGGTTTGAGGCATTATCTGTTGGCACTTGGAAAGTTCTTGGACACCAGGGATAAGATCAGGGCTTTCATCTTTTTGATGTTTATGTAACTGCACATCTCCTGCTTGGACTTTCATGTTCACCGACAAGGTCCCCAAGCCAGTTGTGAAGCACCTGTTGAAACCTTCTGGAAATGGGAAGAAACTAGAAAAGGAATACCTGGACTTGGTGTTATCTGGTTTATCCATCAACGGATTTCTTTCTTCACAAAAGGCAAAAGGGGAACTGGAAAGGGCAGAACGAAGCAATGTTGTGCCAAAATTGATTTGAGATATCACAATCTTCATATGGAGTCTGAAGAAGGGAATCATCTGTAATGTAGATGCCACATACCTCATGGCTCACAAAATCTCTCTAGCAGAGGTCATTGCTAGATTTGAAGAAAAAGTGGGTAAAAAGTCAGAAATGCTTTTTCCTGTGTGAAGAAGGCCATCATACAAGTATCAAGTACACATTCCGGAAAGACTAGGCTTTAAGAAGGCTGAAAGATTGTGTTCTCAGTTTTACAGTGAAGCTTATATGAATAAGTTTGACTGTAAATTAAGTCTTGTAATGTTTTCTGAAGTAGTCTGAATCAAGAAGTTGCCCAAGTATAAATGTAAGCATCTTGGAGTCTGTAGAAATCTACTAGAGAGTGCCGGCATTTTGTGAAAACTCTTCATATTGTAGAAAGAGTAAAGTAAAGCATAAATTAAAAATGATGCCCTAAAGCAAAAAATGTTAAGCATTTTCTGTGAAATTGACAAGATAGGAATGTGAAGGTAGGCACCATTCAGATCCAAGGCAACAAAATAAGCCTGACAGAAAATCCGAGGAGAGGGCGAGAGAAGAAAGAAGACGAGAGAGAACATCTTGAATTTTGTTATTTTTCAGAAATGTGTTTAGAGTGAAGAAGTCCAAAATGGCTCCCCTTGCCCCTTTTCTTGGTACTATGATGAGCCAGAAATAGCACCCTTTTCCTTTTTGATGAGGAGGGCCTAGTTCAATAATACCCTAAAAGTAAAAACCAGCCAGTTGAAACATGTCAGCACCTGATGGAATCACAGGAGATTACCACATGAACTTATACCCATTTTGAATTATGTTATTCTCCAAAGGGGAAGACAGTGGGGCAGTCTTCCTGAAGGAATGGTAAGGACTAGCTGAGGTAGAAGGAGGTAGTGCAGGAAGGGAGAGGGTAGTCAGAAGATGGAGTTTGGCAGCAAAGGATAGTACAGTTGTGTACACTTACCATAAATGTAGATGTTCGAGTGTATTCTCTTTTGCAGTCATCACACTTGGGTTATCCTGCCAGGGGTAGCCCTCAGTCGGCCCAAATACCAGAGGCTTAGTATTTTTGCGTCAGTTGCTGTCGTTTCAGGACTGACGTCAGGTTGTCAGTGGTATAAAAACAGGCAGCCAACACCATTACATCAGTTTTTCTTGCCCCAAATGTCAGGAGCCCGCAAATAGGGAGTTAAGCTATGGTGGAATAACACCACCAGCAAAAAATAAATACCAATAGCCCTGTAAGGAGTGAGGAAGGGAGAGAGAGACAAGGGGGCTGGAGGGTGGGAAACCAGGATTGCAACAGTGAATACACTCGAACATCTACATTTATGGTAAGTGTACACAACTGTACTATGTTCTTTATGTTTCACTGTTGCAGTCATCACACTTGGGTTGATTCCCAAAGCTGAAGAATGGGTGGAGGCAGTCAAGAAGAGTTGGGGCTGGCTAGTATGCCCGGCAGGACTGTGGTTGCAAAGCCCGCCCTGGATCTGGAAAAGATATGCAGGTGGTAATGCTTGGTGAAGGTATGAACAGAACTCCATGTTGCAGCTTCCAGAATGTCTCTGGTCTGGACTCCTCTGAGAAAGGCTGTGGAGGTTGAAGTTGCCCTAGTGGAATGTGTTCTGACCCCTGTGGGGGTGGTTTTTCATGGTGTTTGTAACAGAAATGGATACAGTGTGCTATCCATTTGGAGATGGCTTGTTTTGATATGGCCTTGCCCTCAGCCCCTGGTGCAAAGCTGACTAGTAACTGGTCAGATTTCTTAAAGGGCTTAGTCCTATCCAGGTAAAATCTGAGCTGTCTGTGCACATAGGTTCATAGGTTGGTACTAGGCTATTGGCCCTAGGGCCTATACAAGCCTAGCCATAACAATTCCCTGACTACTTCTTCCCACACTATTTACTTCCCTGGACCCCTGTCTAGCAGGGCGACTGACATGATCCCCGAGGTGAATTTCAATTCTCATCCAATCATCAAGGTTCCTTTTGAAGAGGGCCAAAGCGGCACACTGCCTGACATCTATGGGCAGTCTATTCCAGAGTCTGGGGAGTCTCTGGGTCAGGAACCTATCCCGCCAGCATGTTTTGTTTATTGTGATGACAAAATTTAGATCCCTGGAGCGTGTGGCTCTGAAGGATTGGGATTTCTTTAAGTGTAGCATGTCCAACAGCTCTGGGTTTGACATGGCCTTGTATATTAAGCAGAGATCGCCTTGGAGTAGACGATATGCGACAGAGTATAGCTGGAGTTTTTTTAGGTAGGTCAGTATAGGGCATCTGCTTTAGGCCTGTGATTCTTTTAGTGAGGTATTTCTGCAGCCTTTCCAGTTGTTGCAGATGTCTTGACAGGTACATACCAAATGCAGTGTTGTATTCTATAATGGGTCCAATGAGGGATGAGTACAGTGGGACAATGACCTCCTTTTTTCTGGATGAAAAACCCTTAGTGATGAGGTGTGCACATCTAAAGAGTGCAGGATCCTTTCCCCCTTACTTTGAGGTTTAGAGAAAAAGGTGGGCAAATGAATAGATTCGTTGAGAGCCACACTGGACACCACTTTGGGCATGAAAGTTGGGTTAGTCCTGAGGGAGACCCTGTCAGCATGGAAAATGATGAAGGGTTCCACAGCCATAAAGTACAGTTGTGTACACTTACCATAAATGTAGATGTTCGAGTGTATTCACTGTTGCAGTCATTACATTTGGGTTATCTGCTTGCAGTAGCCCTCAGCTGGCCTGATTATCAAAGTCTTGGGTCCTGCGTCAGTTGCAGTCTCATCTTCTGTGACATCAGAGGTGTAAAGCATGCAGCCGATGCCATTACATCGGTTTTTCTTGCCCCAGATGTCAGGTGCCCCCCTTAATGGGAAGCAATTAAAAAAAAAATATATATATATTTATATATATATATATATATATATATATATATATATACACACATACACACACACAATGTTATACCTCCAACAAAACAGCAAATACACCAAAAAGCTTTTAAGTACAGTAAAGGAGAATAGAGGTATAGCCAAAAGAAGTCAGGGGGCTGGAGGGAGGACAACCAGGACTGCAACAGTGAATACACTCGAACATCTACATTTATGGTAAGTGTACACAACTGTACTATGTTCTTCGTGTTTCACTGTTGCAGTCATCACATTTGGGTAGATTCCCAAAGCTAAGGATGGAAGGAGGAATTTAGATAGCATTAGGACCAGCTATAAGACCCTACAAGACTGCAGTGGCAAAGCCAGCTCTGGATTTAGAGAAAATTGGCAAATGGTAATGCTTGGTAAAAGTATGTACAGACCTAAAGGTAGCAGCTTCTGGGATGTCTCTGATAGGGACACCTCTGAGAAAGGCTGTAGAGGTAAATGCAGCCCTGGTTGAATGGGGTCTAATGCCCTGTGGGATAGGTTTTCCATGGTGCTTATAGCAGAAATGAATGCAATGGCCTATCCATTTAGAAATGGTTTGCTTTGAAACAACCTTCCCCTCTGCCCCTGCAGCAAATGCCACCAGCTGTTGTTCAGATTTCCTTTGAGGTTTAGTCCTGTCCAAGTAAAATCTAAGTAGTCTGTGCACATCTAAGGAGTGCAGTATTCATTCCCCTTTGTTCTGTGGATTAGAAAAGATGGTTGGCAAATGAATGGACTGATTAAGAGCCACACTGGATACCACCTTGGGCATGAAAGAGGGATTGGGTCCTGAGGGACACCCTGTCCGCATGAAAGATGATGAAAGGCTCCACTGCCATAAGCCTGTAATTCAGATACCCTTCTTGCTGAAGTGACTGCTAAAAGGAAAGCTGTTTTCCAAGAAAGGAATTTTAACTCTGCAGTTGCAGCTGGCTCAAGAGGAGGAAGAGTGAGTTTTTCCAATACAAAATTAAGGTCCCAGTCTGGAGTTGGGGCTCTCCTGGGTGGTCTTAAGTTTTTGGCTCCTCTGAGGAACTGCTTGAGCAGTGGGTGAGAAAAGAGGGGTGGTTCTGTGTTGTAATGAGCTGAAATGGCTGAGGCGTGAATTTTGATGGAGGAAAAAAAAAAGGCCCTTGTGAAGCATCTCAGTTAAGTATTGAAGAATCTGAGGTAAATTGGGTGCTGCTGTGGCAATCCCTTGAGTTTGGTTCCAGACACAGAATCTTCTCCATTTTTCAGCATAACATTTTCTAGTACTAGGCCTCCTTGCCTCCAAAATGACAGCCAACACTTGTTTACTGAGGGATGGTAACGGAGAGATTAGGTAATTATCCAGACTGTCAGGTTCAGGGCTTGAAGCTGGGGGTGCAGAATCTGGCTCTCCTGCTGAGACAGCAGGGTAGGGGGGTCTGAGGTTGGTGCCATGGGGCCAGGTGTGACACACTGCGCAAGAGGGGGTACCAGTGTTGGCGTGGCCGGTCTGGTGCAATCAGTATCATCCTTGGTTTGTCCTGTTTGATCTTTAGAAGTACTTTGGAGAGGAGAGGCAGAGGAGGAAAGGCATAAACTGATAGATTTTTCCAGCTGAAGGACAGACCATCCACTTTCCACGCCTGTTTGTGGGGAATCCTTGTGCAGAATTTGTCCAACTGGTGGTTCTGGGGGGGAGGCAAACAGGTCTATATCTGGGAATCCCCCATTTGCTGATCAACATGTTGAAAATCTTTGGTTCCAGTTTCCACTCATGCGGGTCCATTAGATTTCTGCTTAGTTCGTCTGCCAGTGTATTTAGTTTTCCTGGCAGGAATTGAGCCTGTAGATGAACTTGGTAGCAAAAGGCTGTGTTCCACAGAGCCACGGCTAGTCTGCAGAGGGGCTAAGAATGGGTACCCGCCTATGTACCAAATAACAGTGGTGGTGTCCGTCTTTACCATTAATTGTCCTGGAAGAATGTAGTCCTTGAAGGCTGTCAGAGCATTCTGTACAGCTAACATTTCTTTTTGATTGACATGTAGGTGCATTTGACTTGGATTCCATTTGTCCTGAATGCACTTCCCTGCCAGGTGAGCCCCCATGCATAGTCTGATGTGTCTGTTAGGGTTTGGGCGTCAGGGGATAGAGTGAATGGTAGTCCCTTGTTTTGGTGGCAGGCCTTTGCCCACCAAAGGAACTCTGTCTTTATACAAGGAATGACAGGAATCATTGATTCCAGGTCCTGAGAATGTTGACACCATAGGCTTTTTAGATACCATTGTAGTTTCCTCATATGCAGTCTTGCATATGGAATTAGTAGAATGCATGAACCATGAACCCCAAGGCTTGCAGTATTTGCCTTGCAGATATAGCAGGGTTTTTGTGACCACTAGTCTGAAGTAAGTTGTCAAATGAATTTGTTTCTCTGGCGTGAGGAAAGCCATCTGGAAAGTTGTGTTCAAGCTTGCTCCCAGGAGTATAATTTGTTGACAGGGTAGAAACTGTGATTTCTTTTCATTTATGGTGTATCCCAGACAAGTTAACACCTCTTGTACAAATGCCAGATGATTCAGAAGTATGTCCTGGCTTCCTGCCTGAATTAGACAATCGTCCAGGTATGGTTACATTTGAATATTTATTTGCCTGCATAATGCAATGACTGTAGCTAGGCACTTTGTGAATACCCTGGGTGCAGTAGATAAGCCAAAGGGCAGTGCAGAGAACTGATAGTGCATGCAGCCTGCTTTGAAGCATAGGTATTTTCTGCAAGATTCCCTGATTGGGATGTGCAGGTAGGCCTCCTTTAAATCCAGTATTGCCAACCAGGAATCTTTGCCTATCATGGGAAGCAATTGGTGGAGAGTTAGCATCTTGAATTTTGGAATCACCAAAAAGGAGTTTAGGATAGACAGGTCCAGGATAGGACACCATGAGTCGTCTTTTCTGGGTACCAGGAAAAGTCTTGAGTAGAAACCTTGTCCCTTTTCCTCTTCTGGTACAGTCTGAATAGCTTTTAATCTTAAGAGAGAGAGTACTTGCTTTTGAGCCTCTGCCCACTGATTTGGGGGTAGATCTGGCCAACCGTTTGGGGTTGGTAACATGTGAAAGTGAAGTCTGTATCCTTGGGAAACTACGTTTAAAACCCATTTGTCCTGGGTAATTAGTTCCCAGTTTTTTGCTTGCAGAGCAATCTTTTCCCCTAAAGGAGCAGTCAGACGAGAAGTGTTCGGAAGTTTTAAAGTTAAGTTATTGAGACAGCTTACCACAGGGGGGAGTCTTACTACTCCCTGATTTGGAAGTGGGAGCCCCCCACTGCTTAGTCCTGTGCGTACCCTGGGACGGAAGCCTGGGTGTTCTGCTGGTTCTGGGTTTGTACTGAGAAGGCCTGGAAGAGGCAGGAAAGGACCAATTTTTTGAGGGCCAATGCCTACTAAATCTAGGAGGCTGCACTTGTAAGAAATCTTTAACAGTTTGCATAGATTTAGCTTTTTCCTCCATCTTTTTAAGAACTTCTTCTGCTTTGTCTCCAAACAGGTGGTCCTGTTTTAAGGGAGCATCCAGCAATTTAGTTTTAACATGATCTGGCAAAGATTGCTCCTTAAGTCAAGCATGCCTTCTAAATACAGACCCGGTGACAGCATCCCTGGAAGATGCCTCTAGTGAATCAAAACCACATTGCAAAATATGTTTTCCAACCTGTTCAGCAGAATGCATTAAATCCTGTAAATCCTTATTTTCAGCACAATCAGGAATCAACATCATTTTCTGCTTAAGCAATCCAATAATATGCTGCTGATACTTTCACATATGAAACTGGCAATTTAAGGCCCTGATGGCCAAGGTTGCAGAGGTGTATACCTTCTTACCCCATCTATCCAGGGCCCTGGAATCTCTATCAGAGGGGGTAGGATTTTTGGCAGTAGTAGCCTTACTGCCCTTGGGTCCCTGTGAAATGGTCTCAGGATCCACAGTGGGATTTTTAAAAAGGAACTTGTGAGAATAAGGAACCCTGTAATATCTATCAGGTTTTCTGGGAGCAGGAGGTAAAGAGTCAGGGGCCAAGCTAGATTCCGAAAAGGCATAGTCAACAATGTCCAGCACAGGAGGGATAGCTAAATGCCTTGTTGGAGCAGGAGTAAGAAATCTCTAAGCCTCTTTTTAGAATCAGAATAATCCTGGCTTTCCCAGTGAAAATGCTTCCTGAGAATATACAAGGTTTCACCAAAAGAAAAATCCTCTGGGGGAGAAGCAGAGGGAATAGTGTCTTCTGTATCACAATCCTCATAGGTAGATAAGGGTAAATCCTGGTCATCAGAGGAGACAGAAAATTCAGAAACCTGGTCAGAAGTATCATAAGCAAATTCTGTCCTACGTCTCTTAGAGGGGGAAGGTTGGCTTCCCCTGATTAAAGTAATAAGGTCTTCAGACATTTTGTTTTTTAGGCATAGAGGCCTGACCATGTGGTCTGGGCATCGGTTTCCTAGGCATGGTTCGAGTTTTAGGCCTAGAAGAAGAAGAAGAAGATGGCGTTGGTTTAATATGCAAGTCCGTAGGCCTGAATACACCCTCAGAAGCCGGTGCCTGCACAGCGGCTCCGGACCCATCCAAGGTAGAGACATCCGCAGGTTCCACAGTTGAAGCATCTCGTGGCATACCGGACTCCGAATGGGTCTCAGTGGAGGCCTGCAAATCTGAAGTAGCGGGTATCAGGGGCTGCAAAAGCGCCTCACTGAGTACCGGTGAACTGGCGACTAGCTTAGGAGAAGCATCATCGGCAGCTTTGGACCTAGGCGGCCTGTCTCTATCTTTATCTTTGCGTTTTTTCAGAATGACGGTAGTCGGGTGGCTTACCAACGACATATGTAGATAATTGAACCGAGTACCAAAATATTTAGAAGCGAAAATGTACCGACAACGAATAGTTTGTGGTTTAAATAAGGCGCAAAACCAACAGCAAGGTACTTCGTAGTCAGGGCCTAGCAAGGAATACAGTAAGAATGAAAATCTTTATGAGGTATTTGCTTTCCACAAGAAATACAATTATTGACTTTTACTGACATTGGTTTAGAGCAAGAAAAAGTTTCCCCAACAGGATACTTAGCTTTAGTTGAAGACTTCGGTTCTGAAACTCGAAAACGAAAAATTCAGGAGTAGGCAGACTGTCACTTGCGAACTGCTTCTGCTTCAGGCACCACATGGCAAGAAAGACTGATGTAATGGCATCCGCTGCATGCTTTATACCTTTGACTACCTGACGTCACGGAAGATGAGACAGCAACCGACGCAGGACCTAAGACTTTGATAATCAGGCCAACTGAGGGCCACTGCAAGCAGATAACCCAAATGTGATGACTGCAACAGTGAAACACGAAGAACATCAGCTAGCATCTCTTTCTGGTTGATGTGCAGATGAATTTGATTTGGGCTCCAGTGGCCCTGAATGCACCTGCCGTCCAGATGTGCACCCAGGCATAGTCTGATGCATCTGTGGTTAGGGTCTGGGCAGCAGGGGGTTGTGTAAAGGGAAGTCCCTTGTTGTGGTTGCATGCTGCTGCCCACCAAAGGAACTCTTTCCTTAGACAAGCTATCATAGGTATGACAGTTTCCAGGTCCTGAGAATGTTGGCACCAAAGACTTTCTAAGTACCATTGAAGTGTCCTCACATGCAGTCTGGCATATGGAATTAGTAGAATGCAGTAGGCCATGAACCTTAAAGCTTGCAGGATTCTCCTTGCGGATAACTGGGTTCTGGTGGCCATTTGAGAGAAGTAGCCTGTCAGATAGGCTTGTTTTTCTGGAGTAAGGAATGCCATCTGGGACGCTGTGTCCAAGCTTGCTTCCAGGAAAACAATTTTTTGACTGGGGACTAGTTTGGATTTCTTTTTATTGATCGTGTACCCCAGTGAGGTTAGAAGGCCCTTTACAAATGCCAGGTGCTGCAACAGCTTTTCCTGACTGCCTGCCTGAATCAGGCAGTCGTCCAAGTAGGGGTAAATTTGAATATTTCTTTGTCTGCAAAAGGCAATGGCTGGAGCCAGGCATTTTGTGAAAACTCTGGGAGCAGTGGATAAGCCAAAGGGAAGGGCAGAGAACTGATAATGCATAGATCCTCCCCTGAAAGGTAGATATTTCCTGCAGGAGTCCCTGACTGGGATATGCAGATAGGCCTCCTTTAGGTCTAGGGTGGCTAACCAGGCATCTTTGGACAGCACAGGGAGAAACTGCTGTAGGGTGAGCATTCTGAATTTTGGTACCACCAGGAAGGTGTTTAGAAGGGATAGATCTAAGATTGGGCACCAGGTGCCCTCTTTTCTGGGTACCAGGAAAAGTCTGGAATAAAAACCTTGACCTATCTGTTCTGCAGGAACAGGCTGAACTGCCCTTATGGAGAGCAGGGGCTGAACTTGGTTTTGTGCCTCTGCCCACTGGTTTGGAGGAAGATCTGGGAACCCTTTTGGGGTTGGCAGCGCGTGAAAAAAGATTTGTACCCCTGGGATACTATGTTGAGGACCCATCGATCGGTGGTGATGAAGGCCCAGTTTTTTGCATGGTGGGCAAATTTTCCTCCTAGGGGCACGAGCAATTGGGCAGAGGTGAGGAGAGGAGTTGAGAAGTCATTGTGAATTCTTTCCATAAGGGGATGGCTTAGCACTCCCTGTTTTAGAGGTGAAGGTACTCCATTGCTTAGATCTCTGCATACCCTGAGACTGTTGTCTGGGGGGGGGGTCTGTTTCCCTTAGCTTTAGTCTGAGGTGGCCTTGAGGGGGCTGGAAAGGACCAATGTTTTGAGGGGCAATGCCTACTGAATCTTGGAGGCTGTACTTGCAAAAAATCTTTGATTGTCTGCATAGACTTAGCTTTTTCTTCCATCTTTTTTAAAACCTGTTCTGCTTTGGTGCCAAACAGATTGTCTTTGTTCAGAGGTGTACCCAATAATTTTGATTTGACATGGTCTGGCAAGGTCTGTCCCTTAAGCCAGGCATGCCTTCTAAGTATAGAACCTGTGACTGCTGCCCTGCAAGATGCTTCTAGGGTGTCAAACCCACATTGCAGGGTATGCTTGCTGACTTGGCTTGCAGAATACATAAGTTCCTAGAATTCTTTATTTTCTGCACAGTCGGGGAAGGTAGATAATATGTTGCTGGTATTTCAGCATGTGGAATTGACAATTTAATGCTCTACTGCCAAGAGTTGCAGAGGTGTATACTTTTTTACCCCATCTGTCTAACGCTCGGGAATCCCTGTCCAAAGGGGTGGGATTCTTAGCTGTAGTTGCTTTTATTCCTTTAGGTCCTCGGGAGATGACCACTGGGTCAGCAGTAGGATTCTTGAAAAGAAATTTTGAGAGTCAGGGACTCTGTAGTACCTGTCAGGTTTCCTGGGAGCAGGGGGTAAAGTATCAGGAGTTAGACTGGATTCCATAAAAACATCATCCGCAACATCCAGAACAGGAGGGACAGCTAAGGGTCTGTGCTGTGGTAAATCTAAAAATTCCCCGAGTCTCTTTTTGGACTGAGAATAATCCTGGCATTCCCAATGGAAATGCTCTCTCAAAGTATGTAGGGTTTCACCAAAAGAAAAATCCTCTGGAGGAGAGGCAGAAGGAATGGATTCCTCTGCATCTGAATCTTCATAAGCAGATAAGGGCATGTGTCTTCATAATCAGAAACCTCAGAGTCGTCGGACTCTTGGTCAGATAAAGCTGCTGGGGACAAGTCTCTTTTCCTTTTAGCAGGGGAAGGCTGGCTTCCCCTAATCAACATGATAAGGTCTTCCGCCATTTTAAGTATCTGTGATTGTGGCAAGGAAGCTGGTGCTTGAGTTTGGGTCGTCGTTTTTTTTAGGCGTAGGTCGTAGTCTGGGCCTTAGAAACTCGGCAGTTTTAAAAAGAACTGAAGACGCAAAAGAAGTCATCGGTTTGTGTCGAATATCGGTAGTGTAAACAACTTCCTCAGAAGCCAGTGCCTGCACAGCGGCTCCGGACCCATCCAAGGTAGAGACATCTGCAGGTTCCATAGTCAAAGAAGAGTCTCGCAACATACCAGACTCCGAACTGATCTCGGTATTGGCTTGCAAATCCACTGAAGCGGGCATCAGGGGCTGGGAAAGCGCCTCACTGAGTACCGTTGAACTGGCGACTAGCTTAACAGAAGCATTGTTGGGAGTTTTGGACCTGTGCGGTCTGTCTCCGTCTTTATCCTTACGTTTTTCTGGAAGATCAGTAGTCGGATGGTTTACCAAAGCCATTTCAGAATATGGAGATCGAGAGCGGAAGCATTTAGCTACAATAAGGGCCCGACGATGAATAGTTTGGGCGTTGAACAAAGCACAAAACTGGCAGCGAGGGACGTCGTGGTGTGGGCCTAAACAGGTGATGCAGTAAGAATGGAAATCTCGGCGTGGTATTTGCTTTCCACAGGTGAGACAATTGTTAACTTTTTCATACATCGGTTAGAGCAACAAAAAAGGATCCCCAACGGGGTACTTAGAACACTTCAACTTCAATTTCGGAAACAAAAAACTCAGGTAGCGGCTGACCGGCACTTGTGTGAACTGCTTCTGCTTCTGGCTCCTCGGCAAGAAAGACTGCTGTAATGGCATCGGCTGCCTGTTTTTATACCACTGACAACCTGATGTCAGTCCTGAAGCAACAGCAACTGACACAAAAATACTAAGCCTCTGGTATTCAGGCCGACTGAGGGCTACCCCTGGCAGGATTACCCAAGTGTGACGACTGCAACAGTGCAACACGAAGAACATCTTAAGGATTCCTTAAAGCCTGATTCTGGTTTATACTACCACATATTTCCTGAATAAGTCCATCACTTTTTGCTGGGCTTTTTGACCTCTGTGTTAGAAAGGGGCAAATCTAGAGGGATATTTGGAACTTTAGATTGGAGAGAAAAAATCTTTGAAATCCTATATAATCTTCCCTTTTTCTTGCAGTTTTTGGAAGATCTAAGTTGAAGCTGGTCCAAACAGAGAATCCATTAGTAAAGGGAAATCCAAACATTTGACCTTAACATCATAAAGTAAAGACTGAAAGTGATGGCAGGAGTATCTCCTAAGGACAGAGACAGTAGCTGCTGCTCTGGAAGAGG
This sequence comes from Protopterus annectens, assembly GCF_019279795.1. Lineage (NCBI taxonomy): Eukaryota > Metazoa > Chordata > Ceratodontiformes > Protopteridae > Protopterus > Protopterus annectens. Next base: position 241,539,987 of record NC_056737.1, read on the forward strand.
CATCAGCAAGATCAGTTTGACCTGTAAACTGTCTAGCTAACTTGAGCATATTTTGCAAGGCATTTTAGTCATCAGAAAGAATAGTTGTGTAAAATCTTATCATAACCATAGATGTCTTACTCTTCCATGTTGCAGTATTCTTACTGTGGGATCCTCCGCCTTAGGTGACCCGAATGTCCAGCTCCTATGCAAAAGCTTAAGCCTGGTTGCTGCTGGGTGCATGGGACGTCACACACAGGGCCATAAACCAGGGGCCTTAAATGTGACGTCTGCACACACAGACCTCAGAACTTTTCTGCCGCAGTCAAACGTCAGATTGATCACTTCACTTAACAGGTGGTTTTAGAAGGAAAATACCCTTCATGAATGCTTTGAAAAGTCTGCAAGAGAACGCAGGCTCACTCTTTTCATGAAAATTAGTAATTGCCGTCAAGTGGAGCTTAATAGTAGAGAAACTTACCCTTGCCTGGAAAAGTGAGGACAAGAACAAAACGATATCTGAAACAGAGGCAGAAAAAGGATCCAGATTCTTGCTCTTAGCCCAGATAGAAAACCTTTTCAATTTACTACGATAAACCTTTCTAATGGAGGGTTTCTGGAAAGCTAGGATAATATGCCTGATGGGGAAAGCCAGCCTGAACTGTTTCAAAATCACTGGAAGCCATGCGATTAGATGAAGGGTCCCAAGATTTGGAAGGGGAAGCCTCGAAGGACAGAAGATTAGATCCTGAAGAGGATCCAGTACCCAGGGAGGATACCTCAGATGAGACCTGATGAAGGGGAACCAAGGCCAGAAAGGGGCAATGAGAATCAGGGATGTCCTCAGGCACTGCGCTTTCTGCAAAACCTTGGGAATAAGAAGGACAGGAGGATAAGCATAAAGGAGACCTGGAGGCCAATCATGGAGCCCATTCTCACACTCTCATGACCTCTCTGCACAACGGGTAAGATCGTGTTCCCCAGTTTGTTGATATACAAGACCACTGCCATGTTGTCAGTCTAAACTGCAAACATCCCCAGGGGAAGGTAGTCCTGAAAGGCTTGCAACTTTAGCAGGACTGTTCTCATCTCTAGGACTTTTATGTGCAATTTGGTCTCTATTGGGGACCACGTGCCTTTGACAGTTCTCCCCTGGAAATGCCCTCTCCTGCCCCAGCAGGAAAGTGTCCATGGCCCCCGTGGCCTTATGCAGGGAGAGAGAAAAGGGCCTGCCTAGGATGAGATCCGGAGATTGAAGCCACCAAAGAAGGTGCCATCTGCACACAGGCATCAGTTTTATGGACATGGGTTGAGACAGAGGAGACCACTGGACCGCCAGGGCCCACTGTAAAACCTGCATGTGATACCTTGCTAGGGGAAAAAGTTGAACAGCCATGGCCATGGATCCTAGGGTCTGAAGAATCAAGTGAACTGGGGGATATGAAAGATTTAAGATTTGCATGACCTGTTCCCAGATCAACTGAACTCTGCATAGAGGCAATGCTGCAATCTCTGAAACGGAGTCTAGCCGGACTCTCTTATGAACTCCAACTGTTGGGTAAGGACCAGAATTCGATTCTGAAAGATTGACAGTAATACCCAACTGACTGAAAAGCAGAAGAAAATAATGGATGCCTTATGACAGTTGATGCCTTGACGGTGCTGCTGTGAGGATCCAATCATTGCGGTATGGAAATACCTGAAATCCCTGCAGCTGCAGGTGAGCCGCTACCACTGCCATACATTTGGTAAACACCCAGGGGGCTGTGGTGAGTCCGAAGGGTAGGGCTCTGAACTGGTAATTATTGGCCCCTAACCGGAAGCGAAGATGACTCCTGCAGCACCTATCTTGATGTGGTAATAAGCATCCTGGACATCCGCAGAGCACATCCAGTCGTTCTTGTGCAAGACAGGCAGAATGGACTGAACAGTGACTATCCAGAATGGACTTTTTGACCGATACAATTCAGCACACTGAAGTCCAATATAGGACGCAGGTCCCCAGTCTTTTTTGGCACTAAAAAGAAGTAAGAGTAAGTTCCGGATCCTCTTTGTCCTGTTGGCACCTCTTGGATGGCTCTTTTTTGAAGCAGGTGTTGAACTTCCTTGAAGGTCAACTCCCTCTGAAGGGGTGGAATGTTGGGGAGATATCTTCGTATAGGAGGGGGTTCCAAAAAGGGAATGAAATAATCCCTGGAAACATTGTTTAACACGCACTGATCTGAGGTAATGCTTGTCCAGGCTACTGGGTGAAGGGAAATATGACCCCTGACTGCCACCAGGGCACAGCAGTTGGCAATGAAAGGGATGCTCAGAGAAAGGTTTCCTGGAGCCCCAATTTTACAGATCCCCCCCTTGCCTCTAGGGCAGCGTCTGCCAATGAATTCTCTCCCCCTGCCTCTGGAAGAGGAATCATAAGAGCGTCCTACAAGGAAGACTAACTTCCAGAACCACATCTTCCCAGTTCCTCATTAGACCTTGGAGAAAGACCTCTGAGGAGTGGAAAGCTTGATTATGACCACGGACAAAGTCTTCCCTTCCGGCTCACTACGAGTCAAAGTGTCCTTCATGGCTGGTCCAAAGAGGATGGACCCATCAAAAAAGGCATTGGTAAAAATGCTTTGAAGGATTTTGTAAACCCACATAATGTTAACCGAGCATGCCACCTTATAGCTATGCTGGTACCTGCCCCTAGAGAGGTAGCTTCCGCAGCACTGAAAATTAACCTCATTGAGGAATTAGTGAGGGATGTCAGAGTAGAAAGCTTGAGAGACACCTTCTTGAGGTCCTCCACCAGTAATAACTCTGTAAGGGAAGTGGTGAATTCTTTGACTAAGTCCCTTTGGAGATGGGTAAAGTGTGCCAAGTAACTGACTGCCCTCAGTCCAAAGATAGCTGAGGCATACACATGCTTCCCATGCTGGTCTATGACCTAGAACTCCCTGTTCAGAGGATGGACTGTAGAGCTCTGCTCTGCCAGCTCCTTCTTGGTGGTAGCGGCAACCAAAATGGTATTGACCAGAACTCCTTTGCTTTAGAAGGGGCGGTCCACAGAGGGGCTAAGGAATTTAATCGGCTCACTTGGGAACTGGTTCCACAGTGTCAGGCTCCTTCCAGGCCCTGCTGGCAATAAGATTGACCAGCTCATCGAGGGGGACACCCAGGAAGTAGATGAACCTGTCCCGAATGCCTTCAGAAATACCGACTCCTCTGGGGGAGGGGGTTAGGGAGACCATCCACCCTTCTGCTTCAAGATCTCAAGGATGTCCTTGATCTGGGGGGCCAGACTCCATCGAGATCCATGTCCTCAGTGAGGAAATCTGAGGGTGAGCCCAAGTGTCTCCTCTTGCACTTTCTCTTACAAGGTACCTCCTCTGTGGGGTCTCTGGGGAGGACTCGGAAGGAGGAGGACTGACCCTGGACAGGATGGGCAGTCTCGCCACCCAAGACACAGAGGGGCAGGAATGGACCCGGAGGGGCGGGATGATGCAGCTCCAATCCTGGAGAAGGTCCTCTCTACCACCCAAAACGCCGATGGGCTGGAAGCAGTCTCATCCCCAACCCCAGAAGTCGTCCCTGGGGAAGGAGGGATGAGCAATGATACAGCATCAGGGCCCCGGATGACACTGGTCCAGCGCTATCAAGGGCTGAAGCCCCCAAGGGAGGAGATCGGTTAGAAAAACTAGGACCCAACCCTGTCCCTGCGGAGCCAGCACCGAGGGCGGGGGAACAGAGCAGACTAGGGACCCTGACGGGGTTGAGAAAAAAGGAATACCAGGCCCAGTCAGGATCTGACTAAGGGTATCCAGGTCCCGAGATTCCGAACCCCCATGGGTTGGAAGAGGAGAATGAATAGTTGGAACTGGAGAGGCTCGCCTGGCCAGATGGGCTAGAGACTCCAGAAGCCCCGGCTCTATCTGGGCTTTGAGAAAGCCCCTTATCATCCACACAGGAAGGCAACAGACTCCTGAACGATCTGGAAGAAGTGGAGGACTGTGTATAGACTTGGCTGGAGACCCTGAGGATCTATGTCGGGGATCTGGAGACTAGGCGAGGCTACATCTTCAATAACTATGGCTGGATCCAACAGCCTAGCAGAAGGAACAATCTGATCCAACAAACTGGTCAGATCCGAAGCTGGCCTAGCCTTGACTGGATCAGAGAGCCTCTGATCCGAGGAGGCCTTGGAACTGGCAAAAGAATCCACAGACTTCAGATACAAAGATCTTGGATCCAAGGAAGCCCGGGCTGGACTCTGATCTGCGTATCTAGGATCCAACACCCTCGGTTTTTAGAAGCCACTGGAGACATGTAAGGGGTCTTCCTCTTGGGGTCAGAAGAGGAAGCCTTTGAGGGGGAAACCCTGCACTATACCCTTTAACAGAAGCTTACTGTGGTGCTCCAACAAAGCCCTGGGGTTGAATGCGGCACAAATGTTGCATTCAACCTCCAGGTGAGGAGCTCCTAAACAATACAGGCACTCCTTGTGCGAGTTAGAATTAGGCATCTTCCGACTGCATGTGGAGCACATTTTAAAACCAAAGGGCTTTTCAGACATAATTAAAAACACAACAAAACCCTAACACTAACGGGGGCACTAACAACAAAAAGGGTGCCAAAAACATACAACAGACCAATGGGGGAAACTATACCACTCAAAAACTAGCAACTCTAAGGGAGGGAAGGTAAACTACTAGCAGAAAATTCACTACAGAGACTAAACCTATGAAGACTACCTAAGCTAATATAACAAATTTAAGATAAAGCAGTTAAAGTATTTAGCTGAAGCAACAGGCAGAGGATCATGCCCATAGTAAATGAGCGACAAACGAGATCTGAGGGTTAGTGGGCAGCAGATGATTATGTGAGAGGGAGGAGCTTGAACCTTGTATCTGTCTGTGTTAAGCTGCTGGCTCGGATCCGATGTCAGATCCAAGACCCTTCTGTGAGGAATAATGACATGGATAACATCAGATCTAAATGTATGGCCTTAATGTTCCAAATAAGCCTTGAAGGCACAACCCAAGAGTATGTCCTCATGACAGAACCAGATGCAGCTGCTCTAGAAGAGGTATCAGTAGTACCACAGCTGCATTTAATGGAATGGTGAACTACCTGAGAGGAAGAGCTCAGAAGAGAAGAGAGTAGAAGTCTTACTATCTAAATTAGGCATATCATTCAAAACTCCCCTCAGCTGGGAAAGAAGAGCCAAGACATAGCTAGTCATGTAGGTCTGATAATTAATGGCACTAGTATATACACTTTTCCCTCAAACCTCTACATAGCATGATCATCTTTGTCATATGGTAAAAGCTTGGAAGAGGAAAGCAGATGGCTTATCTGTCGACATGGAAACAACAGCAAGATCACATGAAGGACTTTTATGCAAGGATTTATGATCCTTAGGAACTTTATAAAATCTGTCTTGCTTCTTAGGGGCTGAAGGTTGACAGTCAGGAGCCTAAAATGTTGCTTTAAATGTATCCAAAAGGGCATCTAAGACAAGAAGGGCTGTAGAGTCTGGGTGTGCCCATCTGCAAGAGTTCATATCTCTCTTGAGCCTTAGAAGCCTGGCAACAGCCCCACCTAACGTGTTCCATTATACAGACCACTTTATCTCCAAAGGACAATTCTTCAAATGGAAAGTCGGGAGATAAAAAAAAAATCTTCCTCATCAGATCACAGCACCAAAAGAGAGTGGATCTGGTAGGAATACACTAAGGATCCTACACCAGAATCCACCTCTTCATTAGAAAAATCAGACTCCCTAGGCCTCTCAGATGGGGTGGACGATCACAAATCAGAAGCTGGGGCAGACCAACCTTGCGGTGGGAAGGGAGTTCAGGGACATAAGGGCATTAAAACCACTCCTAGAAGAAGTCTTGCCCCTCTTTGAGAGAATAATTAGCCACAGTGGCTACATGTTTGTTTTTCTGTTTCTTATTTAAAGAAACATCTGCTTTATCAAATCTAGGTGGTTCAGACCCCTGCCTAGATTCAATGAGGGTACCTGGCACCTCTTCTCCAACCAAAACTTGGGGAATTCTGCTATGCCCTCCAGATATAATCTGTCATGGTTCACTGTCTACAGTTGTACTACATGTATGCAGAGCCTCAGAAGACATGTGAGTAGATGGCTCCATGTCAGCCTCCAACTGGATAGCAGCAGCAAGAACTGGCAGCAGCATCAAATAGTCTTTTGGTTCTTCATCCGACCTGAGATAAATGTCTGGTGGAGGCTGGACAGCAGCAGGTTCAGTATGTACTTTCTTAGCTTTTTTCATAAGTGGTGTCTGAACTTTGAAGTGGGTGGATTTGTCTATGGTACCCAGAGTCAAAAGCTGTAGATGCTGGTTTTCCAAACAGATTAAAAGGGACGATAGATGGCTGCAGTGTGTCTTGGGTACAAGTGTCTGACAAATATCACACCGAGTATGGTCAGGCATAGTATCCAAGCAAAAAAGGCACTTCTTGTGTCTATCTTTATGGAGAATCTGCCTCCCACACTCACATTTTTCCTTCCTGGAGGATGTGAAAATAAAGTAGAAGGAAGGGAAAAAAAAAAGAAAGGATGGAACCCCAACAGGGCATTAATCTTTATAAGGCTCAGTAGATTAATTAGCTGAACGGCGTGCAGACCAAATACAGATGTGGCATTCGGACTGTCAAAGTTCTGAGGTTTAGGCATCCCTATATGTCACCCATGTACCTTATACCTTGCATGTCGGACAGACGTCTTGAAGGTGTAAAGGCTTTAGTATACTGGCCGGACATCAGGCTATATTCAACAAGATAACTGAAGAGTAAAGAATACTGCAAAAGTGATAAGGAAGGACATGGATTCTTATGCAGATATTTATGAGAGACTGGCACTTTATTAAGATCTTTTTTTTTTTTTTTTTTTTAGATGCAAGAAATAGTCATTCAAGTGCCAAAGATGCAGAAAGCAAAGCATCTTCAAAGGCTTCCAATACAACCTGCAGGTATCTTTTTTGGACAGCTGATACCCAGTTGCACTGCCAAATGAAATACTGCATTATTTTATGAACAGTGTCACCACAATATGGGTCTTCTAGAAGATAGTCAGAAGACAAGCATGTCTTCAGTATCACATTCATATTCTTTGGAAGAATGAATCAAGAGATAAATAAGCCAACAATTCAGCATCAGAATCTGAAGAATCATCTTCAGATGTGCCTCTTTCATTTTTGAGGGGCAGAAGAAAAAAAAACTGAAGGGGCTGCAGAGACACTGAAGCCTTAGAAAGCCCCTGAGAAAAATTATACCACTTCTGCTGAGCATCCCTAGGAGTATGAATGTCAGGGGAGATTGGGTACGCTTTGTCTTTTGCTTTTCTTCTTAAGAGTACCCAAAGATAAAATGTGAGCAGAAGACCCCATAAACGTAGCTGGCACATTCTCCCAGACCAGAATCTGTGGCATATATCCCTGTCCCACAGATATAATCAGCTAAGGCTTTCCCTTTGCAGCCTTACATGAAAGATCCCTATGCCTTGTTGACCTCCGGAGGGAGTCTCAACAGTTGGTAGTTTGCGAGCTCAACCTGTGCCTCGACTCATGATTTCTTACTTGTTTGCTAAGGAACATCCAAAAACGACAACTCTGAGATGATCTTTTCTCATGTAAGTTCTTTGAGACTTCTGTTTTCTAAATACAACTTTAAAGACACTAAATGACTCTGAATAGTCTTTGGAACAAAAGACTAAAACAGTACACTCCCTAAACAGAATAAATATAGTGTTTGGGTATTTCCACAGGGCCCTGTAAACTGCAGTCTGAGTTTTCTCTTCTAAATAACAAACTCTGTAAATTACTCCACGAAAAACTGAAAAAAGAGGGATTGTCCTCAACTGCCTGCTTATCTGCCAGCAGATTACAACCTCTTACGGGATGGTATATATAGCTTCACTGCACCTCCCTCCTCAGATGGAACTGGCAACAATACAGAGTTCTAAAACAATGCTTTACACATACGCATGTATAACTGCATTGACTCGGCCATACCTGATGGGACCAAACCAAGCTCCTCAAGGAAGAGCAAATCTACCTGGTGGACAGCTGCCATTAAAAGGAAGAAACTGCTATCAGACAGTAAGATGGAGCAAGCCCTAAACTGGAAACACTCCCTCCTCAGCTTAAACAAGTGAATAAGACTTCTTGTGAAGTCTTCCAAAGTAAACTATAAATTCAAATGAGCTTCCTCAACTAATGACAACCATAATGCGTTCTTTAGTTACATACGTAACCTAAAAGGAAAGGTCCAGATTTGTGCAGAATTGGTAGTTAATGATACCACATATACTGAGCCTGTGGACATAGCTAACCTGTTGGCCAACAGGTGCTGTGAAAACTTCATTCCCCTGTCTCCACCACACGTACCCCATGACATCCCTACCACCTGTCCCCTACCTTGCATCTCTAAAGAGCAGGTCATAAACACCCTCTCCAAGGCCAAAAACACAGCATCTATGGGACCTGACAACATCACATGCTGTGTCCTACATGGGCTCCAACAAAAATTAGCAACACCATTGGGTACTCTTTTCAATGACAGTCTAAGCACCAGCTTTGTCCCAGTGGAATGGAAAACAGCCATCGTTATTGCCTTGCACAAAGGTGGTGCTTCCACTGACCCCAGGAACTACACACCTATTAGCCTAACTAGCCTCATCTGCAAGTCCATGGAGCGAATCATCATGTACCTTATCAACAAACATACATGTAATCTCCAAACACTTGACCCTACTCCATTAGGATTTGTCAAAGGGAGATCATGCCTGTTAAACCTGGTGGACTTCAAGGCAGTCACCAAGGTCCTGGACAAGGGGAATTCTGTGCATACAGTCTACCTAGACTTAGCCAAGGTGTTTGACACCATCTCCCACTCGGGCATCATTATCAAACTCACCCAGCTAGGTATCAACCCTTATTATCATTAGATAGGTCGCTAATTGGCTCACTGAGAGAACCCATATAGTCAAAATAGGGGAATCCACCTCCAACAGCAGACCTGTAACCAGTGGTGTTCCACAGGGATCAGTCCTGGGACCTCTACTGTTTGGAATCTACTTGTCCGAAGTAGAAGCAAAAACTAAAGGTTTGTGGCTGACAAAGTTTGCTGATGACTGCAAAAGTACAGTTGTGTACCTACCATAAATGTAGATGTTTGAGTGTATTCACTGTTGCAGTCATTACTCTTGGGTTATCCTGCTGGCAGGCTACCAGCAGTCGGCCTGAATTCCAAAGTCCTGGTCCGGCGTCGGTTGCTGTCGCCTCTTCCCTGACGTCAGTGCGCCAGGGGTATAAAAGATGCAGCCGACGCCATTTTCTTCAGTTTTTCTTGCCCCAGATGTCAGGTGCCCCCAAAAGGGTAGGCTAAATATATTATGCCAATAAATATACATGCAGTAAAGAAACATTTCCTTCATCTACAAGCAAATACACCACACAGGTTGTATAGAATAGAGAAGTACAGATAAACCCCAGCAATGGAAAGGGGGATGGTGGGAGGGTAACCTGGACTGCAACAGTGAATACACTCGAACATCTACATTTATGGTAGGTACACAACTGTACTATGTTCATCGTGTTTCACTGTTGCAGTCATTACTCTTGGGTTGAATCCCAAAGCTGAGGATGGGTGGCTGTGCTAAATAGGATTAGGAGAGGCTATGAGGCCCTGCAGAACTGCAGCGGCAAAGCCTGATCTGGATTTAGAGTAAAGAGGTAAGTGGTAGTGCTTTGTAAAAGTGTGCACTGAACTCCAAGTTGCAACCTCTAAGATATCTTTGGTTGGTACTCCTCTGAGGAAGGCTGCTGAAGTGGCTGCTGCTCTGGTAGAATGAGGCCTAATGCCCTTAGGCACTGATTTGCCATGCTGAGAATAGCAGAAACGGATGCAATGGCCTATCCATTTAGAAATAGTCTGTTTTGAGATAGCCTTTCGTTGTGATCCTGCAGCATATGAAACTAAAAGTTGCTCAGTCTTTCTGAAAGCTTTAGTTCTGTCCATGTAGAAGCGTAGCTGCCTGTGTATATCCAAAGAATGAAGAATTTTCTCACCCTTGTTCTGTGGGTTTGGATAAAAGGTAGGCAAGTGAATGGTTTGGTTGAGGGCCACACTGGACACCACCTTAGGCATAAATGTTGGGTTCGTCCTCAGAGAAACCCTGTCTGGATGAAAAATGATAAAAGGTTCCACAGCCATGAGTGCTTGTAACTCTGAGACTCGTCTTGCAGAGGTTACTGCTAGGAGCAGAGCTGTTTTCCAGGATAAGAATTTTATATCCGCTGTTGAGGCTGGCTCAAAAGGAGGCAGTGTGAGTTTTTCCAAGACATAATTGAGGTCCCATGCCGGAATTGGTGCTCTCCTTGGAGGCCTGATATTTTTGGCCCCTCTGAGGTACTGCCTTATTAAAGGATGAGAAAAGGTACATGGTTCCGTATTGTAATGGGCTGAAATGGCAGAGGCATGAATCTTAATTGATGAAAAGGAAAGGCCTTTGTCTAGCATCTCATTTAGGTATTGTAAAATCTGAGGAATATTTGGTACATACGTGTCAATGCCTTGTTCCTGGTTCCAAGCACAGAATCTCTTCCATTTTTCTGCATAAGATTTTCTGGTACTGGGCCTCCTGGCCTCCAAGATAACATCCATAACAGCTTTTGAAAGAGGAGTGTTCTGAACGGCTACATTATCCGCCATGCTGCCAGATTTAAGGTCCTGAGTTGGCTGTGCAGGATCTGATTGTTTTGTTGGGTCAGCAAGTGAGAAGTTTGAGGCAATATCCATGCTGGACCTCAAGACAAGCTCTTTAGGATTGGGTACCAGTGTTGGCGTGGACAGTCTGATGCAATCACTATCATTTTTGGCTTCTCTTGTCTGACCTATAGGAGTAGTCTGGGAAGGAGAGGCAGTGGAGGAAAGGCATATACGGTTAGATTTTTCCAGCTGAAGGATAGGGCATCCACTCTCCATGCTTGTTTGTGATAAATCTTTGTGCAAAATTTCTGTAATTGGTAGTTGTGAGGGGAGGCAAATAGATCTATGTCTGGGCATCCCCATTTCCTTGTTATCATGCTGAAGACTTGTGGATCCAGTTTCCACTCATGGGGATCCATGAGGTTTCTGCTTAGTTCGCCTGCCAGAGTATTTGTTTTTCCTGGCAGGAATTGTGCTTGCAGGTGAACTTGATAAGTCAGTGCTGTGTCCCATTAAGGTCATTGCTTGTCTGCAGAGGGGGTAGGAATGTGTACCTCCCTGCTTGTATATGTACCACATGACCGTAGTATTGTCTGTCTTTATCAGTAGCTGTACTGGATGAAGTAGATCCTTGAAAGCTGTCAGGGCATTCTGAACAGCTAGCATCTCTTTTTGATTGATGTGAAGATGCATCTGGCTTGCAGGCCATGTGCCCTGAACACATTTTCCTGCCATATGGGCCCCCCAGGCATAATCTGATGCATCCGTTGTCAGTGTCTGTCTGGCTGTGGGTAAAGTGAATGGCAGACCCTTGCTGTGGTGACAGGCCTGTGCCCACCATCAAATCTCCTGTTGTAGGCAGGGAATGAGGGTAATAACTGTCTCCAGGATGTGGCAATGCTGAGTCCAAACACTTTTTAGATACCACTGTAGTTTCCTCATATGCAGTCTGGCATACGGAATTAGCACAATGCAGGATGCCATGAAACCCAAGGCCTGCAGGATTTTCCTTGCAGATAACTGGGTTTTTGTTGCCAACTTTTTGAAGTAAGAAGTCAGTTGCTTGTGTTTGTCTGGCGTGAGATAAGCCATCTGGGCAGTTGTATTTAAGCTTGCACCCAGGAATATTATCTCTTGAGAGGGTACTAGTTTTGATTTATTTTCGTTTACTGTGTACCCTAGGCAAATTAGTAATCTTTTTACAAACGCCAGATGCTTTAGAAGAATGTCTTTGTTCTCTGCTTGAATAAGCTAGTCGTCCAAGTAGGGATATATTTGAATTCCTCTGTCTGCAAAATGCAATTACTGGTGCCAGGCATTTTGTTAAGACCCTGGACGCAGTAGATAAGCCAAAGGGCAGTGCAGAGAATTGGTAGTGTATTGAGCCAGCTATGAATCTGAGGTATCTTCTGCAGAATTGTCTGATTGGGACATGCAGGTATGCCTCTTTTAGGTCCAAAGTTACGAGCCAAGCCTTCTTGCCCAGCATGGGCAGTAGCTGCTGTAGAGTCAACATCTTGAATTTTGGAACCTCCAGAAACGTGTTTAGTCTGGAGTAAAATCCTTGCCCCTGCTCTTGTTGTGGTACTTGTTGAATGGCCCTCATGTTCATGAGGGCTGTAATTTGCTTTTGTGCCTCTGCCCATTGGTTGGCAGGTCTGGCATGCCTTTTGCCCTTGGCAAAGTGTGAAAATGGAACCTGTAGCCTTGGGACACTATGTTCAAGACCCATTTGTCTTGGGTAATCTTTTGCCAATTTGATGAAAAGAGTGCTAGTTTTTCTCCTAAGGGGCTCCCAAAAGAAAAGTGCTTGGATCTGGCAAAGTAAAGTCATTGGGACTGTTTCCTGTAAAGTTGTGATTTGTCTTCTCCGCTTTTGGAGGTAGGAGCACCCCATTGTTTAGGCCTGTATGAGCCTTAGGACATCTGTATCTGCCTCTTTGTGGTCTGTCCGACACTGGAAAGGACCAATTTTTAGAAGTCAGGCCAGTTCCTGCTAAATCTGGGTGGCTGTACCTGTAAGAAATCCTTAACTGTCTGCATGGATTTCGCTTTATCCTCCATTTTCTTCAACATCTCTTCTGCTTTAGCACCAAAGTATCATGCTGTAATGGGGCATCTAATAATTTTGCTTTAACATGATCAGGCAGATTCTGTTCCTTTAACCAAGCATGCCTTCTAATAACAGAACCTGTAACAGCGGCCCTGCAAGAGGCCTCCAGTGAATCATAACCACATTGCAAAGTATGCTTTCCCACTTGTTCAGTTGCATGCAATAAATCCTGCATTTCCTTGTTCTCTGAACATTCAGAATGTGTCAACATTTTCTGTTTAAGCAGTGACATTAAGTATTGCTGATATTTAATCATATGAAACTGTTAATTTAAAGGCCTTACAGCCAAGGTAGCAGAAGTGTAAACTTTTTTCCCCCATCTGTCCAGTGCCCTAGAATCCGTATCAGAGAGGACAGGGTTTTTTGCAGTGGATGCTTTGACCCCTATTGGGACCCTGAGATATAGTTTCTGGGTCAGCAGCAGGGTTTTTATATAGGAATTTATGAGAATCCGGGACCCTGTAGTATCTGTCTGGCTTAGCAGGTGCAGGGGGTAAAGAGTCAGAGGATAGGCCGGACTCTGAAAATACATAATCTACAATGTCTAGAACAGGTGGAATAGCAAGGGGTCTGTGCTGAGGAAGTAACAGAAAATCTCTGAGCCTTTTCTTAGATTCAGAATAATCCTGGCTCTCCCAGTGGAAATGCTCCCTCATGGTATGCAGGGTTTCCCCAAAAGAATAATCCTCGGGAGGAGAGGCTGAAGGAATGGATTCTTCAGCATCAGAGTCCTCATAGGGAGGGACAGCATAATCCTGTTCAGAAGAGTAATCAGAGGAAATAGAAACCTGATCAGAAGAATCATATTCTGTCTCTTGCCTAGGCCTCTTATCAGGAGGGGGATGGGAACCCCTGATCAAAGTAATTAGGTCTTCGGCCATTTTAAGCATCTGTTTTTAGGCATAGAAGTCTGAGTAGGAGAATGCTGTACTTGTTTCTTTGTCTTTAGAGCTGCTTTAGTCTTTGTCTTTGAAGCTGAAGATGGTTTAACATATAACTGTGTAGGTCTGAAGACACCCTCAGAAGCCGATGCCTGGTCAGCGGCTCCGGACCCATCTGAGGGAATGATTTCCAAGTGTCCAATACCTTGAGTATCCAGAGGCCCAGTCGGCTCCACGTGGGAGTCGGAAGCGGCCTGTGGCTTTGAGGTAGCGGGCGCCAGGGGCTGAGAAAGCACCTCACTGAGAACCGGCGACTGGCCTAACGGAGGCCTCATCGTCGATTTTGGACCTCGGATGCCTATTCTTTTCCATGTCCTTGCATTTTCTGTACACTCCGGTCGGCTGTTCCGACGGCATTATATAATTAAATCTTTGGCCAAAGTAATGAAATGCAAAATCGAACCGACGCTTAATAGTGCGTTGGTTAAATCTAGCACAAAACCGACAGCTAGCAACGTTGTGGTCAGGGCCTAGGCAAGGAATAAAGTAAGAGTGAAAATCCTTATGAGGTATTTGCTTCCCACAAGAAATACAATAGTTAACTTTTTCTGACATCGGTCTGGAGCAAGAAAAAAGTTTCCCCAACGAGGTACTTAGCTTTAATGAAGACTTCGGTTCTGAAATTTGGATTTGAAAATCTCAAGGAGTCGGCCGACCGGCACTTGCGAACTGCTTTTGCTTTGGGCACCGTGCGACAAGAAAGACTGAAGAAAATGGCGTCGGTTGCATCTTTTATACCCCTGGCGCACTGACATCAGGGAAGAGGCGACAGCAACCGACACCGGACCAGGACTTTGGAATTCAGGCCCACTGCGGGTAGCCTGCCAGCAGGATAACCCAAGAGTAATGACTGCAACAGTGAAACACGATGAACATCTGGGAGCAGTCACAGAATCTCCAAATGATGTCAAAATCCTACAAGAGAGTCTTACACAAACAAACAATTAGTGCCAAAGTCATGGCCTTAAAGTCAATGCAAAAAAATATATTATCGTTCCTTTCAGTAAGGACGATGTTCCTGCTAACTACCACATCAACAGCAAAACCTTAAGTACACACCCAGTGGTGAGAGACCTGGTCATATAGGTTAACAGCAGCCTTACCTTTGAGAACCATGTCTCCACAGTGGTAAGAAGGGCATTCTATATTGCTCATCTCATAAGTCAGGACATTGCCTCCAGAAAAAAGAATCTCCCTGTACGCTTCCCTCATCAGGCCAATAATTGAATACAATGCCCCTTTTGGTATGTACCTTTCCAAGCAACTGGAGAAACCACAAAGGTTCCTCACAAGGAAAATTCAAGGTCTTCAGCATCCGTTATATGTGGATTGCCTGAAATCACTGTTACTTTATTCCGATTCAAACAGATTACTCAGAGGTGATCTCTGCCTAGCATACAAAGCAATCTCTGACCTTGCTTTATTGGAAATGCTGCATCTCCGTAAGTCAAATGCTACACGGGTTACTCGCTCTAAATACCTTAACCTAGTATGTGACCTTAAAAGAACCTGCTGGAGGGACAAATTTGTCTCCCTGAGGTTACCACACCTTTGGAACAGACTCCCACTTCATGTCAAACAAAGCACCTCATTGGCATTCTTCAAACACAATCTCAACGATGGGATGGGTAACCGTGAATTCACCTCAGGGGTTCCACCTGTGTCCCTCTTGGACAGGGACAGTAGGTGCTAATCATGGAAATAAGGGTAAAACTTGGCTAGGTTTGTAAGGGCCCTAAGGCCATTAGCCTAATAACTTCTTTTATGATCCTATGAACTTGCACACGCTGTACATCAGACAGACTGTGAAGAAATCAGCAGCCAGAGTGAAGCTTTCTTCAGGATTTTCTTACCCATACAATGACAGACGAGCCTAACAATCCTGAATGAATCAACCAATAAAAAAAACATATAAAGTAGAAATAAACACAAACCTACTTTATATCCCAACCAGAACTATACACAAGGGTAGGGGACCAACGGTGGGTACAGCTACTGCAGCAGTGGGGAATTCAAACATCTACTGTTATGGGTAACAGCAATTTACACTACTGTACTATGTTTATCACTCCCATTGCTGCAGAAGCCCATATGCTATATGGGTTCATTACTAAAGCCTATCCAACCCGGGAGGAGGAAGGATATGGATCTAGGAGACCCTGGAGAATGGTCCAAGGAAAGCTTGACCCGGGACTTAGAAAAGGAATCCAGTTTATAATGCTTTACAAAATTATGTGCAGAAGACCATGTCGCTGCCCCTAGAATACTTTTAATGTCCACCCCTTTCCAGTATGCCATCGGAGAAGACAAAGCTCCGGTAGAATGTACCTTGATACTACCTGGAATAGATGGTCATTGTGGGAATAACAGAAAAAAAAAAAAACAGTTGAGGACAACCACCTGGAAACTGCTGGTTAAGCATTTTTGCCCCTTGTTAAGAAATAAATAGCTGGTCAGTGTTTCTAAGGGGCTTAGTTCTGTTAAGCTAGTACCTGAGCTGCCTACGCATGCCCAGAGTATGCATAATCTTTTCTCTCTAGTTTTTAGCTTTAGGGTAGAAAATCTGAATACTGATGGCTTGATTCAAAGTAAACACAAACCATTCTTGGAATGAAAGATTTGGGTTGTTCTTAAAGAGATCCCAGTCCCTAAGGAAAATCAGATAGGGTTCACCCACTGAGAGTGTCGGAAACTCAGATACTCTTCCTGGAGGTGTCATAGTAATGATGTGTACAGTTTTCAAAGTCAACAACCTTAAATCAGCTTGCTGTGCAGGTTGAAAAGGTGAGACAGTCAATTTCTCCAGCACATAGTTGAAATTCAATGGAGGAGATCTCGGGTGTAAAGCGCCTTTCAGAAACTGTTTTATCACAGATAAGAAAGAGGACAATCAATTGGCAGACATGTTGAAATGACTAAAAAAAACACACACACATTTATAAAGGTAAAAGTGAGGCCAGAGGGAAATAACACACACAAATGTTTGCACATTAGTGGTACAAAATCCCCGATGAGCCCCTGGTTAGTGTTTAGACATCAATAAGAAAACTGCTTCCAATTACCAACACAGGATTTTCTAGTAGCAGGCATTTTACCCTCCTTTAGTACCTGCTGCATGTCCTCATGAAAAAAGTGCCTAAAAAGTATTAAAACTGAATCATCCAGGCTGTCAGCTGAAACTGATTGATACTCAGGTGTATCAAGCTCCCACTATCTTATGCAAGTTGATCCAGTCTGTGAGGAAGCTTGTGGTAGCTTCCCTTGGTTAAGACCATAAGAAGAGAGAACCAAAGCTGCCTGGGCCAAAATGGGGTCACCACAATGACTTCTGGGGTACTCTTTTGAATCTTGAAGATTACTTTGGACATCAGTGGATAGGGTGGAAATGCATAAAGGAAAATTCCCTTCCAAGAGACTAAAAATGCATGTATTTTCCAAGCTTGCTTACAAGGAGCCCTGGAGCAAAACACGTTTAGTTGTCTGTTTTGAAAGGAGATGAAAAAATCTACTTGAGATGTTCCTCACAAATGGATAATTTCCCAGAAGACCCCATCATAAAAATTTCCATTTCTGAGTGTCTGTCCTGGTCCTGCTCAGCTCGTCTGTCACCATATTTTACTCTGGCAGAATGTAAGATGCTTGGTGGGTTAATGAATGCAGAATACCTACCACCCAAGCCACCACTGCAGTCTTCATAGGGGATACAGTCTTGTACCTCCATGCTTGTTTACATACCACATGACTGTGGTATCAACTGTAATCAATTGTCCTGGGGACCAAAAGTGATGGAAAGATTTCAAGGCATGAATCACAATCAACATCTCTTAAGCCGGTGCTCTTTGGTCTGCCAGAGGGATTCCACAGGCCTTGCACTTTTACCCCTCTGGAAACTGCTCCCCATGTACACTCAGAGGCATCTGAGGTGGCAGACTAGATTGGGGTCTGAAGAGAGAAGGGGAGACCTGGTTCAGTTGAATTTGTCTCTCCCAATGCATTTCTCTTTCATAAGGCCCCAAACTGGAATTTTATAGAGAATGAAAATTCTGGGTCCATGTTATTTTTTTATAACTGACTGCATCTTTCTCATGTGTAATTTGGCTAGTACTATCATGAGAATCACTGAAGCCATGTACCCGAGGATCCTGGCAAATTCGCTTGAAGAAGTCACAGACTGATTGGAAAAGTTTAGGAAAAATTCCAGATAAAGATCCAACTTGTCTTGTGTCAAAATGGCCTTTGAAGAGAAGACTCCATAAGACATCCCAGAAACACAATCCTGTGAGACACAGTCAAGGAGGATTTTGCAACATTTACCTGTCTCTGACTCTGTCATTGCTCATGTTGGTGTGAATGACCTGAGACGTACCTCCCTACATGACAAGAGACATGGAAGAGCTCTCTGATCATGTAGCCCAGGCGGGTATGACCCTAACCCTGAGTAGCATCCTGCCCTCACCAAGAATGATACCACAGTATAAAGAAAAAATTATCAATTTCAACAATTGGCTAAGTTTCTGGTGTCATTCAAAGGGGATCCAGTGTCTGTCAGCTTGGGACGACATGCTCGACAGACCTCGTTGCTTTGCAAGAGACGGCTTGCACCTGTCACCCCTAGGCTTTCGAATACTGGCCAAGGCTCTTGCTGCCCCCATAGTGCCTTTTTAGGCAAGGCTCAAAAGTCCAACCCACCCCCATAAACAGCACAAATAAAAAAAATGAGGGTTATGCTACTCAACGCCAGGCGTTTAAATCTCAAAATGCATGCGCTCGAAGCACTCCTCAGTATGGAGAACGTTGACATCTGTGCAGTAACTGAAACCTGGTTCAAGGCTCCAGAGAGCACTCCAGCACTACTGGGCTACAACTCATATCACACATTACGGCCACAGAACATGGACCGAAACACAAAAGGAGGGGGTGTGTATCCATATTTGTCAAGGATACCTACACCTCCAGGTTACTGGCACAGCATGATACCTCCAAGATCATCCATGTGCAACTAACATCAGGCAAATCTGCAATGCAAATTGTGGCCTGCTACAGATCACCCTCCATGACCCGGGACCACCACTCTGCCTTTCTGGAGACACTGGAAAACATGAAGGTCCTACCAAACACCCTGATATTGGGCGATTTCAATTACCCTACTGTTAACTGGGAAAACTACTCGAGTACAAACTCCCAGGTCCAGTGCTTCCTGGAATTTATCAACTCAAAAGCTCTGGATCAGCTGGTAAACTCCCCCACCAGAGGTGAAAACATATTGGACCTGGTCATCACCAACATGGGCGACAGGTGTTCCACACCAGAGGTCAACCCGTCACTGGTTATATCAGACCATAAACTAATCACTCTGGATGTCTGCACCACACCACACCACCACCTACAACCTAGGAAACCACAGTGAAAAATGTTTCTATAGCAAACTTCACCTTACTTAAGATAGAGGTGGTACGTTTCACAGCGCTAAAGGATAACAGTGTCCAAGATGCAGGAACCTTTACAAATGTACTCTATGAGCACCTACAAGGATGCATGGATCGTGCCATCCCTAGCAAAACCAAGACTCACTACCCTAAGAGAAGGAAACCAGTCTGATGAACCCCTGCCATAAACAGGCTATACAATAGAAGGAGGAAACTAGTTCAGAAAAAAAGCAAATCCCAAGAAGGAAAGACATCCCTGATCAGTATCAGTAAGAAACTAAGGTCCCTCATAAAATCCTCCAAGGCTAACATCGAAAGAAAAATAGCCAAGGATTCGAAAGATAACCACAAAGTCTTCTTTAGCTATGTCAAGAATCTAAGTGGCAACTCGCAGATATGCTCTGAGCTAGTGCAAAATAGCACAAAATATACTGAACCCACTGATATTGCCAACATCCTGGCAGATAGATTCAGTGCAAACTTCACCCCTCTCACCCCCAAAAGGGCCCACAACAATACCGGAAAAGTGTAGTCCCAGAAATCACAGATGCACAGGTGAAAACAGCCCTTTCAAAAGCCAAAAACACAGCATCAATGAGGCCAGATAGTGTCCCAGGCTGCGTCTTGCATGAACTACAGAACGAACTAACCCCCCCCACCTAAACACACTGTTCAACCTCAGCCTCTCCACAGGCTACGTGCCCATAGAATGGCGCACAGCAAAGTACAGTTGTGTACACTTACCATAACTGTAGATGTTCGAGTATATTCACTGTTGCAGTTATTATATTTGGGTAATCTGCTGGCAGGTTGCCCTCAGTCGGCCTGATTAACAAAGTCTTGGGTCCTGCGTCAGTTGCTGTCCCTTCTTCCATGACATCAGGTTGTGTCAGGGGTATAAAACATGCAGCAGACGCCATTCCATCAGTTTTTCTTGCCCCAAATGTCAGGTGCCCCCCAAATGGGGAGCAAAATATATAAATAATTAAAAACATAAAAATATATACCTCCAAACAAAAGCAAATACACCAAAAAGGCCTTTAAGTGTAGTAAAAGAAAGGAGAGGCATAATAAGAGAAAAAACAGGGGGCTGGAGGGAGGGTGACCAGGACTGCAACAGTGAATACACTCGAACATCTACATTTATGGTAAGTGTACACAACTGTACTATGTTCGTGTTTCACTGTTGCAGACATTATATTTGGGTATATTCCCAAAGCTATGGTTGGGAGGATGGATTTATACAGCATTAGGACCGGCTATAAGGCCCTGCAAAACAGCAGTGACAAAGTCAGCTCTGGCTTTAGAGAAAATTGGTAAATGATAGTGCTTGGTGAAAGTATGAACTGAACTCCAGGTAGCAGCCTCTAGAATATCCCTGGTATGAACACTTCTGAGAACGCTGTAGAAGTAGATGCAGCCCTGGTGGAATGGGATCTGATCCCCTGGGGGATAGGGTTTCCATGGTGCTTATAGCAGAAATTAATACAATGACTTATCCATTTTGAAATGGTTTGCTTTGAAATAGCCCTTCCCTCTGCCCCTGTAGCAAATGCTACCAGCAGTTGATCAGATTTTCTTTGAGATTTAGCCCTGTCCAAGTAAAATCTAAGTTGTCTGTGTACATCCAATGAATGCAGAATCCACTCCCCCTTGCTCTACCACCCTGGGCATGAAGGATGGGTTGGTCCTGAGTGACACCCTGTCCGCATGAAAGATGATGAAAGGCTCCACTGCCATGAGGGCCAGTAATTCAGAAATCCTTCCAGCCGAAGTGATTGCTAAAAGGAAGGCTGTTTTCCAGGAAAGAAATTTTAAGTCTGCAGTAGCAGCTGGCTCGAAAGGAGGTATAGTGAGTTTCTCCAATATAAAGTGAAGGTCCCAAGCAGGGGTTGGAGCTCTCCTGGGTGGTTGCACGTTTTTGGCCTCTCTGAGATACTGCTTTAGCAGAGGATGAGAGAAGGGGGGGGGGGGTTCTGTGTTGTAATGAGCTGAAATGGTTGAGGCATGGATTTTTATGGAAGAAAAAGACAGGCCCT
Source organism: Protopterus annectens (assembly GCF_019279795.1). Taxonomy (NCBI): domain Eukaryota; kingdom Metazoa; phylum Chordata; order Ceratodontiformes; family Protopteridae; genus Protopterus; species Protopterus annectens. Next base: position 241,561,207 of record NC_056737.1, read on the forward strand.
TGTGACGCATCTCGGTTAAGTATTGCAAAATCTGAGGTAAATTGGGCGCTGCTGTGCTCATTCCTTGAGATTGATTGATTCCAGGCACAGAATCTTTTCCATTTGTCAGCATAAGATTTTCTAGTACTAGGTCTTCTCGCCTCCAAAATGACATCAATCACAGGTTTGCTGAGGGATGCTAAGGGGGGGATTTAAGTGATTAGCCAAGCTGCAAGATTCAATGTTTGGAGCTGAAGGTGCAGAATTTGGTTGTTCTGCTGAGACAGTAAGGAAGGTGTCTGAGGCAGGTGCCATGGAGACATTTGTGACAGACTGCGTAGGAGTGGGTACCAGTGTTGGCGTGGCCAGTCTGGAGCAAACAAAAGCATTTTTGGTTTGTCCTGTTTGACTTTAGTAGAACTATGGAGAGCAAAGGCAGAGGGGGAAAGGCATAGACTGATAGGTTTTCCCAGCTGAAGGACAGAGCATCCACTTTCCAGGCTTTTTTGTGAGGGGTTCTTGTGCAAAATTTGTCCAACTGAAAGTTCTGCGGTGAGGCAAAAAGATCTATGTCTGGGCTCCCCCATTTGCATGTCAACATGTTTGAAAAACATGGTTCCAGTTTCCATTCGTGTGAGTCCATGAGATTTCTGCTTAGTTCGTCTGCCAAAATGTTCAGCTTTCCTGGCAGGAATTAAGCTTGTAGTTGTACTTGATAGCTCAAGGCAGTGTTCCACAACACCATGGCATGTCTGCAGAGGGGGTAGGAATGTGTACCCCCCCCTGCTGTTGTCCGTCATTACCATTAGTTGTCCTGGATGAAGGCAGTCCTTGAAGGCCGTCAGTGCATTCTGTACAGCTAGCATTTCTTTTTGATCGATATGAAGGTGCATTTGATTTGGGCTCCATTTGCACTGAATGCACTTCCCTGCCAGATAAGCCCCCCATGCATAGTCTGATGCGTCTGTAGTCAGGGTTTGGGCAGCAGGGGGTGGTGTGAATGGCAGTCCCTTGTTTTGGTGGCAGGTCTCTGCCCACCATAGGAACTCTAGTTGCAGGCAAGGTATGATAGGATTCATTGTTTCCAGGTTGTGATAATGTTGACTCCATAAACTTTTTGAGTACCACTGAAGTTTCCTCATATGCAGTCTTGCATATGGAATTAGAAGAATGCAGGAGGCCATGAACCCCAAGGCTTGCAGTATTTGTCTTGCAGATAGCAGGGTTTTTGTGGCCACCTGTTTGAAGTAAGTCACCAAATGAATTTGCTTTTCTGGAGTAAGGAAAACCATCTGGGCAGTTGCATTCAAGCTTGCACCTAAGAATGTAATTTTTTGAGAGGGTACCAGTTGTGATTTCTTTTAGTTTATGGTGTACCCTAGACAAGTTAGAACCCTTTTTACAAACGCCAGATGTTTCAGAAGAATGGCCTTATTTTCTGCCTGAATTAGACAATCGTCCAGGTATGGATATATCTGAATATTTCTTTGCCTGCAAAATGCAATTACTGGAGCCAATTACTTTGCAAATACCCTGGGCGCAGTAGATAAGCCAAAGGGCAGTGCAGAGAACTGATAATGCAAGTAGCCTGCTTTGAAGCTGAGGTATCTTCTGCAAGATTCCCTTGCTGGGAAATGCAGGTTAGCCTCTTTTAAATCTAGAGTTGCCAACCAGGCATCTTTGCTTAGCATAGGAAGTAACTGGTGAAGAGTAAGCATCTTAAAATTTAGAATGTCCAGAAAGGTAGACAGGTCCAGAATTGGACGCCATGATTTGTCTTTTCTGGGTACCAGGAAAAATCTGGAATAGAAACTTTGTCCCTTTTCCTCTTCTGGTACTAGTTGAATTGTCCCCATGTCATTCCCTCCAATAAAGCTCTTTTGAGTGTGTACCTTTAACTCCTAGTGGGCGTGGCTTCAGCATTTAAAAATTGAAGTTATCACCTTACATTTTTAACAAATGCCCATTGACAGAGGTCATATATCAATACAATTGTGTTTGCTATCATTTATGCTTCAAGATAAAAAATTCCAATACCTTGTATGTAACATGGTTTTGGAATTATTAATGCAAATATGAACAGGCAATACTTGACGCCTAGAGGAGCAGTAGGGTGTAACTGCAGAAACGCCTGGAGACATCACTCGGCTGTAATGCATCTCGCAGCATACTGGACTCCCGACTGGGTCTCAGTAGAGGCCTGCAAATCAGAAGTAGCGGATATCAGGGGCTGCGAAAGCGTCTCACTGAGTACTGGCGAACTGGCGACTGGCTTAGGAGAAGATTTGTCAGCAGTTTTGGACCTCAATGGCCTGTCTCTGTCTTTTTCTTTGCGTTTTTTCGGTATTCCGGTAGTCGGATGGCTAATCGACGTTATTTCTGGATAATTAAACCGAGAACTAAAATATTTAGAAGCAAAAATGTACCGAAAACGGATAGTGCGCCGATTAAATGAAGCAAAAAACCGACAGCAAGGTATGTCGTGGTCAGGGCCTAGGCAAGGAATACAGTACAAATGGAAATCCTTATGAGGTATTTGCTTCCCACAAGTAATACAATTATTAACTTTTACTGACATCGGTAAGGAGCAAGAAAAAGATTCCCCAACGGGGCACTTAGCTTTTTACTTGAAGACTTCAGTTCTGAAACTCGAAAACGAAAATTTCAGGAGTCGGCCGACCAGCACTTGTGAACTGCTTCTGTTTTGGGCACCGCACGGCAAGAAAGACTGATGTAATGGCGTCAGCTGCATGTTTTATACCCCTGAAGACCTGACGTCATAGAAGAAGGGACAGCAACCGACGCAGGACATAAGACTTTGTTAATCAGGCCGACTGAGGGCAACCTGCCAGCAGATTACCCAAATGTAATGACTGCAACAGTGAAACACGAAGAACTTCGGTTATTCTGCTCCACAAAGGAGGGGCCAACAACTGACCCTGGTAACTATCGCCCTATAAGCCTGATTACCCTGGTCTGCAAGGCTATGGAGCGCATCATCATGGAACTCATTAACAAAGACATTGGGAACCTCCAAACACTTGACCCGATTCAGTTCGGCTTTGTTAAGGGCAGATCATGCCTACTAAACCTGGTTGATTTCTTCAAGACAGTCACCAAGGCCATAGATGAGGGGAAGGTAGTTCACACAGCCTACCTTGACCTCGCCACGGCTTTTGACACCATTCGCCTGTCAGGAATTATATAAAAACTCACCAGCCTGAATATAAACCCCTACGTCACGAGATGAGTTGCCAACTGGCTTACACACAGAACTCACACGGTAAGAATAGCGGGCTCCAGGTCCGTCTCTAAACCAGTCACAAGTGGTGTCCCACAAGGCTCGGTTCTGAGACCCCTACTGTTCAGCATATACTTCTCAGAAGTACAGGCAAATGCAGGAGGACTATGGCTAAACAAGTTCGCCGATGACTGCAAACTGGGAGCCATAACTGACTCTCCGGCTGACACGGACATTCTCCAAAAGGGCCTTACTGAGACGAACACCTGGTGTCAAAGTCATGGTCTCAAGCTAAATGCCAAAAAATGCATAGTCATCCTGTTTGGGAAAAACAAAACACCCATGAATTACCACAAAGGCAGCAGCCCCCTTAATACAGAAGAGGTAATAAGAGATCTGGGGACCCAGGTAGATAGTAATCTCTCCTTTGACAATCATATTGCCAAAGTAGTTGGGAAATCCTTCTGTGTAGCCCATCTAATTACTAAAGGGTTCGCATCTAGAAATAAAGAGGTTATAGTACCGCTCTACTCGTCACTCATCAGACCCATCATAGAGTACAATGCCCCGTTTGGGATGTACCTCACAAGACACTTAAAACAGCTAGGAAGACCACAAAAGTACCTCACCAAGAGGATTACTGGTCTCAAACATATGTCCTATGCCGCCCGACTGGAAAAATTCCAGCTGTACTCAGTGGCATATCGCTTACTCAGAGGTGATCTCTGCCTGACTTACAAAGACATGTCCAACTCAGAATTGATGGACATGCTCCACCTAAAGAAATCCAAGTCACTGCGAGCCACTTGCTCTAGTGAGCTAAACCTCGCCACAACAATAAATAGAACATGCTGGAGGGATAGATTCCTGTCACAGAGACTCCCCATGCTTTGGAACAAAATTCCTAACTACATTAGGCAAAACCCCTCACTAACACTCTTCAAGAGAAACCTTGATGAGTGGATGGGTAACAGAAAATACACCCCTGGGATCACTTCATTGGCTCTTCTTGACATAGGTTCATAGGTTCATACTAGGCTATCTGCCCGAGGGCATTTATAAGCCTAGCCCATTGTTTTGTGGCTTACGCCACCCCTTTAGTATGGGGAACTATACCCATTATTTTGCTGTGCCTCTGTCGAGCAGTGACACTGAGGTAATTCCTGGGGTATATCTGCGATCTCCCATCCATTGGTCAAGATTTCTCTTGAACAAGGCCAGCGAGGTGCTCTGCCTCACATGTACCGGGATTTTGTTCCACAGCATAGGGAGTCTTTGGGTGATGAATCTATCCCTCCAGCACGTCCTATTAATAGCCGTGTCGAGGTTTAAGTCTCCGCCCTTGTGGCTCTGATGGATCTAGATTTTTGAGATGAAGCATATTCATCAAATCTGGGTTTGACATGGCCTTGTATGTTAGGCAAAGGTCACCTCTGAGCAGCGGTGCGACTGAATAGAGCTGGAGTTCTTTCAGTCGGGCAGCATAGGACAGATTTTGAGACCCTTTATCCTTTTGGTGAGGAACTTTGTGGCCTCTCCAGCTGCTGCAAGTGTCGGGTCAGATACATTCCGAATGGGGCATTGTACTCAATCACTGGTCTGATGAGTGATGAGTAAAGGGAGACTATGACCTCCCTTGATCTAGATGAGAATCCCTTCATGATAAGGTGGGCAATGTAGAAGGTCTTCCTAACTACTTTAGCTACATGGGTGTCGAATGACAGACTACTATCAACCTGGGTCCCCAGGTCCCTGATAACTTCTTCTGTGCTCAGTGGATTGCCACCTATTTGGTAGCTAGGGTAACCTTGTTTTTCGAAGGGTATGACTATGCATTTTGGCATTTAACTTTAGGCGTGGCTCTGGCACCAGTTATCCGCTTCTGTGAGACCCTTCTGAAGGATATCTGTGTCAGATGTGTTTTCTACTATGGCCAGTTTGCAGTCATCTGCAAACTTTGTCAGCCATAACCCTCCTGTGTTTGCTTGTACTGGAAAAGTAGATGCCAAACAAGAGTGGGCCCAGGACTGAGCCCTGTGGGACACCACTTGTGACAGGCTTTGAGTCTGACATGGCGCCAGCAACTCTGACCCTGTGGGTTCTGTCACTCAGCCAGTTTGCAACCCATCTTGTGATGTATGGGTTAACATTTAAGCTGATGAGTTTTTCAATGATACCCGAGTGGGGTATTGTATCAAGGCCTTAGCCAGATCGAGGTAGGCTGTATGGACTGCCTTTCCTCATCAATGGCTTTGGTGACTGTTTCAAAAAGTCAACCAAGTTTAAAAGGCATGATCTGCCTTTGACAAAGCCAAACTGGGTTGGATCCAAAGTCTGCAAATTCCCTATGTCTTTATTTATGAGGTCCATTATGATCCTCTCCATGGCTTTGCAGATAAGGCTTGTCAAGCTAATGGGCCGGTAATTTCCAGGGTCTGTGGAGGCACCGCCTTTGTGAAGTGGGACCACAGTTGCAGTGCCACTCCTGGCAATGATCCAGAGGTAAGACTTTGATTAAACAGCTGTCCTAGCTGTGGGTTTAATTCCTCATTGAGTTCGTGGAGCACACAGCCGGGGACACCATCGGGTCCCATGGATGCTGTGTTTTTGCTTTGGAGAGAGCAGTTCTCACTTGGGCTGGAGATGTTTGGGGGCTGCACTCATTTGGTATAGATATCTCTCCTTTGGGGAGGGAGAAGTTTGCACTGAACCTGTCAGCCAGTATGTTGGCAATGTCTGTAGGATCAGTAATCTTCACATCATTTTGAACTAGTTCTGAGCATATCTGGGAGTTTCCTCCTAGGTTTCTAACATAGCTAAAGAAGGCCTTATGATTGTCTTTTGAGTCTTTAGCTATTTTTCTCTCAAATTTGCTTTGGATGATTTTATGAGAGCTCTTAGTTTTTTACTTATAGTGATCAAGGGTGTCTTACCTTTTAAGGATTTTGCTCTATCTTGTAGTAGCTTCCTCCTTTGTTGTAGACTTTGTTTATGGCTGGGGTCCACCAGACTGGACGCTTGCCTTTGGTACAAAGAGTCTTTGTTTTGCTTGGGATTGCCTTATCCATGCAGTCCTGCAGGTCCTGGTAGAAGGCGTTTGTAAGTGATTCAGCGGCTTGAGTATTGTTTTCCCGGCTCGGGGCCTGAAAGGAGACCACACTAGTCTTTAGAAGTGTGAAGTCGGCTTTTGAGAAGTTCTTTACTGTGGTCTTTTTATTTCAGGTGGGGTGGGATGAGGACCTCCAGCGAGATTAGTTTGTGATCTGATCTCACCAGTGAGGGGTATACTTCCGGTGTTGAACATTGTGCTCCCATGTTCGTGATGATGAGATCAAGTATGTTATCTCCTCTTGTGGGGATGGTGACTAGTTGTTCCATGGCATTTGAGTTTATGAATTCCAGGAACTTTGGGGCTAGGGTGTTTGGGCTTGAGTAGTGTTCCCAGTCTATATTAGGGTAATTGAAGTCACCTAGTATGATGGTGTTTGGTGATACATTTATCCCCTCTAGTGTTTTCAGGAAGGCCATGTGAGTTTCCTGAGTCTCAGTTAATTAATCAATGGGGCGGCGAAAGCTAACTCACTCTGACTAGGCTTATAAATGCCCTTGGGCAGATAGCCTAGTACCTACCTATGAACCTGGAAGTCCAGAATGATCAAGACAGGTATAACCCATACTAATGACTCCTGACATCAGGATAAAGACTCTGCAAATATAAGCAAGTCATCTGAATAAAGAAAGCTGTGAATGCCACTCATTCTGCAATAAGCTACGACTGAGGCTAGATATTTTGTGAATACTCTTGGAACTGTGATTAAACCAAAGGATAATGCAGAGAAAGATTAGTTGTGTAAAATCTTACCATAGCGAAATGCCATTTTCTTCTCTGTTGCAGCATTGTTAACATGAGGGATTTGCCTGCCACGATGCCCCAATGTTGGCCAGTATACAGAAGACATTTACTACTAGAGGTGCATGGTACATCGCACGTAGGCTGCCGTCAGACATCGGCCATAAAAGTGACATACGCACGTACCATCCTCAGAACTGAGTGCTCCACAAGGAATGCCCTTCTAAGGGAAGTATGTAGGCTGAGCACACCCAAGGAAGAACAAATTCAAGGGGAAGGAGGGAGGGATGGAATACAGCAACAGAGATGAGGACATCTATAGTTATGGTAAGATTTTTTGCAACTAATCTATGTCCTTCTGTTCCCCTGTTGCAGTATTCTTGACATGAAGGAGAATGCCAAAGCTCATGAGGAAAAGAAGGAGGTAGGGGCAGTGGAGCACTCCATGAAGCCATGGAGAACAGCTCTTGCAAACCCTGTCCCAGATTTGGAAATGTTGTCCAATTTGCAATGTTCGGTGAAGGTATGGACTAACCAGGTGGTTTCCCCCAGAATGGAGTTACTGTCCATTCCTTTGAAGAAGGTGTCAGAGGAATCAACAGCCCTGGTAGAGTGTGCCTTAACAGGAGAAGGGAGGCTCTTTCTATGGTGCTCATAGCAGACGGAAATAGCTTTAGAGATCTAGCTGGAAATAGCTCTAGGGTGGAATGAGACAAATAACTGGTCTGATTTCCTGATAAAGATGTCTGTGCAAATCCAAGGTGTGCAAAATTCTCTCCACAGAGTTCTGTGGAGTGGGGAAAAGGGGGGGTAAATAGACTGGTTGAGTGATAACTCATTTACCACTTTAGGCATAAAGGTAGGATTGGTGCAGAGAAACTCCCTCTCTCTCTCTCTCTCTGTGGAACACCAATAAAGGAGGAGAAGCCATTAGGACCTGGAGTTTAGAAACCCTTCTGGCTGAGGTTAGTGCAAGCAGAAAAATAGTTTTCCAGGAGCAATTGTTTAGTCTCAAATCCAGAAACTAAAGGTGGAGATAGAGGCAGACAGGCAGAAATTGCTGACAAGTGCAGTTTGAAGAGCAAGTTAAGCCAGCATCTAGTAATCCACACAGGTATGACAGAACCAGAGGGGCTTCCACTGTCAGCGTGTCATGGTTTCGGGAAAGACACCAAAATTGAAATATCTTCCATTTGGATAAGTAAAATTTTCTAGTATTGGTTTTCCTAGCCTCCCGCAGAACCCTGAGAATGTCCTCTGAAAAAATGGTGGCTGAAAGGAATTAACACCCTATCACCCACAATGTCAGCTGAAGGGTAGGCAAGCCCCCCCCCCTCCAAAAAAAAAAAAAAAAAGGATCCCCAAATGATGTGAACATCCTACAGAAGGGCCTCTCTGAGACAGATGCCTGGTGTCAGAGCCATGGTCTCAAGCTCAATGCCAAAAAGTGCAGTGTCATCCCCTTTGGTAAAAACTCTGTACCCATGAACTACTACATAAGCAGCAATCTACTTAACACCGAATGCGTGATAAGAGACCTTGGGACCCAGGTGGACAGTAGTCTCTCCTCTGATAGTCACATCGCCACAGTAGTCAGGAAGTCCTTCTACGTGGCACACCTCATCATAAAAGGGTTCTCAACCATCGTTCCCCTCTACTCGACACTCATTAGACCCATTATAAAGTACAACGCCCCTTTTGGAATGTACCTCAAGACATCTGCAGCAGCTGGAAAGGCCACAGAAGTACCTCACAAAGAGGATTACTAGACTCAAACAAATGCTCTACACTGACCGTCTCAAAAAACTCCAGCTTTACTCCATAGCATATCGCCTATTCCGAGGTGATCTCTGCCTAACATATAAAGCTGTGTCAAACCCAGAGCTGTTGGACATGCTACACCTAAAGAAATCCCAATCCCTCTGAGCTACACGCTCTGGGGACCTAAACCTTGTCACCACAATAAATAGGACATGCTGGAGGGATCGATTCCTATCCCAGAGACTTCCCATACTCTGGAACAGGCTAACCATCTATGTCAAGCAAAGTTCTTCATTAGCACTCTTCAAGAAAAATCTTGATGAGTGGATGGGAAATAGGAAATACACCCCGGGGATCACTTCTGTGTCTCTGCTCGACAGTGGCACAGGAAAACAACTTTCTTGGGTGGCGTAAGCCTGGGAACCTTGTTGGCTAGGCTTACGTAGGCCCTTGGGCTGATAGCTTAGTACCTACCTATGAATCTATAAGTGGGGATGGATTAAAGTTCCATTGTGTTGTGTGAAAAGGTCCACACTTTGGGGTAACTTGTGGTGCCTGCCCTTGGCTAAATGCAGGAGCAGAGGGAACCAATGTTGTCTTCACCAAAAGGGGGCCAACATCAAGATTCTTGGCTTCTCCTGCTGAATCTTTAGCAGGACTTCTGGAATGAGAGGAAGGGGAGGGAATGCATACATAAACATCCCCTTCCATGAAAGGCTGTGGGCATCCACCTTCCAGACCAGAGGATGAGGGTCTCTGGCACAAAATCTTGGGAGCTGTCTGTTCATGGGGGAGGCAAAAAGGTCTACTTGTGGAGTACCCTATCTGTGGACAATGTCCAGGAACACTTTCCTGTGAAGCATCCATTCATGGGATTGTGTCTTGGACCTGCTCAGTGCGTCTGCCACTATGCTTGAGCTGGACAGGATATACACAACCTAGAGGTGAGTCTGAAGTTTGACAGCCAATTCCCAGACTTGCAGAGCTAGTCTGCAAAGGAAATAAGACTTTGCCCCTCCCAGTTTGTTTACATACCAGAGAAAGTACAGTTTTGTACCTACCATAAATGTAGATGTTCGAGTGCTCATACAGCTGCAGTCATTACAGATGGGTTATCCTGCCGTCAGGCGGGTCCTCGGTCGGCCGAATTCCAAAGTCTAGGTCCGGCGTCGGTTGTCGTCGCTTCTTCCCTGACGTCAGTGCGGCAGGGGTATAAAAGAGGCAGCCGACGCCATCTTCTTCAGTTTTTCTTGCCCCAGATGTCAGGTGCCCCCAGAAGGAAGGCAAAACATAAATTTATGTAATCATGCAATATAGAATAATCAAAAAACATTAGTTGCAAGCAAATACACCATATAAGAATACCCCAAATAGGTTGTATGAGAAGGTGTTTTTCATAAGGCCTGTCCTAAGAGGGGACGGAGGGGGGGTAACCTGGACTGCAGCTGTATGAGCACTCGAACATCTACATTTATGGTAGGTACAAAACTGTACTATGTTCATCGTGCATACAGCTGCAGTCATTACAGATGGGAAGAATTCCAAAGCTAAGTAGGGGTGGCAGGCACTAAGTGGAACTAGGAGGAGCAAGGATGCCCTGCAAGACTGCTGTGGCAAATCCCACTCTAGATTTAGAGTATAGTGGAAGGTGATAGTGCTTGGAGAAAGTGTGCACTGAACTCCAAGTGGCTGCTTCCAAAATGTCCTTGGTAGGGACCCCCCTGAGGAAAGCTGCAGAGGTAGCTGTGGCCCTGGTGGAGTGGGATCTGATGCATGTAGGCACAGTTTTTCCATGAAACGAGTAACAAAAGCATATGCAGTGGGCTATCCATTTTGAGATTGTCTGTTTGGAAATAGCCTTTCCTTGAGCACCTGTAGCATAGGACACAAAGAGTTGCTCGGATTTCCTGAATGGATTTGTCCTGTCCAAATAATAACGAAGTTGTCTGTGAATGTCCAAGGAATGTAGTAGTCTTTCCCCTTTGTTTTGTGGATTAGGATAAAAGGTAGGTAAGTGGATAGTCTGATTCAAAGCTACACTGGATACTACCTTTGGCATAAAGGTAGGGTTGGTTCGTAAGAAAACTCTGTCCTGATGGTAAATGATGAAAGGTTGCACAGCCATGAGGGCCTGTAGTTCCGAAACCCTGCGTGCTGAGGTGATAGCCAGAAGGAAGGCTGTTTTCCATGACAAGTATTGTAGTTCTGTTGAAGAAGCTGGCTCGAAGGGAGGAAGGGTCAGCTTTTCCAATACGAAGTTGAGGTCCCAAGCAGGGACTGGTGGTTTCCTTGGGGGTTTTATATTCTTTGCCCCTCTGAGGAACTGCCTTAAGACAGGATGAGAGAATAAAGGAGGATCTGTGTTGTATTGTGCAGAAATGGCTGAAGCGTGGATTTTGATGGAGGAGAAGGAAAGTCCACTGTTTAACATCTCAGCTAGGTACTGTAAAATTTGAGGTAAATTTATTACCCAAGGATTCTGGCCCTTTTCTTGATTCCAGGCACAAAATCGTTTCCATTTGGCGGAGTAGGCTTTTCTAGTAGAAGGTCTTCTGGCCTCCAAGATGACATCCTGCACCTCCTTGGAGAGGAGGGTCTGTTGGGAAATCAAGGAATTCTCCATGCAGCTAGATTCAGGGTTTTGAGTTGGCTGTGAAGGGTTTTGTAGTTGTGCTGGGACAACAGAAGAGGGACTAGAGGTAGGATCCATGGTGGGGAATGTGTCAGGCTCTTCAGGAGCGGATACCAGTGTTGTCTTGGCCAGTCTGGAGCAATGAGAATCATTTTCGGCCTCTCTGCTCTGGCTTTTAATAGAACTTTGGGCAGCAGAGGAAGAGGCGGAAAGGCATAGACTGTCAACATTGTCCAATTGAAAGAAAGTGCGTCCACTTTCCAGGCCTGTGGATGATAGGTCCTTGAACAAAATGTTTTCAACTGGTAATTTCTGTGGGTAGCAAAGAGATCTATGTCTGGCTGTCCCCATGCCTGAGTTATCTTTGTGAAAACTTGAGGATGCAACTTCCATTCGTGTGGATCTGTCATATTTCTGCGTAGGCTGTCTGACAGTGTGTTTTCCTTCCCTGGCAGGAATTGTGCCTGTAGTTCAATTTGCAATTCCAGTGCTTTGTTTCATAGGGTCATGGCTTGTCTGCACAGGGGGTATGAATGAGTTCCCCCCTGTTTGTTTATGTACCACATCACTGTGGTGTTGTCTGTCCTTATCAATAGCTGGCCTGGATGCAGTAGGTCTTTGAAGGTCATAATAGCATTTTGCACGGCTAGCATTTCCTTTTGGTTGATGTGTAGGTGCTTCTCTTTTTGGGACCATTTTCCCTGAATGCACTGTCATGTGTGCTCTCCAGGCGTAGTCTGAGGCGTCTGTTGTGATGATTTGACTTGCTTGAGGTACACAGAAAGGGAGACCTGTGTTTCTTTGGCATGCTTGAGCCCACCACAGAAATTCCTTTGGAAGGCATGGAATGAGTGGTATAATTGTTTCCAAGCTGTGGCTGTGTTGAGACCATAAGTTTTTTAGGTACCATTGAAGTTTCCTCATATGCAGCTTTGCACATGGGATTAGTAGGATGCAAGATGCCATGAATCCCAGAGCCTGCAGGACTTTCCTTGCAGTCAGCCTGGTGAAGGTTGCCATTTTGCTGAAGTATTGAGACAGTTGCCCTTGTTTGTCTGGCATGAGGTAGGCCATCTGGGTGGTTGTATTCAAGCTGGCACCCAGGAAAATTATTTGTTGAGAGGGTATTAGTTTTGATTTCTTTTTGTTGACTGTGTATCCCAGAAAGTTCAACAGTTTTATTACAAACGCCAGGTGTTTCAGTAAGTAGTATGTCCTTGCTGTCCGCTTGGATCAGGCAGTCGTCCAGATATGGGTAGATTTGTATTCCTTGTAGTCTGCAGAAGGCGATTACTGATGCCAGGCATTTCGTAAACACTCTGGGCACAGTAGATAAGCCAAAGTGCAATGCAGAGAATTGATAATGGGTTGAACCTGCAAGAAATCTGAGGTATCTTCTGCAATCTTGTCTGATAGGGACATGCAGGTATGCCTCCTTGTGGTCCAATGTTACCAGCCAAGACTCCTTGCCCAGCATGGGAAGAAGCTGCTGTAATGTGAGCATCTTGAATTTTGGTACCTGTAGATATGTGTTTAGGATGGATAGGTCTAAGATAGGTCTCCAATCTTTGTCTTTCCTTGGTACCAGGAATATTCTGGAATAAAACCCTTGACCTTGTTCTTTTGCAGGTACCTCTTGAATCGCTTTTATGTTCATGAGAGCTGAAATTTGTTTTTGTGCCTCTGCCCTTTGATTTTGTGGCAAGTTTGGCATGCCCCTCATTTTTGGAAGGGTGTGAAAGTGGAACCTGTAGCCTCTGTCTATAATGTCCAGAATCCATTTGTCTTTTGTAACAATATGCCAATTTTTGAGAATAATGCCAGTTTTCCGCCCAAAGGTGCTGCCATTAAAGCTTTGCTTGGCAGGTATAGGGGGAAGTCATTGTGTCTGTTTTCTAAATGACTGTGATCTATCTTCTCCACCTCTTGGGGTTGGTGCTTGCCACTGTCTGGCTCTGAAAGATCCTTGAGGTTGCCCTCTACCCCTTGGGCGTCTGTACCTGCCCCTTTGAGGTCTGTCCGTGGCTGGAAAGGACCAATTTTTTGAAGGCCAGTTTCTGCTGAAACGTGGAGGTTGTACCTGCAGGAAATCTTTCACTGTTTGCATTGATTTCACTTTTTCCTCCATTTTCTTTAGTACCTCCTCAGCTTTAACACCAAACAATACATCTTTTTGAAGAGGTGCATCTAATAATTTAGCTTTGACATGATCTGGTAAGGCTTGATCTTTGAGCCAAGCATGCCTACGTATAACAGACCCCGTAACAGCAGCTCTACATGAGGCCTCTAAAGCATCAAAACCACACTGCAAGGTATGTTTACCCACTTGCTCTGCACCATGCAACAAATCCTGCAACTCTTTTAAATCTGGTTGTTCTGGTTGTGTCATTTTGCTTTTCAACTGAAATAACAAAAACTGTTGATACTTTAACATATGGAACTGACAGTTTAATGCCCTCATGGTTAAAGTGGCCAAGGTGTACACCTTTTTCCCCGACCTTTCTAAAGCTCTGGAATCTCTCTCTGAAGGTAATGGGTTTTTAGCAGTAGAGGCCTTAATTCCCGTGGGACCCTGTGAAATAGTTTCTGGGTCAGCAGTATGGCTTTTGTATAGGAACTGGTGAGAATCAGGAACCCGGTAATACCTGTCTGGTTTAACAGGAGCTGGAGGCAAAGAATCTGGATTAAGGCTGGCTTCTGTGTACACATCATCCAATATATCTAAAACAGGAGGGATAGCCAGAGGTCTATGCTGGGGGAGCAAAAGAAAATCCCTGAGCCTTTTCTTGGAATCTGAGTAATCTTGGCCTTCCCAGTGAAAGTGTTCCCTTAATGTATGTAGGGTTTCCCCAAAAGAGTAGTCCTCAGGGGGGGAGACCGACGGAATAGACTCCTCTGCATCAGAGTCTTCGAAAGGAGAATAGGCATAATCCTGGTCCTCAGAATGTTCAGAGGTAATAGAGGCTTGATCTGAGGAAGGGTAGACTTCCTCTAATTTGGGCCTTTTGTCAGAGGGGGGGTTGAGAACTCCTGATAAGAGTAATCAAATCCTCAGCCATTTTGAACATCTGTTTTTTAGGCATGGGGCCTTGAGAGGGGGTCTGAGGTCCCTGTTTTTTGGTTTTCATGGCTGCTTTAGATCAGTGAAAGCTTTAATAGAGAAGGAGGAAGGCCTGAAGACACCTTGAGAAATGGCAGGCCTGTCTAAACTTTGAGTTTCCCCGCCAAGAGTGGCGTCAGTATCTGCAGTAGGGATGGGGAACGAGGAGCCTGCAACCTCGGGTAATGAAGACACCAGTAATGTAGTGTCATCGGTACTCAGGGGCTGCGTAGGCGCCTCACTGAGAACCGGTAGTCGGCCTTAGCGTAGTGTGAGTAGTCGGTGCGGACCTCGTATGTCGGTCCTTATCTTTGCGTCTTTTACTCAAAACTGGAGTCGGAGTATCCGACGACATAATATAATTAAATTTTTTACCAAAATAGTGAAGGGCGAACTCCGCCCGGCGCTTAATAGTGCGCTTGTTGAATCTAGCACAAAAACGGCAGGCCGAGACTTCGTGGTCTGGGCTTAAGTAAGGTATACAGAAAGAGTGGAAATCCTTATGCGGTATTTGCTTCCCACATGAAATGAAATTATTACCTTTGTCTGACATCGGTCTGAGGCAAGAAAAGTTTCCCCAACGGGGTACTTAGCTTTCAAGAAGACTTCGGCTGAAATATTTTCGTAAATCTCAGGAGCTGGCCGACCGGCACTTGCGAACTGCTTCTGCTTCGGGCACCGCGCGGCAAGAAAGACTGAAGAAGATGGCGTCGGCTGCCTCTTTTATACCCCTGCCGCACTGACGTCAGGGAAGAAACGACGACAACCGACGCCGGACCTAGACTTTGGAATTCGTCCAACCGAGGACCCGCCCGACGGCAGGATAACCCATCTGTAATGACTGCAGCTGTATGCACGATGAACATCTGTCATATTGTCTGTGAAACTTTTTAGAGGGCCTCTAATGAGCAAGGTCTGAAAGGCCTGAAGAGCCAGTAGCAGTGCCCTCATTTCTTTTATATTGATGTATTCCTTTTTTTTGAGGGGGGGACCAGGTCTCTTGTGCTTTTACGGAGCTGAAAGCTGCCCCCGTCCTGTGTCTGAGGCGTCTATGAACATCTCCTGGACCGGTGAAAAGGATGGAGTGGGAGACCTGGGTTGGTAGTTAGCTGTTGAATCCAGCAGGCCATTTCCCTCTTCAGACAAGTGAGAAAGGGAAATGGGAACTATAGGGGTGTGCATGTCGCATCCACACTGATTTCAGGAATCACTGTAGTTTTGCCAGAGGAATCATTGGGATGGTAGATGCCATGAAACCCAGGGTTCTGAGAAAGGTCCTGGCAGTGATGCGAGTCAGTGGGATGAGGCTTTGGAAAAAGGAAATGAGCTCCTGAGCCTTCTGAGTGGGGAGAGAGTCCTTCATTAGGTCTGTTTGTAGCCTAAATCCCAGAAATATCTGGTCCTGGGATGGAGAAAGATCACTTTTCTGCTAGTTTATTTTGAAACCCAAAGATCGTAGGATTGAGATAGCAGAGTTTAGATTGTGCTCCAATGCTTCTGGACGGAGTGCTTGAAAGAGAAGGTCATGCAGATACGGGAAGACCTGGATGCGTTGAAGTCTGCAATAAGCAATTACTGGGGCAGGACATTTTGTGAATACTCTTGGGGCAGTGGAGAGACCAAAAGGTAAGGCAGAAAACTGATAGTGCCAGGAAGCCATAGAGAATCTTAAGTACTTCCTGTAACTGGGATTAATGGGGATGTGTAGGCAAGCATCCTTTACGTCTACAGAAGCCATGTACGCTTGTGAAATGATAAGGGGAAAAAGAGTTTGCAAGGTTAGCATTCTGAATGTGGGTACTTGCAGGAAGGTGTTGAGGTAGGAGAGATCAATGATGGGTCTCCATGAGCCCTCTTTCCTTGGTATCAGAAAGTTTTGAATAGAACCCTTTTCCCCTTTGTGGGGATAGTACCAGTTGGATGGTGCCTTGATCCAGCAGGTCTTGTAGCACCTTTGGGAAATGTGGCAGTTGGTCTCTGGGAGGTTGTAGGATGCCCCTGAAGGGCGGGAGAGAATTTCATACCATGAAGTAACCCTTTTTGATGATGGAGAGCACCCAGGTATCCTGTGTTATGTTTTCCCAAGCTGGAAAGGCACAGGGAAAGGTTGGGGGGTGTTTAGGCTCCAAATAGTCAGATGGACCCTGGTCTATCTGGAAAGGACTGCTTTTGAGGTGGGGTTTGCAGTGGGGTCCTAAATTGCTGAGGTCTCTTACCAGACTTTTTTGACTTAGCTGGAGGAGGCTGTTACTGCCTTCTAACAAACACTTGACTAGAAGGATAATTTCTTTGGAATTCTGTTACAGGGGAGACCAGGATGCGTTTCAGTTCCTGCATCTCTTTTCCCTTCTCCTGTAAGGTTTTGAACAATTCTGCAGCAGCAGAGTCAAACAGGGCAGAATAGTCTAGGGAGGTATACATGAGTTTAGATTTTAGGGTCTATTACCATGTCGACAGGGCTGTTCATCAAATGGCTGTATGTCGACACATGTACACCAAAATACCTAAATGTCAAATGGCCACAAAAGCAAATTTTTCCCAGGGAAAACAAATCGCTGGGCCGTTGTCAGGAATTTGCAGTTTCCTCCACTACAGTGAGATCTTGGAGTTGGTATATTTAAGTAGGAGGGGTGTGAGGGGCACAGCCCCCCACTTCATTGCGTCTGTCGGTTTGTTTTTTGTTGGCCCAACGATTTTTTTCCATGGGAAAAAAAAAAATCGCTTTTGTGGCCGTTTGACATTTAGTTATTTCGGTATGCATGTGTCGACATAATGGCGTTCAATGAACAGCCCTATCGAAATGGTAATATAGACCTGGATTTTATGTCCTCTGGTAAACGTTGTAGCCTCAGCCAGGCAAATCTTCTCAGGACCGAACCTGTGGCAGCTGCCCTAAGTGAATCCTCCACAGCCTCATAGCTACATTTTATGGTGTGTCGGGCCACTTGAGAAGAAGCTCTAATCAAGGAGGAGGCCAAAGATTTATTCTCAGAGTCTGGCATATCAGAAATCTTTGAAAGTTGGGACAAGAGCTCTAAGGTACATTTAGTCATGTGTGTCTGATAACTTACAGCCCTCACGGTGAGGGTGGCAGAAGTAAATACATTCTTGCCAAACCTCTCCACATGTCTGCTGTCATTGTCAGAGGGAAGCAGGGTGGTGGAGGGAAGTAAGCTAGAGGGCTTATTAGAAGCCACCGTGATGACAGAAGGGTCAGCAGAAGGGGCTTTGAACAAGAACTTACAGTCCTCATGCACCTTGTAGAATCTGTCTGGTTTCTTAGGTGTGGGAGGTTGGGAGTCAGGGGCTTTACTGGAAGATGCAAAACCACCTAAGAAGGCAGGTTTATTCATCAGGAACAGCTGAGGGGCTAGGAGTGTCTAGCTGAAGTAGTTCATAGTAACTTTTTTGGACTTCAGACATCTGACAGCTATCCCATTTAATATGTTCCCTCATCTTACCTAAGGTCTCACTGAAGGCAACTTCCTCAATTGGAGGGTCAGTGCCATTGAAGTCATCCTCTGGGGAAGTGTAATCCACTGGGGAGGGGATCTGAGATGAGCAAGCTAAGGACTCATCCTCTGAAGACTCTTCCTCCTTGGAAGAATCCTCTTCCCTGACACTCTTCTGTGGAAAGGTAACCCAGGGTTGGCCGGTAATGAAACCCCAGGAGGAGGGCTAAGAGACACGACGGCATTAAAAAATATCCTGTGTAAAATTTTTCCAAGCCTGAAGTGGATCAGAGGATGGTGACTAATGCTTTCTTTTTTGTTTCTTTTTAGCATGTAGTTCAACTCTATGTAGGGTAGGTAGACCAGACGTAGGCCTGGTTTCCATGATTTTGGAATCCACATCCTCCCTAACTAAAATTTGGGAGATTCTGCTAGGGCTCTCTGTGATCACAAGTCTAGGCTCCCCGTGGACATCCATACTGGATGCATGCAGTCCCTCCAAGGACGTGATATCATCCAGATCCAAGGCAGCCTCCATTACAGGCTCGGCCTGTGAATTGGACGTAGGGGCTGAACGTTTCTCCGGGCTAGCAAGTGCCTCAGGAGAGACGTCCGCCACTGGAGGTGCAGCAGAATTTTAAGGCTTAGGCTTGTTGGCCTTACATTTACAAGCGGCCCAGCCTCAGCCCCTGCAAAACCCTCCACAGTGCTTTTTGCAATGAGTTTCAAGTGCTGATTCTCTAAATAAATGGAAAGGGAAGCTAACCTACTTCTCAAAGTTTTAGGCACAGAGGCCTGGCATACTAAACAGGATCTGTGGTCGTGGGTAGTAAGGTATGTAAAATAGGACATCCACAAGAACATTTGCTTTTCTTGGATGACACTAAAACACTAAGAAAAAGGTAAAGAAAGGATTTCCCATGGGGGCACTTATCTGAAATATTGAGACGATAGCCAGTTCGGCAAGCAGACCGTTTGTACAGGTGAAGCATCCAGACTTGGGGCAAAGAAGTTCTGAGGATGGTGCATGTGTACTTCACTTTTATGGCAGACGTCCAACAGCAGCCTACATGTGACATACTATGTACCTCTAGTAATAAAAGTCTTTTGTATACTGGCCAAATTCGGGTCGTTGTGGCAGGCAACTCCCTCATGTTAAGAATATTGCAATAGAGGAATAGAAGGACATCTGATAATGTGACCCAGAAACAGGGAAACTTAGAAACTTCCTGAAGCCTATGGCTAATGGAATGTGGTAGTAAGCATCTCTCGAGTCTAACTTTACACTAAGTAACTCATGCAAGGAATGACACGCAACAGGTACGGTAAGGTCAACATTTCAAACTTTGGAACTTTCACATACAGATTTAGAAATTAAATATTTAGTATTGATCTCCAAGAGGCTTCTTTCTTTGGTACCAGAGAAAAATCTGGAGCAGAAGCCTTTTCCCGTTTGACTTAAAGGTACTGGTACTAGGACTCCACTCAGTGTGTAAAGACTGAAGAACCAGAGAAAAATATTCTGTTTGCTATGAAGAGTGGGGAGGTACTTCACAAAAAGAGGTTTTTATATCCAGTACATCTGTAACCCTCTTACACTATTTTTAACACCTTGGGGTCTGAAGCAATCTTTGCTAAAGGGAAATATTTGGGGCGAGCTTTTGGGACAGATTTATAGAGAAAGTGGCTGGGGGAGAAGGAAGATGGTAAGGAGTGCTGGCATAGTCTTTCTGTACTGCTGGTTTTTCACTTTTTCTTAAAAGACCCCTGTTGTTGTTATCCTCTGGCCAGCTCTTTTTTTGAATTTTGTTTGCCAGATACTGGCTTGCTTATTAGGCTTTTTTGTGTAAGAGGGAGGCCGACAAGATTTGTACTATGGTACAAGAAATATCTTAGAAACTCTGTGAATTAATTTCCCTCTTTCATCACATTGTTTGATAACCTGAGTAGCAGAAGAACCAAACAGTACCTCCTTATTTAAAGCTGAATCCAGGATTCCAGACTTTACATCACCAGCAAACTCTTGGTCCCATACCCAAGAACATCTTCTCCACACTGTAGCACTAGCAGTGTCGCTAGACACACTATCTGTACAATCATACACACCCTTCAAAAGCATGTTTAGATACTGAGAAAGGATAGAAACAGCTTGGCTCAAAAACAGCTTTCTTCTGTAGGAAGAGAGGAAGCCAATTCCCTCAGACTGTCCATATGACAGAGGCATAAATGTCCACATATATACTTGGTAATTCAGAATTCTGAAGGCTAAAGTGAAAGAAGAAAACATACTCTTACCTATATAGTCCAGCATATTACCCTCTTTATCACTAGGTAAAGGGCTGGTATTGTGGACCAGCCTGTTGCCATCCTGGGATGCAGCTGAAATGGCAGCTGGATCACACCTAAGGTGACAGAAAATAAATGTATTGGCCTGAGGCACCTTATACAGCTTATATGCTGTTTCAGAGACTGACAGCTGGGTATCAGGATGAGTACAGACAGCATTCAATACATCTTCCAGGGCTTAGAGTATAGGAAGGATGGAAGACAAATGAGGCATATCCATATGTAACATCATTATATCTCCTCGGCTCAAGAAGAAGATCTATTTGGTTCCATAAAAGTACCTCATTCATCCTGGCAATGGTCTGATTCAAAGAAAATTCCTCCACAGGAGGATAAGAATTAAAGTTTTCCTCACAATCAGACAGCTGGGCTTAGGAATCTGCAGGAAAAGAAGCTCTGTTGTTGTCAGTATCAGAATCATCAAACCCCGTTTCCTCAGGAATAACTTTACAAGGGATGACCATCTATAAAGGCTTCTGTGTAGTAGATTTACTGCCTGCAGTGCCTGTCCAGCCAATGTAAGGAACTTTTAACAGTAATAACTTCATCAGTAGAACAATGTTTAATTTTTTTCCTTAATAGGAGTTCCAGCAGAGTAGGACCAACTTGAAGGAAGCATGTCTGTCAGTCTAATGGTCTCTTGCCCCAGTTACCAAGAGAAGAACCAACCAGAGTAACTTCCAGTTAAAAAAGTGTCTCCCAGTCCCAAAGAATATGCTTCTCCAATGCCTGTATCGAACAGTGGAATTGAAGAGGATGTGGCTGATCCTCAGTTCATGCTGGCCTAAAGAACTACAAGAGAGGAAGCCTGTGAAGAGGAAGAGGTAAGTGGTCTAAGGAACAACTAATGGCCACTGCAGGTTTGCCTACTACTGGATGAGGTACAGATACAGTCTGCAAAAATGCTAAGCATTCATTGTTAATTATTTTTTTCTCCGTACTGCGGTAGATGAGTCAGCCAGACAGGAGTGGGTAACTACACTGTAACCAGGGAAGAAGCAGCAAAAGTGGTTAGCATAGCTGAAGCAAGTCGATTGGAAGGTAAGTTGTCACTGAATGTTCACAAGCAGCACACTTAAACTCAAAATTTTCTACAGTCCTTCAGGTTATAAAAAGTAAAAGCAGAATAGAATTATCCTGTTAGTACTGTTCAAATACCCGCTCACACACTGAAGGAATCAAAATGACAGGCAGGTGTCACAAATTGAACATAAGCATTACAGTGACAAACCAGTTCCTACTCATTCCTCCACCAACTTTTTTGTCCAGCAAAATTTACACAAACAGTATGCAACTTTTCACAAAATTCACCCCAAATACCTGAACAAACATACTTAAGCTAAAATTAACAGGAAAATTTCTGATAGTGAAAAAAATAATGGGTTTCTTAAAGGGAAAATACTGTTTTTAGTAAAAATAAATAGACACAAATGCTATTTTCCTTAAAAGGGCAATAATTCCTGAGTAGAGGTCATCTGCAATGGGGACTTATTTGCCAGAAATTAAGCTCTTGGCCAGTTGCTTCTCCTGTGAAACATGAAAGATGCTGCTTCTCAAGATGGCAAAAAATTACTGAAGAAACTTCACTTTGACTGCTAAGACATGTATGTGAGGGTAGAGTGTGGGAGGCAATGCTTTTTGAAGCTCTCCGGTTTTAGTTTCCAAGGCAAAAAACAAACCATATAGCCTAAAGACTTGTACAGCAGGGGACACCAATGAGCATTAGACATACTTTTCCTTCACTGACTGGCAAGAATGTTTTGAAAATGTTCACACTCGTACATCTACTACATACCAACATATTGTCAAGTGCGCCTAGGATGCAAGTCAGACATGCACACTGCAAGGAGGAGGTGTCTAAGCTTTTGTATACTGGCTGAACATATCAAATCTTTAGATCAGATTGTAAGTGAAGTGTGCTGTATCTTTAAGAAGCATGTCAAGGCTACACGTGCACTTATAAATTCCAGGCATGTGCATTCCCTAGTGCCATTTTGTAAGAGCAGCCACAGTGAGAGCATGGATGATTGCAGTTGTTAGTTTGTATACAAGTTACTTAGGTTAAAGTCAGTAAACATTTACAGTGATGTGTTTGTATAGAATAAAGCTGCATGAACAGAACCCACGAAGACTCTTCTACTGTGTCCAAAGAAGGCGCTTGACATGGTGTAAGAACCGGGATTGAAGAGAATAAAATCCAGAGCCATGAGGTGCAGAGATGACAGTGAAGGTAAAACACAAGAGAAATGAACACAAAAGAGCCAGAAAAGAATCAAAGGTAATGAGAAATAGCACAAACTGTTTATTTGACAAAAGAGATAAAATGGGGCATTACAAGGGCACAAACCGCATTACTGAGCAAGCGGAAGGTACAAAAAGTTTGTTGGTTAAAAGAAATATTTAAAATAAAGGTATTTGTTGAAATGATTAACAGTAAATCAAAACAAGCATGTTTAAAGCAAAATGAGTATGTTTAAAGATAAAATGAGCATGTTTAAAGTAAAGCAAGTGTGTTCAAAGCAAAACTGGGCATGAGTAAAACGAGCGCAAGAAAAGTACATTGAGCATAAAAAGGGCTTAAATGAGCAAAATGAATGCAAAATGAGAAAAAAAGGGCTTAAATGAGCAAAATGAATGCAAAATGAGAAAAAAAGGGCACATTAAGCAAGGCGACTGCATGCGTTTTGACAAAGTGCTATGTTCTGGCATAACTACGACTTTGTCTTGTATCAAGGGCATAACTAAAGTTATTTGAAGTATCTCAAAGTGTGTAAAAGTGTTTAAAGTGTGTGTGCTTATTACTGTGCACGTGTTTCAAAGAGTTTATTGTGTGCAAAGTGCAACTATTTCGTGAAATACAGTCAAAGTATAGCCATTTTGAAACGTTTCTTGTGCTGGGTGTGTCTATTTGCAAACTGCCACCATTACAGAGTGTTTCTTGCACTGTAAAGAATTGCCTAGCAAGGTACTGCCTGAGAAGTTTATTAAACAAATTACAATTATTCAAAGGTGCTACGAGTTTGTTCATTAGCTTCATTTCGAAAAGCCCAAAAGAAATAAATTCAGATACAAATACTGGCATAAGTTTTTGGCATATATGCATGAGTCTATGTTTGTGCTTATTTGCAAAACCCTTTGCTGGTATATGTTAACATGGCACACGAATTTTGAAAACTTCTACCACTTGCGTTTGATCAAAATATTGCAGAGAATTGGGGAATATTTGAGCAAGAGTACGATATTTTTATACAAGCAGCTTTTGCAGATAGAGATGCACACACCAAGGCATTCATTTTGCTAAACCTAGCTGGGACAGAGGCCATAGAGAGAGAGCGTTCATTTGTGTATGCACCTGCAATATATGAAGGAGAAGGTGAAAATCACCATATTTTTGTACAGGCTGAATCAACAGAGTACCCAGAGTTTTTGAAGCGCAAGTTCAGAGAAATGTGTAACCCTCAGACAAATATTAGATTAGAGAGGCATTTGTTTTACACGAGAGAATAACTGACCTGAGAAACAGAGCTAAAATGTGTCAGTTTGGTGACTTAAAAGATGAGCTGATAAAGGACAGGCTTGTGTGTGGTATTAACAGTGCTGCTGTGAGAAAGACTTTGCTTCGCGACAGTAATTTAATGTTGAGTAAAGCCACTGGGATTTGTCAAATCCATGAGGTGGCAGATAAACACATGAGTATGCTTGCAAGTGACAACAGCATGAGTTCAGTTGGCGCCAGAGTGAATGTAGATAGTATGCAACACGTGGGAGACAAAAGTAGGCCCAAGCACGTGGCAGCTACGAGATTTCCAAGGAAGATACGTAAGCTTTCCAGCAAGTTCTGAGAAAGGAGCGTGTTCCAGCTCAATGCTTTACAAGCATGATTCAGCAAAACCCAAGTCCAGCTTTATTGTTAACTGTCACAATTGTGGTACAAATCATTAGTCTAAAAGAGAGAAGTGCTTAGCATTTGGTCAGCAATGCTACAAGTGTAAAAAATGGAACCACTTTCAAAAGTTTTGTAAATCAAGTAAGCCTCACACAGTTGTAAAGAAAGGTCACACAAAGAAGCAAGTTGATGAAGTAAAGTCGAAGCAGACAGCTTTCTATGTAGATGGTGTTATCAGTGCTTGATGAAAGAGCTGATGCTGTGAATTTATTAATAAAAATCAAGGTGTTTTGCACTGTCCGGATTAATGGAAAATCCACAGAGCTCAAAGTAGACACTGGTTGAAAGTGTAATGGTATATCAGCAGACACATTTGCTAAAGTGAGAACTAACGAGCACATCCAATCGTCTTTTTGCAATAGTGGTAAAATGGACTGGACCATAACCATCCGGAATTTCAAGTTCTTTAGAGACCTGTTCAGGAATGTTAGGTCCAAAATTGGCCTTAGGCCTCCTGTCTTTTTTCGCACTAAAAAGAACCTTGAGTAGATTCCAGATCAGATATGGTCTGGTGGGACATTCTGGATGACTCGTTTTTCTAGCAGTTTTGTAATTTGTATTGCTGCTGCTTCCCTCTGATTTGGTGGCACATCAGGGAGATTTTTGTTTGGTTTGGGGAGTTGTAAAAATGGGATGAAATATCATCTGGATATGATCCTTTGCACCCAAAGATCATTTGTGATGGCTGACCAGGTGTCTGGGTGCAAAGATAAGTTCCCCCCATCTGCCTCCAGAGAAGACACCTTCTCAGGAATGCTGAAAGGATCTGTCGGAGAACAAATCTCGAGATCCTTGATTCTGCAGACCCCCTCAGCCATGTGGGTGGTGTCTACCACTATAATGGTTTCCCCCTCTGTGGGAAAATCTCCCTATGATTCCTGAAAAGGACCTTTAGACTTTTTGAACCACATCTTTTTACCTCCAAGCTGGTTCCAGGAGAAAGGTCTTTGTGGGATAGAAAAATGCATTCAGACGGCAGACAAGGTCTTTCCATCTCTCTCACTATGGGAAAGAGTATCTAACTGTGGGGCCAAACAATGACGATCCATCAAAAGGAGCATTGATGAAGGACGCCTTGAAAGATTCCATAAAGTCACAAATCTGCATACAGGCATGACACCTTCTAGCAATGCCAGAACCGGCAACACTTGAGGTACCCTCTGCAGCAAGTGAGATTAAACCCATGGGCACATTTGATATAGACTGTAGGGTGTCCATCCTGGAGGAAAAGTCTGTTCCTCAGCAGACATGAACCCTGGGACAGAGCTAGAGAGTTCCTTGACTAAGTCCCTCTGTAGTCTGGTGAAGTGTGCCAGGTAGTTCAGCGATTGCAATGTGAAGGTCACTGAAGCTTAACCCCACTTACCAAACCTGTCCAAAGCCCTAGACTCCCCTGTTAGGGGGATGGACAGTGCAGCTTTGCTCAGCTAGCTCCTTCTTGGTGGCTGCCGCAACAACCATGGCATCTATGGGGATACCCTTAGTCCAGTGTGGTCTGTCTGCAGGGATGCTAAGGATTTTATCAGGGTGCTTAGGGATAGGGTCCACAGCGTCCAGCTCCTTCCATGCCCTGTGGGAGACCAGATTAATAAGGTCATCCATGGGGGGGGACACCCAAGATGTAGATGGGCAAGACCTGAAAGCTTCCAAAAACAGATTCCTCCTGGGTAGGGTTGTGGTCAGACCAACCACCCTTCTGGTGAAGGATTTCCAAGAATCCTTAGAACATGCATTTTTGTCATATTTGTTGCTAAATACTTGTACTTTAACTAATGTGTTCTGTTATGGAGCTTTTCTCCCCGGGTCTCTGCTGAAAATGGGTTTCCAACCCAGTCGGACACTACCCAGTTAACAAAGGTAAATAAATAAAAAAAAGTCTCCAAATGAGACATCTTCAAGTGGAGATCTTGGGGACCCTTCCCCCTCCTGTCTCTTCTGTGACAGACTCTTGGGGAGAATCCAAGTCCCTCATCTTACACTTTCTCTTATGAAGAACCTCTTCGTAGGGATGCTCTGGGGAGGTACTGGAAGAGGCAAGGAGCTCCAAAGATGGAACAGATTGGAAGTTCTTCTGGGTCAGCTGTCCTGGTGGTGGTAGAAGACAAGACTCAGGCACAGGACCCAAGGGGGTGGGACATGGATCAAAGGATGTGCAAGTCGGGGCTCTCCTGAGTAGACAAAGAACCCTCTCCACCACCTCAAAGGCAGAAGGACCTGGGGATGTCAAAGGCAATCCCTCCCAAGTGAAAGCTCTTGCAGCAGACAATCCCTGAGACCCACAGGTCCCCTGCTCCGAGGGGGGAGTCGGAGCCTAGCAGTTGAATGTCAAAGCTTCGACAGGAAGCAATGGCTCCAAAAGTTTCGGAAGCAAAGTCAACCCCTCGGACTAGACATCAAGGCTTCAGCTCCAAGAGCCATCCTGCTCCGACATAGTTGGAACCGAGCAGGTAAGGGAGATGGTCAGATTCGAAGTAACAGGTACTGTTGGATCCGACGTCTTGACTCTTGGGACCTTTGGATCCCAGGACTCTGAAGCGGCTGGTTGGATCAAAGAAGGAGCAACTGGGACAAAGACAGAATGATAGCTCACGGATCCAGTGAGGGATGGAGCTGGCAAATCCCTCACCTGGATTTGTTGCCTGAGAAATTTCCTCATCATTCTATCGACCTCAGCTTCCAAAAGACTGTGGGAAGACCTGATGGATGAGGAGGTAGGAGGCTGCCTGGAAGTCCTTTTAGGCGATTGTTGGAGAAAGGGAGATCAGAGTCTCAGAGAGACAGACTCTGCTGAAAACCATGTAGCATGGGGCCGAGAAGGAGTAGTCTCCAAAAAAGTCAGATCTGAAGACTTTGGATACAATAGTCTGGGAACCTATTTAGGAGGTTCAGCAGTTTGAGGTGATGTGTTGTCCGCGGAACGCTTTCTGTGTTCTCAGGACTCTTCTGTTTTCTTGGTGGGGGTTTCAGCCCCTGAAAAACAGATGCCTTTAGAAGAAGCAGAAGATGGTAAAAGTCCTTTTAAAATGAGTTTATTTCTTCTATCAGTAAGGGCACGCTAGTTAAACTCAGCACAAATACAGCAGGGTGATTCCAGGTGCACCAGGCCAAGACAGTAAACGTACTCCCTGTGGGTATCAGACTGAGGAATCTTATGCCCATAGGAACTGCATTTTTTAAAACCAGCTGGTTTGTCAGACACGCAGGTTATTTTAACCAAGCTATAAATTTTATATATATAATCTAACCAGAAAAGAAAGGAAGGAAGGAAGAACGAAAAAGAACAAAATATCAACTATGCTAACAAGTGGTACCCCGCGTACAGAAGACAGTAAAGAACCAACAGCTTTTTTTTTTGTATAATAGTTGGAGGGTAAGGAAGAGTAGTAAAAGGGGAGAAACTTCGACAGACAGAAACTCTGAAAAGAAAACACTCGCTAAACCCACAAGGAGCTTGAAAGATTCGCAATCTTGTTCTGTCTTCAAGAGCGGCAAATTAGATCTGGGGTATTCAGGGGGAATGAGGCATTGTGGGTAAGGGAGGAACTCGACAATCAGATCCTAGAGCTATGGAAAGCAGGCAAGTCGGATTCCAAGATGGGATCCAAACCTACAGGTTGAGGAACAAATGAAAATTACATCATCAGATAAACCAAAATTATGTATTATTTTGTTTCCTTCTCATGTTCCTGTACCTAAATAGGTTTATACTTCCCTTTCCTATGCTCCTTAACATATTTTATTTTCATATCTATTAATAACCTAGGGTAACCTCGATCCATTATCACAGTTCTAAGTGTGTCAAGCTTGGTTTCAAACATCTCATTATCAGACATCATACAGGAAAGTGTAATAAAGTGTCCTTTTACCAAATTAACTTTTTGCCCATATGGGTGATTACTTAAAAAATGGAGAGAAGTTACTAAAATGCTGGTTATCTGATAATGTTGGAATGAAAACCACATTCTTCTTTAACAACTGTGGTATCCAAATAATTAATTGTCGTAGCTGTATGTAAACTTTCAAAATTCAGTTGTGTGGTGTAAACAATGAATAAATTCTGCAACTAATTTGTCAGGGCCATCCCAGAGAATAAACATCATCCAGGTACCTCAAATAAATTTTACAGTGAGGAAAAATATTTATTATTATTGAATATGCATTTCTTTTCCCACACATACAAAATTAGATTTGCATATGCCAGATCAAAAGTGGCTCCCAAAGCCATCCCATTAATTTATTTGTAGCGCTCCCCCTCAAAAATATAATTATCCAAAACAAGACTCATAAGCTTGAGTAATAATTTTATTTCCACTGTGGCCAAAAAAATCAAAATCTATAAGATCTTCTTTAAAAAAGTCTATTCCTTCATCCACTGGTATACTTGTAAATAAGTCCATTACATCTACTGCAAAAAAAAAAAAAAAAAACATTCTGGCCCCATAAAATTATATAATCACCATAATCGATGTTGTCTATTTTTCTTCTTCTTCAATGACTGGGTTATGCATCCGATCCTCAGATCCGACTCAGCTGTCCATTTTAGACTATGGATCCAACTCTCAAGCTCCTCTCTCTGCTTGTAATACCCTTGTCCATTCTCAACACCTCGGATCAAGTTTGTTGTCATAAAATCCCCATAAATTGGATAAAAAAAAGGCTCAAAGAATAGGGCTCAAACCCAGAACTGTAAGTTCCATTAGTGGCCAATGGGGGCAGTAGAACAAAGGGTCAACCTAGATAAATGTCGTCCAGCTGGATTCACCAATTGATGTGGTGTTTGCAAATTGGTGTAAGCTTGACTGAAAAGGACAGGGGATGTCAAAGAATAGAGCACCGAACAGTTAGAGTCCATTGAAGAACACGCATATAGTATCATCCTAAAGGTAGCAGTAAGTATTGCTGCTGCCATAGATCCCAGCACTTGAAGAATGAATCTGGCTGGAGCAGATGGATGGGAAAGAATCTGATGAACCTGAAATCTGAATGTGTTTATGCAGTGAGTTGGTAAGGACGCAATTTGCATTGTCATGTTCAAATGTGCAGCAATAAGCTCCGCACTAAATACAGGTGTCAGATTTGATTTGGTGCAATTGATTTTTATTCCCACTGAGTGACAAACCTGGAGAAAATAGTCCCTGGATTGTTGAAGGAGATGCATGGAGGGGATGGTGAGGAGCCACTCATCTAGACATGGAAACACTTGGAATCCTTTGAATTTCAAGTAAGCTGTCACCACAACCATACATTTGGTGAACACTCTGGGGGCTATGGTTGAGTCCAAAGGGCAGGGCTCTGAACTGGTAGTGACTGGCTCCCAGCCGAAAGCATAAGTAACTTCAGGAACGTCCATCTATTTTGATGTAATAGCACACATCCTGAAGATCTATGGAGCACACCCAATCTTCCTTGCGAAGAAATGGCAAAATGTACTGGACTATAACTTTTTCACATACTGATTCAGTTTGCTCAGATCCAACATTGGTCTCAGGTCCCCCTGTCTTTTTGGGCAATAAAAAGAAGCACAAATTAAGTTCTGAATCCTGTAAGGTCTGGTGGAACCTCCTGGATGACTCTTGTCTAGCAACTTTTGAATTTCTTGAGCTACTGCATTCCTCTGTCTGGGTGGAACATTGGGAAGATTTTTTTGCAGATTAGGGGTTAGAAAAATTATATAGAGCAGCCTCAGGACATTATTTTTAGCAAAACAAAAGGAACTGTGCAACGTAGAGATAAAACAATAAGACTTTAAGAAAAAAGCAAAACTTTCAGGTCACAAACCTTTCAGCAGTGCTAACATCATTACTCAATCAAATACATTTAAACACGTCATCCCACATCGCAGCAAATAAAGAACAAGAACAATTAATCTATTAACTTAAAGACGTACAAAAGATTTTCTGAAAAGCATTGATTATATATAAAAATATAAAACTATTCAAGTTTTATATTTTTATATATAACTGATTCTTTTCAGAAAATCTGTTTGTGACCTGAAAACTTTGCTGTTTTTGTTTTATTGCTATGTTGCCAAGTTCCTTTTGCTTTCTTATTTGTGTTTGATGTGAACTGTTGTTTTACTTATATCTTTGTTATTTTGCATATTTTTAACGACCAGGAATCTTTTGTTATAGTAGCCCAGGCATCTGGGTGCAACGACAATCGTCCCCCAACTGCCTCCAGTGGTGGGCAGTCAGGCAGCACTTCAGGAGCAATGACAGGGTCTGTCCACAAAGGAATCGTGGAAACCCTAATTTTGCGGGCCTCCTCTGCATCTGGGGTGACATCTACCATTAGAACTGTCTCCTCTGCCTCTGGAGAAGTTGTCCTCCATGGAAATCCTGGAAAGGTCCATGACATTTGCAAAACCACATCTTCTGACCTCTCTGACTTCTAGAGAAGGTTCATTGAGGGGTAGAAAACTTGATTCCCACAGCAGACAGGGTCTTTCCTTCTTGTTCGCTGTGGGCAAGAATTTCTGTCATAGAAGGACCATAGCCACATCCAGGCATGTATCCTTACAGCAAAACTGAACCAGCAGACCTTGAGGTGCCATCAGCTGTGTGAGAGATCAGCCTTATGGATGTGTTGGAAATGGATAAATGAGTGGCCAGCTGAGAAGATGATCTTTTGAAATCCTCTGAGGTCATGGACTCAAGAGACAGAATTTGACAGCTCTTTGGTCAAATCTCTTTGCAGTCTTGTGAAATGTGCCAGGTAATTAAGAGATCTCAATGTGAATGTTGCTGAGGCAAAGACTTGCTTTCTGAATCTGTCCAGCACCCCAGATTCTCTATTTGGTGGTTGGACAAATGAGCTCTTGTTCTGCTAGCTCTTTTTTAGTGGCTACTGCCACCATCATAGCATCTACTGGGACTCCTTTGCTCCAGTGGGGCCTATCTTTAAGGGGAGCTAAGAATTTGTTAGGTCGTCTCAGTACAGGCTCAACAGAATCCAGCTCCTTCCTTACCCAGTGAGAAACTAAATCAATGAGCTCATTCACCACTTCTTCCCTGAAATCAGTATCCTCAGTGAGAGATTCCAATAGGGAATCTATGTGGCTCCTCTTTCACATTCTCTCTTGAAGGATCGCATCTGGGGGGATGTTCAGGGGAGGCATCAGCAGAGAGGGGGAGTTCCTCAACAAGAACTGACTAGAAGGTAGCTAGAACTGGCTATCCCTGTGGAATAGGCTTGATGGACTCAGAGCTTGGAAATGAAGAAGGAATAGGAAGTGAATCTGAGGGATGACAGACTGGATCTCTAGTGAGAGAAAAAGGACATTCCACAACCTTGAAGGCAGATGGACCTCGAGAAGCCATGACCACCCACACTGGAGCAGAGAGTTAAAGTACGGGTAGATCACAAGTCCAACTGGATCTGTGCCTGAAGGAAGGCAAAGGACTCGACCTGTCCAGCTCCGAGGTTCCTAGGGGCAGAGATGGATCTGATAACATTGGGGTCCATCCCGGCCCCAAAGATCCAATGTCACCACTTCTGCTCTGGATCCCATTCTAATTCAATGGAATAGGAGCAGAACTAGTCAGGGATGTAGTTGGACTTGAGGAAGTCATTCTCTTCGGCTCTGACTCGGGACCTCTTGCAGCTGTTGGATCCTGGGGCTCTGAAACCGAAGGACAGATCGCAGAAGGAGACAGTACTGAGTGAGAAGTGGTTGGAAGACTCAGGGATCCAATAGGGGATGGAGTTGAAATGACTCCCCATCTGGATCTGACCTCTGAGGAACCTTTGCATCATCGCATACACATCTACTTCTGACAGACTTCTGGAGGACCTGGAGGATGTGGTAGACTAGGGTCTAGACTGCTTTCTCTGAGTTTGTAAGAAAGGGGAATGGATACTAGGGGACATGGATTCAAAATGAATTCTGGGGGTGTGAGATCTTGGAGTATGTGAAGTACTAGGTTTTGGATCCGAGGGCTCGAAATCCAAAACCTGAGCTGTAGGGCCTGCTGAAACCACGATCAGATCCAAGGCTTTAGGATGCAAAGATTCTGGATCCGAAGAGAGTACCTTCGGGTCTAAAGACATTGGACCTGAAGTCTATGCAACTTTCGGAGGCGGTGCAAGCAAGTCCTGGTGACTTTGACAGGGAGAGCTTCCTATGCTCCAAAGCAGTTTTTTTTTTTTGATCCCCTGAAGAAGAAGCTGTAGGAGGAAGAAGACCTTTCAATACAAGTTTGCTGCATGTGTCAGCTAATGCTCTGCTGTTAAACGCAGCACAAACAGAGCAATTAATGTTTAAATTAGCTGCTCTGAGACAATACATTCACTCCTTGTGGGCATCTGAGTTAGGGATTTTATGCCCACAAGAAGTGCATTTCTTAAATCCTGTCAGCTTGTTAGCCATGACAGATGAAGGACAATAGAGAGGAAATTAAAAGAATGAAACTTCTTTTTGTTTTAATTAATGAGGAAAGAAGAAATTATCAGCAATGGTTATAAAAAAAATACCGTGTAATAGGTAGAAAGGGCAGAAGGGTATAGAAAATAACAACCAACTATGGTAACAATAAGGATGTACTACATAAAATCATAGTAACTAGTCTGACAAGAAAAGGAAACCGGAAAAAGTGCAGTTTTGTACCTACCATAAATGTAGATGTTCGAAGATCCACATTGCTGCAGTCCTTACATATGGGTAGTCCGCTGTCCTCGGTCGGCCCGAATACCAAAGTATTAGGCTGACGTCGGTCAAGGCGCTTAAAACTGACATCAGGACGTCAGGGTACAAAAGCGCATGACCGACGTCATTTCCTCAGTCTTTTCTTGCCCCAGATGTCAGAAGGCCCTAACAAGACAGGCCAAAGCCAAAAACCAGCAAAACCCAACCAACCACCCGTGCACTAACCATATTTACAATATGTACAACACAAACCACACCACCACCTTCAACAACAGAGGGAAGGAGGGAGGTAATTGGACTGCAGCAATGTGGATCTTGAACATCTACATTTATGGTAGGTACAAAACTGTACTATGTTCTTCATCTCACATTGCTGCAGTCCTTACATATGGGTAGAATCCCAAAGCAGAGGTAAGGGAGGATGGCAAAACTATAAAGCATTAGGAGCTGCCAACATGCCTTGTAAAATTGCAGTTGCAAATCCAGCCCTAGATTTAGAGTAAAGTGGAAGGTGGTAATGCTTAGAGAAAGTATGCACTGAACTCCAAGTAGCTGCTTCCAAAATATCTTTAGTAGCCACCCCTTAAAAAGCTGTAGAAGTGGCAGTAGCCCTAGTGGAATGAGGCCTAATCCCAGCTGGAATCTCCTTACCATGATGGGAATAACAGAAAGCAATACAACCAATCCACTTAGAAATAGTTTGTTTTGAAACAGGTTTGCCCTGAGAACCCAAAGCAAAAGAAACAAACAACTGCTGAGACTGCCTGAACCCTTTAGTTCTGCTCAAATAATATCGCAACTGTCTGTGAATATCCAAAGTGTGCAAAATCTTTTCCCCTTTATTTTGGGGGTTTGCATAAAAAGTAGGCAAATGAATAGTTTGGTTTAAAGCCACACTAGAAACCACTTTAGGCATAAAAGAAGGGTTAGTACGCAAAGACACCCTATCCTTGTGGAAAATTAAGAAAGGCTCAACTGCCATAAGGGCCTGTAATTCAGAAACCCTTCTCGCAGAGGTAATGGCCAACAAAAAAGCAGTCTTCCAAGATAAATATTTCAACTCTGCCGATGCTGCAGGCTCAAAAGGTT
This sequence comes from Protopterus annectens, assembly GCF_019279795.1. NCBI lineage: Eukaryota > Metazoa > Chordata > Ceratodontiformes > Protopteridae > Protopterus > Protopterus annectens. Next base: position 241,595,247 of record NC_056737.1, read on the forward strand.
GTAGAGTGAGTTTCTCCAACACAAAATTGAGATCCCAAGCAGGAGTAGGAGCTCTACGTGGGGGTCTTATATTCTTTGCCCCTCTAAGGAATTGTTTAAACAAAGGCTGAGAAAATAATGGTGGGTCACAGTCATAGTGAGCAGAGATTGCTGCAGCATGAACCTTTATAGAGGAGAAGGACAAACCTTTGTCCAATAACTCAGTAAGGTATTGAAGCGCCACACTTAAATTAGGTTTAGAAACATCAAAGTCCTTTGCTGTACTCCAAAATAAAAATCTCCTCCATTTATCTGCGTAAACTTTCCTTGTACTAGGCCTTCTGGCCTCCAAAATAACATTCAAAACTTGTTGTGGAAGCTGAGACCCTCCAGGGTTTAAACCAGAATATGCCAGGCTGTCAGATGTAGAGAATGAAGTTTGACATTGAGTAAATGACCGTTCTCCTGAGACAGCAGGTGAGGAATCAAGGCAAAGGCCATGGAGGCTCCTGAACCAGACTTCTCAGTAATGGGTACCAGTGCTGTCGAGGCCAATCTGGAGCTATTAAAATCATGTTTGGCTTGTCCTGTCTGACCTTCAGCAGTACCTTTGGGAGGAGAGGCAGAGGTGGAAAGGCATACACGTGAAGATTGCTCCAATTGAATGAGAGAGCATCCACTTTCCAAGCTGAGGGATGAAACCTTTTGTGCAAAACTTTGGCAGCTGGTAATTTAGTGGAGAAGCGAACAGATCTATGTCTGGAGTTCCCCATAACACTGTCAACCTCTGGAATACATGAGGATCCAATTTCCACTCGTGGGGATCCATAATTTGTCTGCTCAACACATCTGCTAAGGAGTTCTGTGCTCCTGGCAGAAACCTTGCCTGAAGATTTAGCTGTAAACTGAGAGCAGTCTCCCACAAAATCATTGCTTGTCTGCATAGAGGATAAGAATGTTCCCCTTGCTTGTTGATGTACCACATGACAGTTGTGTTGTCTGTTTGAATCAACACCTGCCCTGGAAGAAGTAAATCCTTGAAAGCTATCAATGCAAATTGGACTGCTAACATCTCCTTCAAGTTGATATGTAGATGTTGAAGTCTGGCAGGCCACGTGTCTTGTATCCATTTTCCATTTAGATGAGCTCCCAAGCTTTGTCTGAGGCATCTGTCGTTAAAATCTGACTCGCCTCTGGCCGGGTCACAGAGAGTCCCTTGTTTAGGTGACATTCCTGAGCCCACCACAAAAATTCCTTTTGAATGCAAGGTATTATTTGAATGACAGTGTCCAAATCTTGGCAGTGCTGTGTCCATACATTCTTGAGATACCATTGTAGCTTCCTCATATGCAGTTTGGCATTGGGAAGTACCAGAATACAAGATGCCATGAACCCCAAGGCTTGAAGGACTGTCCTTGCAGTCAGCCTGGACTGATGAGACAATTGGTGGAAGTAAAGAGAAAGATTCTTTTGTTTGTCCGGGATCAAAAAGGCCATCTGGGATGCTGTATTCAGTCTCACACCCAGAAAGCACATGTCCTGAGAGGGTACTAGACTGGACTTTATTTCGTTCACAGAATACCCCAGGCATCTTAACACTGCCATCACATACTGTAAATGATGAAGAAGTTCGTCCTTTTCTTGGGCCAGTATCAGGCAATCGTCCAAATAAGGATAGATCTGTATTCCTCTTAGCCTGAAGAAAGCTACCACTGGAGCCAGAACCTTCGTGAACACTCTGGGCGCAGTAGATAAGCCAAAGGGCAATGCAGAGAACTGATAATGTGAAGTCCCAGCCCGAAAACGCAGATACTTCCTGCAACTGGGCCTGATAGGAACATGAAGGTAAGCCTCTTTGAGATCCAGAGTCACCATCCAGTGATCTTTGCCCAGCAGAGGTAAAAGCTGTTGTAACGTTAACATTTTGAACTTGGGAATGTCCAGATATGTGTTGAGGATGGATAAATCCAAAATTGGTCTCCACGTGTTTCCTTTCTTTGGTACTAGAAACAGGCGAGAATAAAATCCTAGGCCCACTGCTGGCAGAGGGACCGGTTGAATAGCTCCTATTTGAAGTAGTAAAGAAATTTGCTTGCGAGCCTCTAGTCTTTGCTGAGGAGGAACGTCCGGCATGCCTTTGAAAGGAGGCAAGGTATGGAAATAAAACTTGTAACCCTGGTGTATGATATCCAATACCCATTTGTCTTGGGTAATCAACATCCAATTTTCCTTGAAGAGTGCTAACCTTCCTCCCAAAGGTGCTGCCAGGCAAGAAGGATCTGGCAGCTGAAAAAGTAGGTCATTGGGCCTGTTTACGAAAGGACTGGCCCCTGCCCTCACCCGAAGATTGTGCAGGTGAACTCCCTGTTCTAGGCCTGAAAGAACTCTGAGCTCTGCCCCTACCACGCCTAGATCTACCCCTAGACTGAGAATCATAAGAAGGATACGCCCACCCCTTAGCAGGCCAATTCCTACTAAACTGGAGGCTGAACTTGCAAAAATCCTTAACAGCCTGCATAGACTTAGCCTTGTCTTCCATTTTCTTCAAGACTGATTCCACAGGTGAACCAAACAACACATCAGACTGCAAAGGAGCATCCAAAATCCTTGTCTTAACATGGTCAGAAAAATTCTGATCCTTTAACCAGGCGTGCCTGCGAAGAACTGAGCCAGTGGCAGCCACCCTAGACGAGGCCTGCACAGCATCAAAACCACACTGTAATGAATGCTTACCCACTTGTTCAGAGACATGCACCAAATCTTGCAACTCTTTACACTCAATGCCTTCCGCCAGAGCATCCACCTTAGACTTCAATTGAGAAAGAAGAAAGTTTTGATATTTCAACATATGAAACTGGCAATTCAAAGCCCTCATAGCTAAGGTAGAAGATGTATAGACCTTCTTTCCCCATCTATCCAAAGCTCTGGCTTCTTTATCTAGAGGAACCGGATTTTTTACAACAGAGGCCTTGACACCCTTAGGTCCCTGATTAATAGTTTCTGGGTCCGCCCTAGGACTCTTATAAAGATATTTATGAGCCTCAGGCACCCTGTAATACCTATCCGGTTTAACAGGAGCAGGAGGCAGAGAATCAGGATTAAGTGAAGCCTCTGCAAACACATCTTCCACAACATCCAGAACAGGGGTATAGCCAAGGGCCTATGCTGGGGTAACAGCAAAACTCCCTAAGCCTTTTCCTAGAATCAGAGAAGTCCTGACCTTCCCACTTAAAATGTTCCCTCATAGAATGAAGTGTCTCTGAAAAAGAAAAATCCTCTGGCGGAGAAGCAGAAGGAGTGGAATCATCTGCATCAGAATCAGAATAAGGAGAATACTCCTGCAAGTCTTCAGCTGAAGACTCTGAAATATCCAAGCCTGCTCAAAACTTCCCAACTCTGGCTCCACCCTAGGCCTCTTATCAGGAGGGGGCATAGAACCTCTAATCAGAGTAATTAAATCTTCTGCCATTTTAAGCATGTGCTTCTTAGGCACAGACCCTGCTGAACTAGGAGTGACACCAACAGAAGCTGAAACTGGCCTGCCTCTGGGAGAAGCCTTGGAAACAGAAGGAGAAGGCCTAACCACCCTAGGAAGGGAGGGAGGAACAGTAACTTGGGAAGCCCCTTCAGCCTGACCTGCCTCCTGAGAGACCACCTCCTGCAAAATCAAAGTCTCCCCTGAGACTCCAGAGAAGTCTCCGCCGGAACCACCGGTTCCACTGAAGCCTCTAAAGAACCGGCGTCCGGAACGGACGACTCATCTTGCCTGGGTTTAACTGTTTTGTCTTTGCGCTTCTTCGAGAAGCGGGCGCCGGAGAATCCGACGGCATATTATAATTGCACCGCTTCCCAAAGACCAGCCTAGCACAATCCAACCTTCGCTAATAGTGCGTTTATTGAACCTAGCACAAAAGCGACACCCAACAACGCCGTGCTCAGGCCCCAAACAAGGAATACACAAAGAATGATAATCCCTATGCGGTATCTGTTTCCCACAAGAAATACAGTTATTCACTTTCTCTGACATCCGTAAAACACTGAGGCAAGAAAAAACCAAAATAATCCCCAACGGGGTACTTAGCCAACTTGGATTCGGTCTGAAACTCCGAATTCGAAAAATTTCAGAACGCCGAACGGCACTTGCAACGCTGCTTCTGCATCGGACCATGCGGCAAAAATGACTGAGGAAATTACGTCGGTCATGCGCTTTTGTACCCTGACGTCCTGATGTCAGTTTTAAGCGCCTTGACCGACGTCAGCCTAATACTTTGGTATTCGGGCCGACCGAGGACAGCGGACTACCCATATGTAAGGACTGCAGCAATGTGAGATGAAGAACATCTAAGGGGGTGTTACAGATAAAGAGAATAGGAATTTAAAATAAAAAAAGGCTAGCTTTCACTTATGAAAAAAAAAAACATAAAAAAGTTCTATAAAATGTTCGATAGAATGACCTTATGTATGTGCATGATGAAGGCAAACAAGATCTGAGGTATTGAGATTGGACAAAGGCATTACAGGTATAGGGAGGGGCTCAAAAGTTGGATCAAAAGTCTAAAGTATGTGGCTGAGTTGGATAAGAGGATCAGATCTGTATTCCATTCATAGAGGAAGAATGAAGAGGACAACAACAGATCATTACTTATGCTTGCCAAAATATCCTATCAGTCTTTCAGCAGAAGTTGGATGTATAAAAACACTGGTTTTAACATCCTATCAACATATACTGTTAATGGATAGGAGTTAGAATTATGTGCTGCTACTACGGGTCTAAAAGGGGCTCCAAGATATTTTTGTAAGTCTTGGGTATACTAAATGTGAGGATAGTGGGATAGGTATTTTAGAAAGTCATCTAACTCCAAATCTATTTTTGTATGTACCAGGTTTACCTAATTTCTAGACAGATGTAAATAAGTGCCCGAATCCTGTAACATCAAGCATAACACTTGAACAGACTACTGAATCGCAAATCACCGTACCACCGTAGTGTACAAAGGCAGTACAGCTTTAAGATATAGTTAACTGGTGTGACATATTTTACTTAAGTATTTGTTTATATAAATGGGTGAGAGAGTTGATTTTTGGTTCTGAAAAAGTCTGCTGTAATGTGTGTGTGGACGAAAGCACCAAATCGTTACATTAAACAAGATTTTATTAACACTGTTTTCTTCTTTAATTTCAAAAATGAAGTTTGTTTTATTTTTTTCAACCCTGCCTAAACTGCACAGTTGTTTCTGGTTATTTTGTGAGTTACTCTGAGCGGTTTGTTTCCTTTTCAGCATATTTAGTAGAACTTGATTGACACACCAGCTGAGCTACTGATGAAACTGAGAACTGAGATTGGGAAGGTTAATGGATGCAGATGCTGGGCCCAAACGGATTTGAGGAGCCACTGAATTTTTCTCATGTGGCATCTGGCAAGTGGAACCATAAGAAAGAATGACGCCATATGACCTAGAACTTTCAAGAATTCTCTTGCTGTAGACAAGTTTTGATGACAGATTTAAGAAAGCACAGTTGTGTGCACTTACTGTAAATGTAGATGTTTGAGTGCATTCACTGTTGCAGTCCTGACTTGTGGGATTTCCTGCTCTGGAAACCCTTGGTTGGCCCGACTACCAGGGTAAAAAATCTCCCTCCTCCTAAGGCTGGCAGATGCCCTTCCCTAAAAAAAATGAAAAATCCACAAGCAGCAGGTAGGTAGGATCCAAACGAAAACCCTTCCCTGACATGAGTAAGCTTGGGTATAAAGGGAGCCAGCAGGCTCCATGACATCAGTTTTTCTTGCCCCAAGAAGGTAGGAGCCCCCAGGATGAATCATAAGTAAGGCAGAAGGATTGAAAAGGGGTCTGCAGGGTAAACACCTAGGGGGTCCTCTGGATAGTGAAGAAAATAGAACCAGACTACTATTGTAGGCAAAAGGGGGAAGGAAGGAGGGGAAAGAAGACTTCAACAGTGAATACACTCAAACATCTACATTTATGCTAAGTGTACACAAATGTTCTATGTTCTATATTCTTCATGTTTCACTGTTGCAGTCCTGACTTGTGGGATGATTTCCAAAGCTGAGATGAGTGTGAAAGGTAGATTAAGGAGAAGGGAGGATGCCCTGCAAGACAGCAGTGGCCAAATCCTGGTCTAGACTTGGAGAAGGCTGATAAGTGCTAGAGTTTGATAAAGGTATGCACAGATGACAAGTGGCAGCTTCCAAAATGTCTTTGGTAGGCATTCCTTTCAGGAAGGCAGCAGAGGTAGAAGTGTCCCTAGCAGAGTCCATCTTTACAGTTTCAGGAGGCTTCTTGCCAGGATGATTGTAACAAAAGGAAATACAGTGGGGGATCCACTTGGAGATAGTCTGTTTGGAGACTGGTTTCACTGCAGAGTTGATGGTAAAGGACACAAAGAGTTGGTCTGATTTTCTGAAAGATTTAGTTCTGTCAAGACAATACCAAAGCTGTCTGCGCACAGCCAAGGAATGAAGGATTCCACCCACCCCTGATTCTGAAGCTTGGGGAAGAAGGTGGGCATACGTATGCTTGATTCAAATATGTGTCCGTGACCAACTTTGGCATAGAGAATGGATTAGTCCTGAGAGATACTCTGAAAGGGTGGAATATCAGAAATGGTTCCACTGCCATGAAAGCTTGCAGCTCAAAGACCCTCCTAGCTGAGGTGATAGCAAGTAAAAGGACAGTCTTCCAGGTTAAGAACTGTAAATCAGCAGGAGCTGCCAGTTCAAAGGGGGGGGGGGGGTACAGTCAATTTTTCTAGAGCAAAACTGAGGTCCCATTGTGGTGTGGGTTGTCTCCTGGGAGGTCTGATGTGAACCACTCCCCTAAGGAATTGCTTTACATGGGGATGGGAAAAGAAATGAGGAAGACTAGGGCTATGGGCTGAAATGGCAGAGGCATGAATCTTAATGGAAGAAAAAGATAGGACTCTGTCCACCAGGGTAGCCAGGTAATCTACAATGGCACAGACACTGGCAGAGTTAGAACAGAATTGAGGTCTTACTACAGAAACCAAATGGAGAATCTTTTCAACTCGTCTGAGTATGATTTCCTAGTACTAGGCCTTCTGGGCTCTTTAAGAATGTTTTGAACTTGTCTGCTTTGGGTGTGCTCAGGGAAGTATTTTGAGGAATTATCCAGGCTGAGAGTTTGAGTCTCTGTAGGTTGGGATGCAAAAACCTCCCCTTGTTCTGAGTCAGGAGGCCAGCTCTCTGAGGTAACTGCCATGGATTTTTGTTGGTTAAACATAGTAGCAGAGGATACTATTGCTCCTAGGCCAGTCTTGGGCTATTAGGGTGGCCCTTGGGCCCTCTTCCTGATTTTTAGGAGGACCCTTGGAAGAAGAGGAAGGGGATGAAATGCACAACGGAACATATGGGTCCAAAGGAAGGAGAAAGCATCTGTCCTCCAGGCTGTGGGTAGCTTGTTCCTGTAACAGAAACTTTTCAGTTGAGCATTTTCTTTGGTGGCAAAGAGGTCTATCTCTGGGGATCCCCATTTCTGGACTATGCTGAAAAAATGGTTCCCGATGTAGATGCCACTCATGGAAATCTGTCGAGTTCCTGCTGAGATGATCTGCTAAATTGCTTTGAGTCCCTGGGAGGTACTGTGCCAGAGGTGCAATCCCAGAGACTGAGCTGGCCCCCACACCTGCATCGCTAGTCAACAGAAAGGGTAAGAGTGGGTGCCCCTTGCTTTTAATGTACCACGACTGTGGTTTTGTCTGTTTTAACAAACTGGACCCCAGATTTCCACTAATTTTTGAAAGCCACTAGGCCCTTTTGCACTGCTATTAGTTCTTTCCAATTTATGTGCTTCTGCCTGAAATGATCTACCCATCTGCCCTGGAATTGAAGTTGATGGAAATAAGCCCCCCAGTCTGCATCTGAAGCAACTGTGGTTAAAGTTTGGCAATGAGTGATCACTCAGGTTCTGGGCACATGCCTGTGTCCACCATGCAAATTCCTCCTTGAGGCAAGGATCATCTGAATTTCAGTCTCCAGGAACTTTGACTGCTGGCACCACAGATTCTTGAGGTGCCACTGGAGCTTTCTCATGTGTAGCCTGGACAGAGGGATCACGAGGATACCAGATGCCATGTAGCCTAATGTTCTGAGGAATTCCCTGGTTGACAGGCATTGTCTCTGCATAATGTTTTGGAAGTACTAAGTTAAGAAAGAGACCTTTTCTGCAGGGAAGATTCTAGAAGAGCCCCCAGGAAAACTATCCTGGTGGATGGGTCTGTGCTGGATTTGCAAAGACTTATGGTGAACCCCAAGGAGGTGAGGATGGTCTGAGTGAACGCCAGATCCTTGAGGAGCTTTGACTGACTCATGGCTTAAATGAGGCCGTTGTCCATATAAGGGTAAATTTGGATTCCTCTTGCTCTGCAGAAGGTGATCACAGGAACTAAACACTTTGTGGAGACCCTGGGAGCAGTGGACAAGACAAAGGGCAGTGCAGAGAATTGAAAGTGACTAGTACCTGCTCTGAAGTGAAGAAAACTTCTGCAAGATTCCCCTATAGGAATGCGCAAGTAAGCATCTCTTAGGTCTAATGTGACCATCAAGATCTGAGGTGCTATCACGGTAAGAAGTTTTTGAAGTGTCAACATTCTGAATTATGGTATCAGCAAGAACTGATTGAGGGTTGACAGGTCTAGAATTGGGCAATAACAGCCTTCTTTTCTGGGAACCAGTATAGCCTGGACTAGAACCCCTTCCCTATTTCATGATCTGGCACTGGTTCCATTGAACAGATGTTGGGAATCTGAGAAAGGGCCTCTGCTCTTTGATTTTCTGGAATATTCATGTACCCTGAATATCTTAATGGTTCTTTGAAAGTGAGCTTGCAACTGTCTGAGATAACTTTCAGAGCCCACTTGTCTGAAGTGACCAGTTTTCTTTGAAAAGGGATAGCCTTCCTCCTATCCTTTCTGGAGAGGGTGGGGGACAGAGAGGGGAAAGGAAGACTCATTGCTGCTCTCTGCCAGGGCCCTGTGGCTTAGAACTCCCCTGCCTGATGGTTCCTGGAGGACCACTGCCTTAGCCTTTGTGATTGCTGCTGCCCTCTGAGGCCTTTCCCTCCAAGGCTTCCACTGACAACATTTTGATTGAGAGGGAAAGGACCAGTGATTAGTGGGAAAATTCCTACTAAACCTAGGAGGCTGAACTTGGAGGAAGTCCTTGACAGTTTGCATAGATTTTGCTTTATCTTCCATCTTTTTTTAGCGCAACCTCAGCCTTTGGTCCAAAAAGGAAGTCTTATCCAGCGGTGCATCTAGAAAGTTTGGATTTAACATGGTCTGGTAGGGTCTGTTCCATAAGCCAAGCATGCCTTCTAGTGACAGATCCAGATACAGCATCTTGGCTAGAGGCCTCCATAGCATCATAGCAACAGTGTAATGAGTGCCTAGCCATCTGGGAGCTGGAATGGCAAAGGTCCAACAATTCCTTAATGTTCTTGTCCTCCAAGGTGAATATCTTTTGCTTCATTTCATCTAAAATACTTTGCTGGTATTTTATCATATTAAACTGTCAGTTAAGGGCCCTCATGGCTAGGGTATCAGAAATGTAGACATTTATGCCAAGCCTACCAAGGCCCTGCTTTCTTTGTTAGTAGGTAGAAAGTTCTTAGAAGAGCTGGCTCCTGATCCCTTGGGACCCAGAATGACAAACTCTGGGTCAGCAGAGGAGTTTTCGAAGAGATATTGGAGTCCAGCACCCTGTAAAACCTGTCTGGTGTTCGAAGGGCTGGAGGTAGAGTCTGGGTTCAGGGAAGAGTCCATAAAAATATCCTCTACCACCTCCAATACAGGGGGAATAGCCAAACATTTGTGTTCTGGGAGGTCAAGTAAAGTACAGTTGTGTACACTTACCATAAATGTAGATGTTCGAGTGTATTAACTGTTGCAGTCATTGCATTTGGGTTATCTGCTTGCAGGTAGCCCTCAGACGGCCTGATTAACAAAGTCTTGGGTCCTGCGTCGGTTGCTGTCCCTTCTTCCATCATGTCAGGTCGTCAGGGGTATAAAACATGCAGCTGACGCCATTACATCAGTTTTTCTTGCCCCAGATGTCAGGTGCCCCCCAATGGAAAACAATTAAATATAAAGGCACGAAGATATACCGCCAACAAAAAAGCAAATACACCAAAAAAGCTTTTAAGCATAGTAAAGGAAAGTAGAGGTATAGCCAAAAAAAGTTAGGGGGCTGGAGGGAGGGTAACCAGGACTGCAACAGTGAATACACTTGAACATCTACATTTATGGTAAGTGTACAAAACTGTACTATGTCCTTCATGTTTCACTGTTGCAGTCATTACATTTGGGTAGATTCTCAAAGCTATGGTTGGGCGGAGGAATTTAGATAGCATTAGGGCCAGCTATAAGGCCCTGCAAGACTACAGTGGCAAAGCCAGCTCTGGATTTAGAGAAAATTGGCAAATGATAATGCTTGGTGAAAGTATGTACAGAACTCCAGGTAGCAGTTTATAGGATGTCCCTGGTAGGGACGCCTCTGAGAAAGGCTGTAGAGGTAGATGCAGCCCTGGTGGAGTAAGGTCTGATCCCCTGGGGAATAGGTTTTCCATGGTGCTTATAGCAGAAATGAATGCCATGGCTTAGACATTTAGAAATGGTTTGCTTTAAACAGCCTTCCCCTCTGCCCCTGCAGCAAACTCCACCAGCAGTGGTTCAGATTTCCTTTGAGGTTCAGTACTGTCCAAGTAGAATCTAAGTTGTCTGTGAACATCTAAGGAATGCAGTATCCGTTCCCCTTTATTCTGTGGAATGGGAAAGAAGGTTGGCAAATGAATGGCCTGATTAAGAGCCACCTTGGGCATGAAGGATGGATTGGTTCTGAGGGACACCCTGTCCGCATGAAAGATGATGAAAGGCTCCATTACCATAAGGGCCTGTAATTCAGATACCCTTCTAGCTGACGTGATTGCTAAAAGGAAAGCTGTTTTCCAAGAAAGAAATTTTAAGTCTGCAGTAGCAGCTGGCTTGAAAGGAGGTAGAGTGAGTTTCTCCAAGACAAAGTTATGGTCCCAGGCTGGGGTTGGAACTCTCCTGGGTGGTCTCAAATTTTTGGCCCCTCTGAGGAACTGCTTGAGCAGTGGATGAGAGAAGAGGGGAGGTTCTGTGTTATAATGAGCTGAAATGGCTGAGGCGTGGATTTTAATGGAGGAAAAAGACAGGCCCTTGTGAAGCATCTCAGTTAAGTATTGTAAAATGTGAGGTAAATTGGGAGCTGCTGTGCTAATCCCTTGAGATTGGTTCCAGGCACAGAACATTTTCCATTTTTCAGCATAGGATTTTTCTAGTACTAGGTCTCCTTGCCTCTAAAATTATATCCATCACAGGTATGCTGAGGGATGGTAAAGGAGAGATTAAGTAATTAGCCAGGCTGCAAGGTTCAGTGTTAGAAGCTGAGGGTGCAGAATCTGGTTCTCCTGCTGAGACAGCAGGGAAGGAGTCTGAGGCAGGTGCCATGGAGATAACCATGGCACACTGCGCAGGAGGGGGTACCAGTGTTGGCGCGGCCAGTCTGGAGCAATCAAAATCATCCTTGGTTTGTCCTGTTTGATTTTTAGTAGTACTTTGGAGAGCAGAGGCAGAGGGGGGAAGGCATAGACTGATAGGTTTTTCCAGGTGAAGGACAGAGTATCCACTTTCCAGACTTGTTTGTGGGGAGTCCTTGTGCAAAATTTGTCCAATTGGTAGTTCTGGGGAGAGGCAAACAGGTCTATATCTGGGCTCCCCCATTTGCTTGTCAACATGTTGAAAATCCTTGGTTCCAGTCTCCACTCGTGTGGGTCCATGAGGTTTCTGCTTAGTCCGTCTGCCAGTGTATTTAATTTTCCTGGCAGGAATTGAGCTTGTAGGTGCACTTGATATCTCAAGGCTGTGTTTCACAATGCCATGGCTAGTCTGCAGAGGGGGTAAGAATGTGTACCCCCTGCTTGTTTATGTACCACAGAACAGTGGTATTGTAATTCTTTACCATTAGTTGTCCTGGAAGAATGTGGTCCTTGAAGGCTGTCAGAGCATTCTGTACAGCTAACATTTCTTTTTGATTGATATGCAGGTGCATTTGACTTGGGCTCCATTTGCCCTGAATACACTTCCCTGCCAGATGAGGCCCCCCCATGCATAGTCTGATGCATCTCTTGTTAGGATTTGGGTGGCAGAGGGTGGTGTGAAAGGTAGTCCCTTGTTTTGGTGGCAGGCCCCTACCCACCAAAGGAACTCTAGGCATAGGCAAGGTATGATAGGAATCATTGTTTCTAGGTCTTGAGAATGTTGACACCATAGGCTTTTTAGATACCACTGTAGTTTCCTCATATGCAGTCTTGAATATGGAATTAGAAGAATGCAGGAGGCCATGAACCCCAAGGCTTGCAGTATTTGTTTTGCAGACAGCAGGGTTTTTGTGGCCACTTGTTTGAAGTAGGTTGTCAAATGAATTTGCTTTTCTGACGTGAGGTAAGCCATCTGGGAAGCTGTATTCAAGCTTGCTCCCAGGAATATCATTTGTTGACAGGGTACCAGGTGTGATTTCTTTTCGTTTATGATGTACCTCAGACAAGTTAGAACCCTTTTTACAAAGGCCAGATGATTCAAAAGTATGTCCTGGCTTTCTGCCTGAATTAGACAATCGTCCAGGTATGGGTATATTTGAATATTTCTTTGCCTGCAAAATGCAACAACTGGAGCTAGGCACTTTGTGAATACCCTGGGCACAGTAGATAAGCCACAGGGCAGTGCAGAGAACTGATAGTGTGTGTAGCCTGCTTTGAAGCGTAGGTATCTTCTGCAAGATTCCCTGATTGGGATGTGCAGGTAAGCTTCTTTTAAATCTAGTGTTGCCAACCAGGCATCTTTGCCTAGCATAGGAAGTAACTGGTGAAGAGTCAGCATCTTGAATTTTGGAATCTCCAAAAAGGTCTTTTCTGGGTACCAGGAAAAGTCTTGAGTAGAAACCTTGACCCTTTTCCCCTTCTGGTACCAGTTGAATAGCCCCCATGCATAAGAGAGAAAGTACTTGTTTTTGGGCCTCTGCCCACTGATTTGGGGGTAGGTCTGGCCACCCACTTGGTGTTGGCAACATGTGGAAGTGAAATCTGTATCCCTGGGACACTACATTTAAAACCCATTTGTCCTGGGTAATGAGTTCCCAATTCTTTGCATGAAGAGCAATCTTTCCCCCCAAAGGGGCAGTCAGTTGATAAGTGCTTGGAAATTTTAAAAGGAAGTCATTGAGACAGTTTACCCTAGGAGGTAGTCTTATTATTCCCAGACTAGGAAGTGGAGCCCCCCCCCCCCACTACTTAGTTCTGTGAGTCCCCTGGGACTGAAACCTGGGGGTTTTGCTGTGACTGGGTTTGGCTTGAGAAGACCTGGAAGGGGCTGGAAAGGACAAATTCTTAGAGGGCCAGTGCCTACTAAATCTAGGAGGCTGAACTTGTAAAAAAATCTTTAACAGTGTGCATAGATTTAGCTTTATCTTCCATCTTTTTAAGGACTTCCTCAGTTTTGTTGCCAAACAGGCGGTCCTGATTTCAAGGAGCATCCAACAACTTAGCTTTAACATGATCAGGCAAAGATTGCTCCTTAAGCCAAGCATGCCTTCTGAGCACAGACCCAGTAACAGCAGCCCTGCAAGAGGCCTCTAATGAATCAAAACCACATTGCAAAGTATGTTTTCCAACTTGTTCGGCAGAATGCATTAAATCCTGTAATTCTTTATTTTCCACACAGTCAGGAATCAACATCATTTTCTGTTTAAGCAGTCCAATAAGATGTTGCTGATACTTTAACATATGAAACTGGCACTTTAAAGCCCTAATGGCCAAGGTTGCAGAAGTGTAAACCTTCTTACCCCATCTATCCAGCGCCCTGGAGTCTCTATCAGAAGGGGTAGGATTTTTAGCAGTAGAAGCCTTAATGCCCTTGAGCCAATGTGAAATAGTCTCAGGATCTGCAATAGGATTTTTGAAAAGGAACATGTGGGACTCAGGGACCCTGTAGTATCTGTCAGGTTTTCTGGGAGCAGGAGGCAAGGAATCAGGGTCCAAACTAGATTCCGAAAAAGCATCATCAACAATGTCTACTACAGGAGGAATAGCTAAAGGCCTATGCTGAGGTAGGAGAAGGAAATCCCTAAGCCTCTTTTCTGAATCAGAAAAATCTTGGCTTTCCCAGTGGAAATGCTCCCTTAGAGTATGTAAGGTTTCCTCAAAAGAAAAATCCTCAGGAGGGGAAGCAGAGGGAATAGAGTCCTCTGCATCAGAATCTTCATAAGTAGGTAAGGGCAAATCCAGATCATCAGAAGAATCAGAAAAAACAGAATCCTGATCAGAAGACTCATAATCAACTTCAGTCCTAGGCATCTTAGAAGGGGGGGTGGGGGTTGGCTACCCCTGATTAGAGTTATTAGATCTTCAGCCATTCTTATCATTTGTTTTTTAGGCATAGAGGCCTGAGCATGTGTCCTGGGCGTCGGTTTTTTAGACATGGATCGAGATTTAGGCCCAAGTAAAGAAGGAGGCATTGATTTAATATGCAAGTCCGTAGACCTAAATACACCCTCAGAAGCCGGTGCCTGCACAGCTGCTCCGGACCCATCCAAGGTAGAGACATCCGCGGGTTCCATAGTTGAAGTATCTCGCGGCATACCGGACTCCGAATGGGTCTCAGTAGAGGCCTGCAAATCAGAAGTAGTGGGTATCAGGGGCTGCAAAAGCACCTCACTGAGTACCGGCGAACTGGTTACTGGCTTAGGAGAAGCGTCGTCGTCAGTTTTGGACCTCGGCGACCTGTCTCTGTCTTTATCTTTGCATTTTTTCAGAATTCTGGTAGTCGGATGGCTAACAGACGACATTTCTAGACAATTAAACCGAGAACAGAAATATTTAGAGGCGAAAATATACTGACAACGGATAGCGCGCTAATTAAATAAAGCACAAAACCGACAGCAAGGTACGTCGTGGTCAGGGCCTAGGCAAGGAATACAGTACGAATAAAAATCTTTATGAGGTATTTGCTTTCCACAAGTAATGTAATTATTAACTTTTACTGACATCGGTAAGGAGCAAGAAAAAGTTTCCCCAACGGGGTACTTAGCTTTAGTTGAAGACTTTGGTTCTGAAACTCGAAAACGAAAATTTCAGGAGTCGGCCGACCGTCACTTGCGAACTGCTTTCACTTCGGGCACCGCATGGCAAGAAAGACGGATGTAATGGCATTGGCTGCATGTTTTATACCCCTGACGACCTGACATCATAGAAGAAGGGACAGCAACCGACGCAGAACCCAAGACTTTGTTAATCAGGCAGACTGAGGGCTACCTGCAAGCAGATAACCCAAATGTAATAACTGCAACAGTAACACGAAGAACATCTCCCTAACTCTCTTTTTTGATTATGAGTATTCCTGTGCCTCCCACTGGAAATGTTCCCTCATGGCATGGAGTGTTTCCACAAAAGAGATAGCTTCAGGAGGGGAAGCTGAAGGCAGATTCTCCTCAGAATCTGTATCTTCAAAAGAAGTAAGGAAGGGTCCCTCCTTAAAAACAGATTCCTCCTGGCAAGAATCCTCATCTGAATCTGGAGGTTCAGAGAAAACGTGAGGTAGGATCCCTCTTCCTTTTCCCTGAGGAAGACTCCAAAGGGGGCTGCCTAGCTCTGAGTAAGGAAATAAGGTCCTCAGCTAATTTGACCAGGTCCTGCTGATAACCTGAGTGGGAACTGGCGGGCCTAAGCATATGACCTGAGGCAGAACTCTTCTTGGAAGTTGCTTTGACCTTGGGCCTAGGTATGTTCGCCATTCTGACACCAGTCTCTTTGTAAAGCAGAACCGATGCAGGCTGACGCCTTAAGGGAACATCACCGGTACAAGATCGCTCATCGGAAGTCAAGATCTGCTGAGCGACTTTAGACTCGACCGATGAACTGGAAGCCAAGGCCTGAGTAGAAGTTGAGGGACCCGACATCATGTTGGACTCAGGGTCTCAACAGAGGCCTGTGCCACCACCTCGTTTGCAGAAAGGGGCTGTGAAAGTGCCTCACCTTCCTCAGCGATAACAAGCCTTGGGGGCGGGGCAGACAGTGAATGTTTTTTTGTCCAAGGCCCTAAGCTTGGGTCTTTTTCACCTGTCTTTCTTACACTTAGGGAGCTCAACCTTGGGATGACTGGTGGATGCCATTAAATGATACAAAGAAGAAACGGGCACAAAAATAGCAACTAGGGACGTCATGATCTGGGCCTAGACAGGTGACACTCAAAAGTATGAAATTCTCTGTGTGGGATTTGCTTACCACAGCAGAGACAATTGTCAACCTTATCTGATATGAGTTAAACAAGAAAAAGAGTTCCCCAATGGGGTACTTAGATTTAGAAGACCTCTCTCTCTAGTGAGAATCGACCGACCAACGCACTGAAACATTGCTTTGGGCTCCAACAGCAAGAAAGGACTGATGTCATGGCATTGGCTAGCTCCCTTTATACCAAAGCGTACAGACATCAGGGAAAGGTGTCCGCCAGCCTTGGGAGGAGGGAGATTTTTACTCTGGTAGTTGGGCTGGCCAAGGGCTTCCACAGCAGAAAATCTCACAAGTCAGGACTGCAACAATGAACCACGAAGAACATCTGGTGTTGTCAGAAAGACAGTTTCTCTAGGGAAAGAAATGTCATCAGAGAGGCGTCTGGAAGACAACCTAGGGAAAAACTACACTGTGAGCAAGGGATAAGCCTAACTTTTTCAAGTTTAGCTTGAAGTCCAGGTTGTCAAATACATTGTAAAACTAGAGAGAAGCTGTAATGAGGGAATATTCCAAGTAGGGGTAAATGTGAATGCCTTGAAGTCTGCAGAAGGCTATGATTGGGGCAAGGCATTTAGTGAAGACTCTCTGGGCAGTGTAGGGGCCAAAAAGATAAAGATGTAAACTGAAATAACAATCTCAAGGCAAATAATTAATCAGCACTTACAGTTTTTGAATAAGGAGGTAGGTATTCAGTTTTGAATAGTTTCAAAGAGGTCCCTTGTTCTGTGAACCACAAACATTCTTGAATAGAAGCCTTTTCCTTCTTGGGAAGATGGGACTGGTTCTATCACTCCCTGAGACAACACATTGAAAATAATTTGAGGGAGAAGATGAATTTGGTTCTTTGGGGGAACAGGGACTCCTGCTTGAACAGAAGGGGTTGCCCACTGAAATTTACAAACACGCTGAAGTATTCTTACAACCCAAAAATCTGAAGTTATCTGTTTACAGAGATGAAGGCAGCGGGAAAGACTGCCTACAGTTTGTGGAAAAAGGTCAAAGTGGGAGGGCTGATTTAAAAGGCATAAAAGCCATTGGATTTTCTTTTGAAAGTGAGTCCATGAGATCCCTCTCCTTTTTTATTTCTTACATTACTGCATAGAGGATTTTGCAGGTAACATTTCAATGGCTTCTGAAAGAAAGGTACAGGATTACAGGGATAATTCCTCTATTGCTTTTTAACAGGGGACAAAAACAACTGCTTGACTCCGTCTACCAACATACCCCTTTCTTCCTCAGCTGAAGAATTTCCAAACAAAAGACCTTAATCAAGTGGGGCTTTTAAAAGCTCGGCCTTCATGTCTCCAGGAAAGTTCTGCAATCTTGCCCGGGCATTTCTGTGCATAACTGCTCCAATAGCAGTAGCTCTGGAAACAGGCTCAACTGTGTTGTAAGCACACTTAAAAATGCTTCTTGACCTGGGAAGCAGAATTAACCATATCAAGTAAGTTAAAATTAGTTTCTAAATTGGGAAGGCTAAATAAGGACTTGTATATTGGTAAAATGGATAAGATATTCAAATAAATATGTTTGGTAATTAGTTGCCCTGAAAGTTAAAGTGGCTGATGCATAAACCTTCTATTCAAGCACGGCTGTCCTTATCATTTGGTACAAGACTGACAAGAGTAAAAGGATTTTGGACTTCTGTCCACATTCAAAGATATGACATGGTTTGCAGTACGGTTCTTGTGAAGAAATGTTTGTGTCAAGCATCTTATAAAGTCTGTAGTTTTTTTTTGGTAGCAGGGAGATGAGACTGCGGGGACACAGAAACTATATTAGTATCCTCTAAGGTTCCTAGGACAAGTGGAATGGTTACTGGTTTAGGGAATTTATGTTGAGGCGCTCTAATGCCTGTATTAAACAGCTGCATAAAAAATTTCAAAGTAAGCCAGTCATGTGACTGCAAAAACTACTTACTTGAATGGTTAACACTTCAAATTCTGGCTTGGCCCTAGCAGCGGCCTTGGCAGATAGGCAATATATCACCACATTTTATACTATTTAAACAGATTAAAAAATTATTACAATTACTTAATCATGCAATTAGACTTCAACACAGTCCAATTCAAACCTAGGAATAGTATTTTCATATAAATTTTACCTCATCATGTAATATGCTCTTTAAACTGGGTCAATACATTGCGTCTCCAAGCCTACTTAATTCAAGGCCTTACTCAAAAATATCATTAAAACTGCTTTAACTACAGAGTGTCAAAATAATGGTTTGAAACTAAATGCCAAAAACTGCATTAATGTATCCTTCGGGAAGTCATCTACCCCTGGGAAAGTACAGTTGTGTACGCTTACCATAAATGTAGATGTTCGAGTGTATTTACTGTTGCAGTCATTACATTTGGGTTATCTGCCTGCAGGTAGCCCTCAGCCAGCTTGAATATCAAAGTTTTGGGTCCTGTGTCGGATGCAGTCTCTTCTTCCCTGACATCAGGGGTATAAAGCATGCAGCCGATGCCATTACACCAGTTTTTCTTGCCCCAGATGTCAGGTGATCCCATAATGGGAAGCAGTTATATACAAGGTTACACCTCCAACAAAAAGCAAATACACCAGAAAGCTTAAATACACTAAACAAGAAGAAAGGCATAGCCAAGAGCAGTCAGGGGGTTGGAGGGAGGGTAACCAGGACTGCAACAGTGAATACACTCGAACATCTACATTTATGGTAAGTGTACACAAATGTACTATGTTCTTCATATTTCACTGTTGCAGTCATTACATTTGGGTAGATTCCCAAAGCTAAGGAAGGGAGGAGGCAGTTAGAGAGCATCAGGACCAGTTATTAAACCCTGCAAGACTGCAGTGGCAAAACCAGCTCTGGATTTAGAAAAAAATAAGCAAGTGGTAATGCTTGGTGAAGGTATGTACAGAGTTCCAGGTAGCAGCTTCTATGATGTCCCTGGTAGGGACACCTCTGAGAAAGGCTGTTGAAGTAGATGCAGCCCTGGTGGAATGTGATGTTATCCCCTGTGGGGTAGGTTTTCCATGGTGCTTATAGCAGAAATTAATGCAATGGCCTATCCCCTTAGAAATGGTTTGCTTTGAAATGGCCTTCCCCTCTGCCCCTGCAGCAAAGGCAACTAGCAGCTGTTCAGTTTTCCTGAGAGGCATAGTCCTGTCCAAATAAAATCTAAGTTGCCTGTGCAAGACCAAAGAGTGCAGTATTCATTCTCCTTTGTTCTGTGGATTAGAAAAGAAGGTTGATAAATGAATGGACTGATTAAGAGCCAAACTGGATACCACCTTGGGCATAAAGGAAGGATTGGTCCTGAGGGACACCCTGTCTGCATGGAAGATGATGAAGGGCTCCACTGCCATGAGGGCCTGTAATTCAGACACTCTTCTAGATGAAGTGATGGGAGAAGGAAGGCTGTTTTCCAAGAAAGGAATTTCAACTCTGCAGTTGCAGCTGGCTCAAAAGGAGGTTTTCCAATACAAAGTTAAGGTCCCAGGCTGGAATAGGGGCTCTCCTGGGTGGTCTTAAATATTTGGACCCTCTGAGGAATTGCTTCAGCAGGGGGTGAGAGAAGAGGGGTGGCTCAGTATTATAATGTGCTGAAATGGCTGAGGCATGAATTTTAATAGATGAGAAGGAAAGGCCCTTGTGGAGCATCTCTGTTAAGTACTGAAGAATATGTGGTAAGCTGGGCACTGTTGTGCCCATCCCTTGAGTCTGGTTCCAGGAACAGTACCTTTTCCACTTTTCAGCATAGGATTTTCTAGTACTAGGCCTCCTTGCCTCCAGAATGACATCCAGCACTTGCTTATTGAGGGGACGGTATTGGAAAGCTCAGGTAATTAGCCAGGCTGCAAGGTTCAGGGTTTGAAGCAGGGGGTGCAGAATCTGGCCCTTCTGCTGGGACAGCAGGGAAGGGGTCTGAGGCAGGTGCCATGGTTCCAGCAGTGACATACTGCGCAAGAGGGGGTACCAGTGTTGGCATGGCCAGTCTGGTGTAATGAGTATTGTCCTTGGTTTGTCCTGTTTGATCTTTAGCAGAACTTTCGAGAGGAGAGATAGAGGGGGAAAGGCATAAACTGAGAGGCTTTCCCAGGTGAAGGACAGGACATCCACTTTCCAAGCTTGTCTGTGGGGTGTCCTTGTGCAGAATCTGTCCAATTGGTAGTTCTGAGGGTAGACAAACAGGTCTATCTCTGGGCTCCCCCATTTGTTTCTCAAAATGTTGAATATTTTTAGTTCTAGTTTCCACATGTGTGGGTCCATGAGATTTCTTGCTTAAGTTGTCTGCCAGTAAATTTAGCTTGCCTGGCAGGAATTGAGCTTGTAGGTGCACTTGGTAGCTCAAGGCTGTGTTCCACACAGCCATGGCTAGTCTCCAGAGAGGGTACGAGTGGGTTCCCCCCTTCTTGTTTATGTACCACATAACAGTGGTGTTGTCTGTCTTTATCAATAATTGTCCTGGAAGAATGTGGTCCCTGAAGGCTGTCAAGAGAATTCTTCACAGCTAACACTTATTTTTGATTGATATGCAGGTTCATTTGACTCGGGTTCCATTTGGCCTGAATGCACTGCCCTGCCAAGTGAGCCCCCCATTCATAGTCTGTTGTTAGGGTTTGGGCATCAGGGGGTAGAGTGAATGGCAGTCCCTTGTTTGGTAGCAGGCCTCTGCCCACCAAAGGAACTCTGTCTTTATACAAGGAATGATAGGAATCATTGATTCCAGGTCCTGAGAATGTTGACACCATAGGCTTTTTAGATACCATTGTAGTTTCCTCGTATGCAGTCTTGCATATGGAATTAGCAGAATGAAAGAGGCCATGAACCCCAGGGCTTGCAGTATTTTCCTTGCAGACAGCTGGGTCTTTGTGGCCAGCAGTTTGAAGTAGGCTGTCAAATAAACTTGTTTCTCTGGTGTGAGGTAGGCCATCTGGGAAGTTGTGTTCAAGCTTGCTCCCAGGAATACAATTTGTTGGCAGGGTACTAGACGAGATTTCTTTTTGTTTATGATGCACCCCAGTGAGGTTAGCAATTTCTTTACAAATGCCAGATGATTCAATACCATGCCCAGGCTTTCTGCCTGAATTAAACCACCGTCCAGGTATGGGTATATTTGAATATTTCTTTGCCTGCAAAATGCAATGACTGGAGCGAGGCATTTTGTGAATACCCTGGGCGCAGTAGATAAACCAAAGGGCAGTGCAAAGAACTGACGCATGTAGCCTGCTCTGAAGCGTAGGTATTTTCTGCAAGATTCCCTTATTGGAATGTCCAGGTAATCTTCCTTTAAGTCCAATGTTGCCAACCAGGCATTTTTGCCTAGCATGGGAAGCAGCTGATGAAGAGTTAGCATTTTGAATTTTGGGATAACCAAAAAGGTGTTTTGGATAGAGAGGTCCAGGATAGGACTCCAGGAGTTGTCTTTTCTGGGCTCCAGGAAAAGTCTTGAGTAAAAACCTTGTCCCCTTTCCTCTGCTGGGACAAGGAGAGAGAGAAAGTACAGTTTTGTACCTACCATAAATGTAGATGTCCGAACTGGATAGCATCTGCAGTCATAACAAGTGGGTTGTCCTGTCGTCAGGCAGCCCTTCAGTCGGCCGGATTCCAAAGTCCAGGTCCGGCTTCGGCTGATGTCGCACTCCACCCGACGTCATCTCTGTTGGTCTTCGGGTATAAAGGCATCAGCCGACGCCATTTTCCTCAGTGTTTCTTGCCCCAGATGCCAGTAGCCCTCTTGCAGGCTAAAATTTGGATAGATGCCAATGTTTCCAAATAGATAGAGGTAAACACAACAATAAGCATGTATGTACATATACACAAACAAATACACCATAAAAGACTCCCCCCCCCAACAGCTAGCTATTAGAAGGGTAAACACCCTAGGAATACCACAGAGGGATGGAGGGAGGGTAATCCTGACTGCAGATGCTATCCAGTTCGGACATCTACATTTATGGTAGGTACAAAACTGTACTATGTCCTTCATGGATGCATCTGCAGTCATAACAAGTGGGTAGAATACCATAGCCAACTAGGGAGGAGGATAAAAGTAGATTATGGTGTGTTTAGGATCCCTTGCAGTACAGCAGTGGCAAACCCTGCTCGGGATCTGGAATATAGAGGCAAATTATAATGCTTGGCAAATGTATGCACGGAGGTCCAAGTAGCCGCCTCAATAATGTCTTTGGTTGCCACTCCTCGTAAGAAGGCTGTGGTAGTGGCTGTTGCCCTTGTAGAATGAGGTCTTATGTTCTGTGGAATTGGTTTTCCATGGAAGGAGTAACAGAATCGTATGCAATTTCCTATCCATTTGGAGATTGTCTGTTTGGAAATAGCTTTTCCTTCCCTTCCTGTTGCATAGGCTACAAAAGTTGGTCAGTCTTTCTGCTATTTTTGTTCTGTCCAAGTAGTAGCGTAGCTGTCTATGTACATCCAAGGTATGCAGTATTCTTTCCCTCTGTTTTGTGAGTTGGGTAAGAAGGTAGGTAGGTGGATTGCCTGGTTTAAAGACACTCTGGATACCACCTTAGGCATAAATGTAGGATTAGTCCTCATGGACACTCTATCTTGGTGGAAGATTAGGAAGGGTTGCACTGCCATTAAGGCCTGTAGTTCTGAAACCCTCCTTGCTGAAGTAATTGCCAGTAGGAAAGCAGTTTTCCATGACAGGTGTTGTAGGTCTGCTGTTGCTGCTGGTTCAAAGGGTGCTAGTGTCAACTTTTCTAGCACAAAGTTTAAATCCCAAGCTGGTAATGGTGGTTTCCTTGGAGGTTTTACATTCTTGATTCCTCTGAGGAATTGCCTGAGCAAAGGGTGCGAAAAACAGGTGTATCAAAGCTGTATTCTGCTGAAATAGCTGATGCATGTATCTTGATGGAGGAGTAGGACAGGCCTGAATGAAGAAGTTCGCCAGATACTCCAGAATGTTAGGCATATCTATGTTTGACACATCTTTTCCTCTTTCCGTACTCCAGATGACAAACCTTTTCCATTTTCCAGCATAGTTCCTTCTTGTTGAAGGTCTGCGTGCTTCAAGAATAATGTCTTTAACTCTTTGGGAAAGTTCTGGAATAGCTGCTGTTATGTGATGTTCCATGCAGTCAGTTGCAAGGTTTTTAGGTTTGGATGTATGATGCTGTAGTTGTTCTGCGTTAACATCAAAGGCATCAGGGAATTGTCCACATATTGTTCGAGACATGCTCCTCAGTAGTGGGTACCAGTGTTGTCTTGGCCAGTTTGGAGCTATCAGGATTATCCTTGGACGTTCTTCCTTGATTTTCAGTAGTACCTTGTGTATCAAAGGAAGAGGCGGGAATGCATATGCTGTTAGGCCTTTCCAGTTGAAAGAGAGCGAATCCACTTTCCATGCTAATGGGTGGAATGTCCTTGTGCAGAATTTTTGAGCTGGTGATTGAGAGGTGATGCGAATAGGTCTATCTGTGGCATTCCCCATTTCTTTGAGATGGTCTTGAAGATGTCCGGGTGAAGCTTCCATTCGTGGGCATCCGAAGTGGTTCTGCTTAATATGTCTGCTAGGGTATTGTCTTTCCCTGGTACAAATATTGCCTGTAACTGGATGTTGTAGCTGAGTGCCAGGGTCCACAGCTCCAAGGTCATTCTGCATAGGGGGTATGAATGAGTGCCTCCCTGTTTGTTGATGTACCACATGACTGTGGTGTTGTCTGTCCTTATCATCAACTGGCCCTCTTTGAGAAATGGTTTGAACTTTTGGATTGCCAGTTTTACTGCCAGCATTTCTTTTAGGTTGATGTGCAGTTGAAGTTGATCCTGTGTCCACAATCCTTGCACGCATTTGTCCAGCATGTGGGCCCCCATCCTAGGTCTGAAGCGTCTGTTGTGATGGTCTGGCTTGCTTGACATCTGCGAAAGGGTAGGCCTGGGTTTGACTGGCATGCCTGAGCCCACCATAGGAACTCCTGTTTTAAGCATGGAATTAGTGGGATTTCTGTTTCTAGACTGTGTCTGTGTTGGGACCATAAATTCTTTAGGTACCACTGTAGTTTTCTCATATGTAGTCTGGCAAATGGAACCAAGATTATGCATGATGCCATGAAGCCCAAGGCCTGCAGTACTTTTCTTGCTGTTAACTTGTTCAGTTTTGTTAGTGCCAAGAAGTATAGAGGGAGTTCTTTTTGTTTTTCTGTAGTCAGTAATGCCATTTGTTTTACTGTGTCCAATTCCGCGCCCAAGAATGTCCTTGTTTGGGATGGTATCAGCCTTGACTTTTGTAAATTGACTGTGTATCCCAGTGCTTGTAGCAAGTAAATGACCCTTTGTAAGTCTGTTGTCAGCTTGCTTTTGTTGTCCCCTTGTAGCAGGCAGTCGTCCAGGTATGGGTAAATTTGAATTCCCTGAAGTCTGCAATGGGCGATTACTGATGCCAGGCATTTTGTGAATACTCTGGGCGCAGTAGATAAGCCAAAAGGCAATGCTGAGAATTGATAGTGCTCTGATCCTGCAAGAAATCTGAGGTATCTTCTGCAGATTGGCCGAATGGGGACGTGCAGGTATGCCTCCTTGAGATCTAGAGTTACCAGCCAAGACTCCTTGCCCAGCATGGGAAGAAGTTGCTGTAGGGTCAGCATTTTGAATTTTGGGACAATGATGTATGTATTTAAGGTGGACAGGTCGAGAATTGGTCTCCAACTTTTTTCCTTTCTTGGAACTAGGAATAGTCTGGAGTAGAACCCCTTTCCTTGCTCTGCTGTTGGCACTCTTTCCACAGCTCTCATGTTTGCTAACTCCATTATCTGGCGTAGAGCCTCTGTTTTTTGATTTGGAGGTAGATTTGGCATTCCTCTTTTGACTGGAAAAGTGTGGAAGTGAAACCGGTAACCTTGATCTATGGTTTGTAAAATCCACTTGTCCTTTGTTATGTAGTGCCAGTTCTTTGAAAATAAGGTTAACTTTCCGCCTAGAGGAGCTGCTATTTGTTCCCTGGTAGGCAGATTTAGGGTTAAGTCACTGTGGTTGTGTTGATGTAGTGGCAGTGGCTGTGTCTGTGCCTCTGTTGTTACCTTGCCACTGTCTTCCTCTGTAGGCACCTCCTCTGGATTGGTTTCTGCCTCTGGAACGTCTATTCCTGCCCCTTTGAAATTTTGTGGAGTCAGGAAAGGACCAATTTTTGGCAGGCCAGTTCCTGCTAAACCTTGGGGGTTGAACCTGCAAGAAATCTTTAACAGTTTGAACAGATTTTGCCTTTTCTTCCATTTTCTTCATAACCTGCTGGGTAGATGTACCAAACAAACTTGTCTTGTCCATAGGAGCATCTAGCAACTTAGCTTTAACATGATCCGGTAAAGCTTGTTCCTTTAGCCATGCATGCCTTCTTATCACTGTGCCTGTCATGGCTGATCTAAATGAAGCCTCCAGTGCATCATAGCCACATTTTAAGGAATGGTTGCTAACCTGTTGTATGTTATTTACCATCTCTAATACATATTTCTTATCAAGAGATTCATCAGTGGTTAGTGTTTTAGTTAACTGATCCAGCATAAACTCTTGGTATTGTATCATGTGAAACTGACAGTTTAAAGCTCTAGCTGAGAGAGTAGCTGCAGTGTAGACCTTTTTACCCCATCTGTCTAATGACCTTGCTTCCCTTTCAGAAGGAATAGGGTTTTTAGCTCTGGTCGCTACTGCCTTGGGGCCCTGGGATATAGTTTCTGGGTCTGCAAGTGGAGCCTTGTAAAGGTGGTGATGAGTATCTGGCACCCTGTAAAATCTGTCTGGTTTGGCAGGGGCTGGTGGTAAAGAATCTGGAGCGGAGCAAACATCATTGAAAGCATCATCCACCACAGAGAGAACAGGGGGTATAGCTAAGGGCCTGTGCTGTGGGAGGTGCAGAAAAGTCCTAAGTCTTTTCTGGAGTCTGAAAAATCCTGTTGCTGCCATTGGAACTGTTCTCGCATGGCATGCAAGGTTTCCCCAAAGGAGAATTCTTCTGGAGGGAAGCAGCTGGGATGGATTCTTCAGCATCAGAATCTTCAAAATTGGAGAAGGGAGCCTCTGGCTGGTCAGTTATGTCTGATTCATCAGCAGAATCATCAGAGGACACTGGCTCGGGGCTCTGCCCTAGGTCTCTTCTCTGGGGGCTGAGAGGCCCTGTCTGGGTGAGATTGAGATCCTCTAATTAAAGAAATTAAATCTTCTGCCAAAGTAAGCATTTGAGAACTAGAAGAGGGCCTGGATGTGGGTGGTTTAACAGGCACTGTTTTAGTAGTCTTGGCTGCTTTAGCCCTGGCGAAGGCCTTAATGGACATGGCTGCTGGAGGCCTAGCAGCACCACGTGCTGGGGTAGAAACATCCAAGGGGATGGTGTCTGATAAGTCAACCACCGTAGTGGGTAAAATTTCTGAAGTCGTTTCAAGAGTTGTAGCAGGGGCCTCAGTTGTAGGAATAGGTTCAGCTGTACTTTGTTCAGTTTTCTCGGTTTCGGCGAAACCGAGACACTCGCGGTTTGCTTGACCATGGTTTCGGCCGAAACCGCGGACCGCGAGTGTCGGTCTTTATCTTTGCGTTTTTTGCTAGATTGGGTAGTCGGAGGATCCGACGGCATAATGTACGCAAAATCAGAACCGAAAAACTGTTCTGCAAACTCCGACCGACGACTAAGCGTCGTCGGTTGAAAGAAGCACAGAGCGAACAGGCTGCTACGTCGTGGGCTGGGCCTAAACAAGGCAGACAGTAAGAGTGGAAATCTTTATGAGGTATTTGTTTCCCACAGTTTAAACAATTGTTAACTTTTTCTGACATCGGCTGAGGCAAGAAAGAGTCCCCAACGGGGTACTTAGCTTTAGAAGTCTTCGAAGTAGTATTCGGTAGAAGTAATCTCTGGATCCGACCGACCGGCACTTGCGAACAGCTTCTGCTTCGGGCGCCACGCGGCAAGAAAGACTGAGGAAAATGGCGTCGGCTGATGCCTTTATACCCGAAGACCAACAGAGATGACGTCGGGTGGAGTGCGACATCAGCCGAAGCCGGACCCGGACTTTGGAATCCGGCCGACTGAAGGGCTGCCTGATGACAGGACAACCCACTTGTTATGACTGCAGATGCATCCATGAAGGACATCTTGCTGTTGAGCCTCTGCCCACTGAATTGGGGGTAGGTCTGGCCAAACGTTTGGGGTTGGTAAGGTGTGGTGTGGAAGTGGAATCTGTATACTTGGGAAACTATATTTAAAACCCATTTGTCCTGGGTCATAATGAGTTATTGCATGCAGGGCGATCTTTCCCCTTAAGGGAGCAGGCAGTTGAGCAGGGCTTGGAAGGTTTAAAGTTAAGTCATTGTGGCAGTTTAACATAGCGGGGTGTCTCAGTACTTCCAGCTTTGGAAGTAGGAGCCCCCCACTGCTTAGATCTGTGAGTACCTTGAGACTGTATCCTAGGTGGTCTGCTGTTCCTGGGTTTGGACTGAGAAGGCCTGGAAGAGACAGGAAAGGACCAATTCTTAGATGGCCAATGCCTACTAAATCTGGGAGGCTGTACCTGCAGGAAATTTTTAACAGTTTGCATAGATTTAGCTTTTTCCTCCATCTTTTTAAGTACTGCTTCTGCTTTGTTGCAAAACAGGTGGCCCTGGTTTAAGGGAGCATCCAGTAATTTAGCTTTAACATGATCTGGCAAATTTTGCTCCTTAAGCCAAGCATGCCTTCTAAGTACAGACCCAGTGACAGCAGCCCTGCAAGATGCTTCTAAAGAGTCAAAACCACATTGCAATGTATGTTTACCAACTTGTTCAGCAGAATGCATTAAATCCTGCAATTCTTTATTTTCAGCACAGTCAGGAATCAACATAATTTTCTGTTTAAGTAGTCCAATAATATGTTGCTGATACTTTGACACATGAAACTGGCAGTTTAAGGCCCTAATGGCTAAAGTAGCAGAATTGCATACCTTCTTACCCAATCTGTCCAGGGACCTGGAATCTCTATCAGAGGGGGTAGGGTTTTTGGCTTAATGCCTTTAGGTCCCTGTGAAATGGTCTCTGGGTCTACAGCAGGATTCTTAAAGAGGAACTTGTGAGAGTCAGGTACTCTGTAATACCTGTCAGGTTTCCTGGGAGCCAGAGGTAAAGTGTCTGGGGCCAGGCTAGATTCCAGGAAGGCATCATCTACAATGTCCAGTACAGGAGGGATAGCTAAAGGCCTGTGTTGAGGTAGGAGTAAGAATTCCCTAAGCTTCTTTTTGGAGTCAAGAGTAATCCTGTCTTTCCCAGCAGAAATGCTCCCTAAGAGTGTGCAAAGTTTCACCAAAAGAAAAATCTTCTGGAGGTGAAGCAGAGGGTATGGAGTCCTCTGCATCAGAATCCTCATAGGTAGATAAGGGCAAATCCTGGTCATCAGAAGAAACAGAAATGTCAAGAGTCCTGATAAGAAGAATCAGAAGGAAAATCAGTTATAGGTCTCTTAGAGGGAGAAGGCTGTCTTCCCCTAATTAAAGTAATAAGGTCTTCAGCCATTCTTATCATTTGTTTTTTTAGGCATATGGGCCTGACCATGCGGTTTGGACGTCGGTTTTCTAGGTGTGGGTCGAGCTTTAGGCCTTGAAAAAGAAGATGGCCTGAATACACCCTCAGAAGCCGGTGCCTACACAGCGGCTCTGGACCCATCCAAGGTAGAGACGTCTGCAGGTTCCATAGTCGAAGAAGCATCTTGTGGCATACCGGACTCCGAATGGGTCTCAGTAGAGGCCTGTAAATCTGAAGTAGCAGGTATCAGGGGCTGCAAAAGTGTCTCACTGAGTAACAGTGAACTGGAGACTAGCTTAATGGAAGCGTCGTCGGCAGCTTTGGACCTATACGGTCTGTCTCTGTCTTTATCTTTATGTTTTTTCAGAATGTCGGTAGTCAGATGACTTACCAAAGCCATTTCTGAATAATTAAACAGAGTACCGAAATAGTCTGATGCAAAACTGAACAGACGACGAATAGTTCGAGGATTGAATAAGGCACAAAACCGACAGCGAGGGACGTTGTGGTCTCGGCCTAAGCAAGGAATGCAGTGCGAATGAAAATCTTTATGAGGTATTTGCTTTCCATGGGTAATACAATTGTTAACTTTTACTGACATCGGTTTAGAGCAAGAAAAAGGATCCCCAACAGGGTACTTAGCTTTTTTTGAAGACTTTGGGTCTGAAACTCAAGAATGAAAATTTCAGGAGTCGGCCGGACCGGCACCTGCGAACTGCTTCTGCTTCGGGCACCGCACAGCAAATAAGACTGGTGTAATGGCGACGGTTGCATGCTTTATACCCCTGACTCCCTGACGTCATGGAAGAAGAGACAGCATCCGACGCAGGACCCAAGACTTTGACATTCAGGCCGGCTGAGGGCTACCTGCAGGCAGATACCCCAAATGTAATGACTGCAACAGTGAAACACAAAGAACATCTACCACACTGTCACTACACAAAGTTCACCCAGTTGTCAGGATTTGGGAACTTATGTAGACAGTGACCTAACTTCTGACAAACATGTGCTCACTGTTGTAAAAAAGTCCTTCTATACTTCACAGCTTATAAACAAAGGGATTGTGTCTGGATCGAAGGATGTCATTGACCCCCTTTGCTCATCCCTCATTAGGCTAATCACTGAATATAATGCCTCCTTTGGCATGCATCTGTCCAGACACAACTGGAAAGTCCACAGAGATACAGTACTAAAAGGATACAAGGTCTAAGCAACATGTCCTACATGGACTGACACAATGCTCTGTCACTATACTCTGTATCCATCAGACTAAGAAATGACCCGTGTCTGGCATACAAGGCATCCTCCGACCAATTACTGATGGATGATGTGCACATCAGCAGGCCAAATGGCATCAAAATACTCAATCTAGGGATCCAAACCTCTTCTGCAACAACAGAATGGTTTGGAAAGACAGGTATATTTCGCAGAGGATACCGCTGCTATGGAACAGACTCCCCATCGACACAAAACAAAGATCATCCCTGTCCATTTTCAAGCACAAATTAGATCTATCGATGGGAAATAGAAAATTTACCACAGGACTACCTCCTATATACTAATGGACAGAGGCAGTTCCTAAATCCTTTATTCCGTGCAAGGGACCCCTCAAATTAACTATGGTATGATCCCAGTTATTCTCATTTGGGGTGATACAAAATTATTGGGCATGGGAAGGATAAGAGCAATCTACAACCAAATGGGCTAGGTTACTTTGAACATAAAAAGGGAAACTGGCTGGGCTTAAAATGGCCCATAAGTCAACTAGAGTAGTACTTACCTTTGAACATATGCAAGTTGTTGATTGGGACTGCAACTTTGCTCTGGGATGTCCAACAGCTCAAACAACTGTTACAATTCAACTACTAGAGCCTGCTGGAAATCAATCATAAAGGACAGTTTAAATGCATTCAGTGAAAACACAGATGATGCATAAAAATGTTCCCTGTGATGGTCCATAATTTTTCCAGAGACTGAACAAGGGCTAAAGATCAGATTTACGTCTTTATCAGCCACAGACATCAAGGTTGTGATTCTGAAAAATGCATGGAACAATTACTTTCAATAACCTCTAAAACAACGTTCAGTATCACTTCATCCATTTTTCTTCCTGTAGATTTAATACCTGGACAGTAAGGCCTAGAGTTATCTGGTTTGTTCATCTGATCGTGCTTTCCTTGAAAAGATTTCAGGCACTATGAAGCACAGGCCATTGTTACTGCCTCTCATAGAAATGCAGAAGCCTTCTGCTCTTAACAAGAATTACTCATGTATTGGGAAGAAATGGGTTTCTTGAACATATGTAGCTTTAACTGTGCACTACCAGAATGTATAGTGTAAACGGCAATCCCAATACATCATACAGTTTTCAGACATGCAAAAAAAATGTCAAAATGTCATTAACAGGATTCTGTTCATGATCATACTATGGCAATTCTGTATCCCAGACAGAATCTGCGGTGTATCTTCTAATCCAGAGGACAAACCTATGAATTTCCCTTTATGTCTGTATAAAATGAAATTTTCAATCTTTTTAAATGTTGCACCATAAAAAAAGACATTTTCTTCTTAAAGTGTGGAGAAAACCATCAATGAAGTACTCGGAAGCAGGAGGTCTGACAACAACAGACCTCGAGTACTTGGCAGCTCTGCAGTCACAGACAACTCGCAGTACTTTACAATGCTCACATCCTGAAGTATGTAAACAGCATCATTAAGATCACAGTCTCCATCATCCAGAGCAGAAAACACAAAGTGGTCTAAGCTTGTATTTGCTGCCATAATTTCAACAAGGCTGCAAAGGCCACGGCTACCTGAGATCTCTCCCGATGCAAGGAAAAACAAAAAGACAGTTGACTGTCTCCTGCTACAGGGTTGTTTGTTGTTTTTCTTTCGGCATTTCCCGGTTAGGGGTCGCCACAGCAGAACTCCGGTCCGCTAATGATTGGCAGTCGATTTTTATGGTGCCGAGGTGCCAGCCCGACACCCAACCTTTAACGAAGGCACACCCATTCACGCATGTCTTTCGAACGCCACTCGACTGCGGGGAGGACATGCAGACTCCACACAGAAGGCGCTCCAGCTGAGA
Source organism: Protopterus annectens (assembly GCF_019279795.1). Classification (NCBI taxonomy): domain Eukaryota; kingdom Metazoa; phylum Chordata; order Ceratodontiformes; family Protopteridae; genus Protopterus; species Protopterus annectens. The sequence goes on from NC_056737.1 coordinate 241,627,117, forward strand.
ATCGAATGGGAGAACCTCTTGCTGTGAGGCATCGCTACCGCTGCACCACCACAGCTTGTCTCCTGCTACAGGGTAATGGGGAAAATTCTTTGATATGGGCTCACAAAAGATTTCTCCCAGTTACCATGGATACTCCCAGGAAACAAAGCATCTGCACCAGGATGGAATTTACTGACAAGACCACGAGGAGACAGTTATTCAGGTAAGGAAGGGCATTCAGTCCCTTTTCCTGCAAAGCTTCAGCTACCACAGGCAATGTAAAGGTAAACATTCTATGTGCAGATTGAAGACCAAATGGCTGCATGTTTATTTGAAACTGGTGATAAGACAGAGTGACATGAAGGAAATGCTTCCACAGATCCTGGACAATGATGTACCAGAAAATATCCAGCATGTCCATTGACACCATTCAGGGAACCTGAGACAGCAAATGTATGACTCAGTGGAGAGTCGCCATACAGATCTTGGTGTAATAGTGTGCTTGATGAAGCTGCTGAGGTAGAGTTGGAAAGAAAGCCCTTGATCTCCCTTGGAACAAATAACAGGTGATTAAAACTCCTTGCTGCTGTCTGAAGGGCAGCCTCTAAATCCAATCTGAGTTACAGATTATGGGCCTGTTCTAACAGCTCTGGAATGACAGTTTGTGAAACCATTTCTTACTGAGGGCGAATACCAACACATGGTCAGCATTACCATATGTAGAATCCACTGACCCCCCCCCCCCTGGGATAATTCCAAAGACTGGGGAATCTTGGAAACCTATTCATCCCATAGGTTGTCCTTAATGAATGTAGGGCTGCAGATAATTTGACAGCGACTTAGATGGCAACTCTGAGGAAGCAAGACAGTGAGAAACTTCAGGAACCTCCTTGGTATGCGCAGCAGCTTTTGGCTTTGGGTGAGGGGTCTAGCTCAGCCTAGAAGAGGAAAAAACAGAGCAGTCAATGTAGGAACATAAAGACCCTTAAGCACAGTACAGGCTTGATTCCTCCTTCAAGATGTCATCCACCACCTCCATTGAAAGACAACTAAACAAAATTTCTCCTTAAATGAGATAATCATGATGGTCTACAAAGAGAGCAGCCTCAGCTAGGCAATTCAGCCAGGCAATTTCTAAGCCTACTGCTCTGACTACAGAACAAATGCAATGTTACAGAGGACCATGTGACAGCCCTAGGCAGAAATTGCAGGCAGTCTTTACCAAATCTTTCTTGAGCCCAGACTTGGGAAGAAACAACAGAAATCTTCTCCAATATCTGACCTTCAGAGAAGGATTTTATGATGGGCAAATAAGGCATAAAGATGCAACTAAACAACAAAGAAGCACAGATACATTTTTGTCCAATCTTCTCAAATGAGTTCAATTCTATATGGTGCAACGTGCAAGCTACAGTGCTCGCTGGTTCCATTGCCTAACTGATGAAATCATTCAGGAGTGCAATCTAGTACGCCTTGCAGGACACTCTCTTCAGATCAGATGGCAGGCCACAGAAAGCACTCACCTTCTTGGGAGTAAAATGAGTAGAATCTGGAAGATTTCAGGCTACACACACAGTATCTATGATAACAGTCTCTACAACTAAAGGACCCAAGGTGTCTCTTCTCCTTCTTCCCCAGGAATGGAGACCAGAGGTCAGTTCAGCTCACGCTAAACTTTATATGCCTCAAGCTTTCTCCAAAGCATGGGTTCATTACATGGGGAGCTGTAAGGGAGAGAGTACTCTCGACGCTTACCTCACCTGTATTTGAATGAAAGATCTCAGATTCCCTGACTCCTTGAGGGAAACTGGCAAGGAGGGAGTGCCCACCACTCTTCCAATTCCAGAACAGATATATTAATGTACTGCACAAGAGGCTGAACATGCAACAGACAAGCAATAGTTGTAGATACAGAGGGTGCTGGCAGTAGGAAAGCACCTGATAACAATGGCTCAGGGACTTCGCAGGCCTGCACCAGGCCAAATGTTCACATTAGACAATGCTCTCCCACTTATGTAGACGGGTACCACTAAAGTTCAACATCTGTCTAAGGAATATGTCCTGAAAGGTGAACCTTGGCAAACAGAGACAGGATGGAACCTCAACAACCAAGCAGTACCATCAAGTCCTGCTGGAGATGAGACTATCCCTAATCCCTGACCAGTTGCCTCAAGGGGCCACACCCCAGGATCAGACTGCCTTGGAGAATGCCAATGCCAATGCCAAATGGTCAGTAGAGTGGCAGTGCAAACACCTCTGGATGCAGTTCCTCTTGAATTCTTGTCATTCACAAAGCAAGGAAAGTACAGTTGTGTACACTTACCATAAATGTAGATGTTCGAATGCATTCACTGTTGCAGTCATTACATTTGGGTAATCTGCTGGCAGGTTGCCCTTAGTTGGCCTGAATAACAAAGTCTTGGGTCCTGCGTCAGTTGCTGTCTCCTCTTCCATGACGTCAGGTCGTCAGGGGTACAAAACATGCAGCAGACGCCATTTTATTCAGTTTTTCTTGCCCCAGATGTCAGGTGCCCCCCAAATGGGGAGCAAAAAAAAAAAAAAATATATATATATATATATATATATATATATATATATATATATATATATATATATAGATATATAGATATATGTATATATATAAACAGTAAATATATATAAATGCACTTTTAGAAACATAAACTTTACCTTCATCTAAAAGCAAATACACCACAAAGGCTTTTGTGTATAGTGAAGGAAAGAAAAGGTATAGAAAGGGGGATGGCGAGTGGGTAACCCGAACTGCAACAGTGAATACACTCGAACATCTACATTTATGGTAAGTGTACACAACTGTACTATGTTCTTCGTGTTTCACTGTTGCACTCATTACATTTGGGTAGAATCCCAAAGCTATTGATGGAAGGATGGAGCTAAACAGCATTAGGAGCGGCTATAAGGCCCTGCAGAACTGTAGTGGCAAAGCCTGCCTTGGATTTGGAGAAGAGAGGCAAATGATAATGCTTTGTGAAGGCATGATTAGAGCTCCACATAGCAGCTTCTAGAATGTCTTTGGTTGGAATCCCTCTGAGAAAAGCTGCTGAAGTAGAGGCAGCCCTGGTGGAATGTGATCTGATCCCCTTGGGCACAGGTTTATCATGGTGCAAGTAGCAGAAACGAATGCAGTGGCTTATCCACTTAGAAATAGTCTGCTTTGATATAGCCTTCCCCTCTGACCCTGCAGCAAATGCTACCAGTAATTGCTCAGACTTTCTTAGAGATTTGGTCCTGTTTAAGTAGAATCTTAGTTGTCTGTGTACATTCAATGAATGCAGAATCCGCTCCCCCTTGTTTTGCAGATTTGGGTAAAATGTTGGCAGGTGAATGGTCTGGTTAAGAGCCACACTGGATACCACCTTAGGCATAAAAGAAGGATTGGTCCTGAGGGACACCCTGTCCGGGTAAAATATAACAAAAGGGTTCACTGCCATGAGAGCTTGTAGTTCTGAAACCCTTCTTGCTGACGTGACTGCCAAGAGCAAAGCTGTTTTCCAGGATAGAAATTTAATATCTGCAGTAGCTGCTGGTTCAAAAGGAGGTAGGGTGAGTTTTTCCAGCACAAAATTGAGGTCCCAAATTGAGGTCCCATGCAGGAGTTGGTGATCTTCTGGGAGGCCTTAAATTTTTGGCCCCTCTAAGATACTGTTTAAGCAGAGGATGATAAAAGAGGGGAGGCTCTGTGTTGTAATGAGCTGAGATGGCAGAGGCATGGATTTTTATTGAAGAAAAAGATAGGCCCTTGTCAAGCATCTCAGTCAAATATTGTAAAATCTGAGAAATATTGAGCTTTGCTGTGTCTGTTCCTTGTGCTTGGTTGCAAGCACAGAATCTCTTCCATTTATCAGCATAAGATTTTCTAGTACTAGGCCTTTCTGGCTTCCAAAATGACATCCATCACAGATTTACTGAGAGGTGTTGTTTGAATAATTAGTTGATCAGCCATGTTGCAAGATTCAGAGTTTGGAGCCGAGTGTGCAGAATTTGATAGTTCTGCTGAGACAGTAGATGAAGTATTTGAGGTAAGTACCACGGAGGAAGCTGAGACATATTCCTTAGAAGTGGGTACCAGTGCTGACAAGGCCAGTCCGGAGCAACTAGGATAATTTTTGGTTTTACCTGTCTGACTTTTAGTAAGACCTTGGAGAGTAGAGGCAAAGGGAGAAAGGCATAGACTGAGAGGTTTTTCCAGCTGAAGGATAGGGCATCCACTTTCCATGATTTTTTGTGATGAGTTCTTGTGCAGAATTTGTCCAACTGATAATTTTGGGAAGAGGCAAATAGAGCTATGTCTGGGCTCCCCCATTTCTGTGTTAACATGCTGAAGATTTGTGGATCCAGTTTCCATTTGTGCGGGTCCGTACGATTTCTGCTTAGGTCGTCTGCCTGAGTATTTTGCTTTCCTAGCAGGAATTGAGCTTGAAGATGTATTTGGTAAGTCAAGGCTGTGTTCCACAAGGCCATGGCTAGTCTGCAAAGGGGGTAGGAATTTGTACCCCCCTGCTTGTTTATGTACCACATAACTGTGGTGTTGTCCGCCTTTATCGGTAGTTGTCCTGGATGAAGTCAGTCCTTGAAGGCTTTCAGAGCATTCTGAATAGCTAGCATCTCTTTCTGGTTGATATGCAGATGCATTTGGTTTGGGCTCATTTGCCCTGAATGCATCTCCCTGCCAGGTGGGCCCCCAAGCATAGTCTGATGAGTCTGTAGTTACGGTTTGGGTGGCAAGGGGTAGAGGGAATGACAGTCCCTTGTTTTGGTGACATGTCTCTGCCCACCAAAGAAACTCCTGTTGTAGGCAGGGAATGAGAGGAATCATTGTTTCCAGTCTGTGACAATGTTGACTCCATAAACTTTTTAGGTACCAGTGAAGTTTCCTCATATGCAGTCTCGCATATGGAAATAGAAGAATGCAGGATGCCATGAACCCCAAAGCCTGCAGAATTTGTCTTGCAGATAACTGGGTTTTTGTTGCCATTTGTTTGAAGTATGTCGTCAGTTGCCTTTGTTTGTCTGGCGTGAGGTAAGCCATCTGGGCAGTTGCATTCAAGCTTGCACCCAGGAATGTAATTATTTGAGAGGGTACTAGTTGTGATTTTTCGTTTATGTTGTGCCCTAGGCATGCTAGAAGACGTTTTACAAACGCCAGATGTTGAAGAGTGTCCTTGTCCTCTGCTTGAATGAGACAGTAGTCCAGATGAGGATAAATTTGAATGCTTCTTTGTCTGCAGAATGCAATTACTGGTGCCAGGCACTTTGTAAAGACCCTGGGTACAGTAGATAAGACAAAGGGCAGTGCAGAGAATTGGTAATGCAAAAAACCTGCTTTGAAGCGGAGGTATCTTCTGCATGATTCCCACTTAGCTTTAGTTTGAAGACTCCGGTTCTGAAACTCGAATACGAAAATTTCAGGAGTCGGCCGACCGGCACTAGCGAAATGCTTCTGCTTCGGGCACCGTGTGGCAAGAAAGACTGAATAAAATGGCATCGGCTGCATGTTTTATACCCATGATGACCTGACGTTATGGAAGAGGAGACAGCAACTGACGCAGGACCCAAGACTTTGTTATTCAGGTCGACTGAGGGCAACCTGCCAGCAGATTACCCAAATGTAATGACTGCAACAGTGAAACACGAAGAACATCAAGTATGAACCACACTCCATGGCTAGTTGAGAGTAAGGTTGTGATGAGAAAGGCAGGCTGTTACTACAACACACTTACTTCTGGGATGGTGTGACAGACTTCTTCCCTCACTTAGTCCTTAGATGGTGAATGGGTAAGCCCCCAAGTCTGTACAAAGGAGCCTTCAACTGACCACACCACTAGACCATTGCATCCACTACCATTCTCTAGGCAATGAGCAAAGTCAAAAAAAATCTCTATTGTACACCTAATAGGGGTGGTTGGTTTAAATCACTGGCACTTACAACAATGCTTCATTCCATGTTCTTTTCCCACCCAGAAGAAAGAATGCTGATGTGGGTCCTGACCAGTTATTTGGTGGTATCATGAACAATAAGGGGGTCTGTACTACAGGCAATGAATAAAACTTCATGACACAAGTCAAGACTGACACAATTATTAGTGTGTAAACAGAAAATAACTAGTGGGCTTTGGGGTTGAGTGTGCTCTCTCAAGTATACCACTTTACACCACAGTACGGCATGCACACCCATGAGATCTACAGACAAAAAAGAAAAAGGTGAAAAGAAACAGAATAGAGGGCAAAACCAGTTAAACACCAACCAACAAGGGCCACAGATGTTAATTATATAGTTTCTGGGTTCAGTGATTTTGATCTGCCATTAATTCAGAAAGTTATCTGCTATAAAATAAGTCTCATTATAATCTGCTTTATCATCATTAAGTAAATCTATCTAAAATACAACACAATTCTTCAAGTAAACTTCTGTTTTATTACTTAAGTTCATCTGAATAGGATCCTCAGCATACAGGTTTTTGCTCTGAATATGCCCCAGACAAAAAAGGTGATAACTAGTAGCCCAGATGCTAGACAAGCTAGCCAGGGAGGGATGGGCTGAATGGTTAATGCACCCCCCCCCCAATCTTAGTGGGAGGAAATGGGTAGAGCAGTGCAGCAGGAGTGTCATCAGGGGGGGGGGGGGGCTTGAAGTGCAACTCCTGCAAAACAGACCCAAGAGAACATGAGTCAAGGAGGGCACTGTAATCCAGTTGAAGATAGAAATGTGTACAAGTGTGCATCTGCACTAGCGCAACAGAGAATGTAGTGCAGTGCACCACCTAAGCCATCAGGATGGGGAGGTGCTGTTATAACCATCTAAAAATCTTCCTGCCTCCCCCCACCCTAATGGATGATGATTATAATCCATGGTTCCTGCCTCCTCTCCCAAGTATGTCAGGATGCTAGGGACCAGAAAAATAAATGGGTTAAATGGCTTGCAGGTCATGGGTGTACAGAGCCAATATTAAAAAACTAACAAACAGATACGACCACTACACTTTGGTTATATACTCAAGACATTACATGGTGAAAAGTACAAAGGAAGACCCTTAAACATCATATGTAGAGGACCTTAACCCATTACATACTATCAAGTAAACTGCGGAAACCATTACCTTATCTGAGGTAATAGTTTGGGTGTAACGGTAATTATCTGGGTGGCGCAGTGGTGCAGCAGTTAGCATTGTCGCTTCACAGCAAGAGTTTCTCCGGTTCAATTCTCAGCTGGGGTGCCTTCTGTGCGGAGTCCACACGTCCTTCCAGCGTTTGCGTGGGTTTCCTCCGGGTGCTCCAGTTTCCTCCCACATTCCAAAGACATGCTTCTGGAGTGTTTCTCCCCAGGCTTCCACTGAAATTGGGGTCTGTACCAGTCAGACTTTCCCAGTAAACAACTGTTAATAAACAAATGTTAAATAAATAAAATAATAAATAAATAAATGTGTAATAAACTGAAATAGTCTGACAAAAGTGGCAAAATCAGAAAACTTGCTAGTGCATTCCACCAACATAAAGCAATTCACAAGACTTCACTACATGTGTGCTTTAACAAGTGCGTTGTAAGCAGCTAACCAAATCATGTGATGTTTTGCCTGCTGTGTGGACAAGTTCTCTCCATCTTCATGCCTCACCTTTATTATCTTCTCCACACCAGAGGAGCAGATCATGTAGTTGTACCGGTTGAATCGGACTTGGTTTACTATGGAGCGATGGCCCTTGAGTACAAGAAAGGCTCCATTTACAACTCTGCCAGGACCACCTGTAACAATAAAGATTACTTTAAGCATGCCCTGGAAAACATACAGAATATAATCCATCTTCAAATGACTACATTAAAACATTCAACATTAACAAGAATTCTACATTAAGAAAAAAATAATACTAGATGAAGGAAGAGACCATTCTTTTCCTCATTACTGATGAAGTGGATGCACAGCGTGCCCCTGATTTCTTGTATACATTACTCCATTACCCAATGATAATCTCTTATAGGAATACTTCTGTATTCATCTGGGTTAAGCAAGAACTTTTTGTCTTCTAAACTTACATCCAGTATAACCCTGACAATACTGATAACCAAGGTAATATCAGTTCTCTTGCGAACAACTGAGCCCCCCCATGATCCTTTCATCAGTAAAATAAGGAGAACCGTGTTTGCATTTCATGGTGTACAAAGAACAGTCAAAAACTGGTTAACTGAAAATATGTGGATTTTCAAAATAAAGGATGAAAGTCTGTCTTCATAAAATATATCATTACAATTTGCCAAGCTGAATCTCAAAGAAAATGTTGAGTACACAATGCCAACTGGTTGCTTCTCAAAATAAAACCTACGATTATACCTTATCAGTTGACCACTGTAGAGGACTGATGGGTTTAAGCTCCCTACTAATCTGCATTTTTTTTCACCAGAAGCTCCCAAACTCAGAGGCAGGCTTACGCCTGCGATGATAAACACCATGGTGTCATACATCGACTACATGTGTTTTCATCACTTATGTCCAATAATTTGTCTTACTGCAACTAGCAAGTACCAACCTTCAAATAAAAAGCAATGAATATTTAGCATCCCGCAGCGAAAAGGTGATTTGCAATTATATGCTAAACCCAATTACAGGGAAACCGCAGACTCCAATGCTGGATGGAAGGGACTTGACAATGCTACAGAAGATGGAAGGATGCTAACTTGTGGGAACAAGGGCTAATTTATTGGCTAGGCTTATAAGGGCCTCAGAGTCAGTAGCCTAGTTAACTTGCTATGATCCCATTAAGAAGAGTACTCTACTTGAGGGCCCCTACTGTTTGGTTGAATCTCAAGCAGTAAAACCACTAGGGGAAACCTGTCTCCATACTGCGGAAGGATAGAGCCGTGACTGTGAACCAGGCTACCTGGGTTCAATCAACAGCCCTGACACTGGAGTACCCAGGCAGGAAGGGACAGAAATGGCCTGCTCATCTTTCTTGGGATGCAGGAGGGGTTTGCATTCACTAAGAGGAACAGTGAGTACAATTTGCCTGGTGGAGACCAGGGAAAAGTACAGTTGTGTACATACCATAAATGTAGATGTTCGAGTGCATTCACTGTTGCAGTCATTACACTTGGGTTATCCTGCTGGCAGGCTACCCGCAGTCGGCCCGAGTTCCAAAGTCTAGGTCCAGCGTCGGTTGCTGTCGCCTCTTCCCTGATGTCAGTGTGCCAGGGGTATAAAAGATGCAACCGATGCCATTTTCTTCAGTTTTTCTTGCCCCAGATGTCAGGTGCCCCCAAATAGGAAAGGCTGGAAAAAAATATGTCAAAAAACATGCATGTACCAAGATAACATTTCCTTCATCTACAAGCAAATACATCACATAGGGTGTAGAGAGTTGAGAAGTACAGAAAGGACCCAGCAAAGAAAAAGGGGTATGGTGGGTGGGTAACCTGGACTGCAACAGTGAATACACTCGAACATCTACATTTATGGTAGGTACACAACTGTACTATGTTCATCGTGTTTCACTGTTGCAGTCATTACACTTGGGTTGAATCCCAAAGCTGAGGTTGGGTGGCTGGGCCTAAATAGGGTTAGGAGAGGCTACCAGGCCCAGCACAACTGCAGTGGCAAAGACTGCTCTGGATTTAGAGTAGAGAGGTAACTGGTAGTGCTTAGTGAAAGTGTGCACTGAACTCCAGGTTGCAGCTTCTAAAATGTCTTTGGTTGGTACTCCTCTGAGAAAGGCTGCTGAAGTGGCTGCTGCTCTGGTAGAATGTGGCCTTATGCCCTTAGGCACTGATTTGCCATGTTGTGCGTAGCAGAAGCAAATGCAGTGCCCTATCCATTTTGAAATTGTCTGCTTTGAGATAGGCTTTCCTTGTGATCCTGCAGCATAAGCTACAAACAGTTGCTCAATTTTTCTGAAAGCTTTTGTTTTGTCCAAGTAGAATCATAGCTGTCTGTGTACATCCAAAGTATGCAGAAGTCTCTCCCCTTTATTCTAGGGATTTGGATAGAAAGTTGGCAAATGAATGGTTTGGTTAAGAGCCACACTGGAAACCACCTTTGGCATAAATGTAGGGTTTGTCCTTAGGGAGACCCTGTCCTGATGAAAAATGATGAAAGGTTCCACCGCCATTAATGCCTGTAACTCTGAGACTCTTCTTGCTGAAGTTATTGCTAGGAGCAGAGCAGTTTTTCATGATAAGAAGTTTATATCAGCTGTGTTGGCTGGCTCAAAAGGAGGCAGTGTGAGCTTTTCTAATACAAAATTGAGGTCCCAAGCAGGTATTGGTGCTATCCTTGGGGGTCTTATGTTTCTTGCCCCTCTGAGGTACTGCCTTAGCAGTGGATGTGAAAAAATAGGAGGTTCCGTATTGTAATGAGCTGAAATGGCAGAGGCATGGATTTTAATAGATGAAAAGGATAGGCCTTTGGTCCAGCATCTCAGTTAGGTATTGTAAAATCTGAGGAATATTTGGAACAAGTGGTTCGAGTCCTTGTGCCTGGTTCCAAGCACAGAATCTTTTCCATTTTTCTGCATAAGATTTCCTAGTGCTTGGCCTCCTGGCTTCTAAAATGACATCCATAACAGCTTTAGAGAGAGGTGTGGTCTGAGTGGCTAAGTTATCTGCCATGCAGCCAGATTTAAGGTTCTGAGTTGACTGTGTAGAATCTGATTGTTTTGTTGAGTCAGAAGATGAGGAATTTGAGGTAAAGGCCAGGCTGGGCCTTGAGACAAGTTCTTTAGGATTGGGTACCAGTGCTGGCGTGGCCAGTCCGGGGCAATCAGGATCATTTTTGGCTTCTCTTGTCTGACTTTTAGGAGTACCTTGGGAAGAAGAGGCAGTGGAGGGAAGGCATGAACTGTCAGGGTTTTCCAGCTGAATGAAAGAGCATCCACTTTCCATGCTTGTGAATGATAAGTTCTTGTGCAGAATTTCTGTAGTTGGCAGTTGTGAGGGGAGGGAAAAAGATCTATGTCCGGGCGTCCCCATTTCCTTGTTATCATGCTGAAGACCTGTGGATTTAGTTTCCATTCGTGTGGATCCATGGGATTTCTGCTTAGATCGTCTGCCAGTGTATTTTTCTTTCCTGGCAGGAATTGTGCCTGCAGATGTACTTGTTAGGTCAGTGCTGTGCTCCACAGAGTCATGGCTTGCCTGCAGAGGGGGTAGGAATGCATGCCCCCTTGCTTGTTTATGTACCACATAACTGTGGTGTTGTCCGTCTTTAGTAATAGTTGTCCTGGATGTAGTAGATCCTTGAAGGCTGTCAGGGCATTCTGTACAGCTAGCATCTCTTTTTGATTGATGTGAAGATGCATTTGTTCCTTGGGCCACGTGCCCTGAATACATTTTCCTGCCAAGTGTGCCCCCCAGGCATAATCCAATGCATCCGTTGTTATTGTCTGCCTAGCTGTGGGTAAGGTGAAGGGCTGTCCCTTGTTGTGGTGACAGGCCGTGGACCACCATCGAAACTCCTGTTGTAGACAGGGAATTATAGGTACTATTGTTTCCAGGCTGTGGTAATGCTGAGTTCAAACACTTTTTAGATACCATTGTAGTTTCCTCATATGCAGTCTTGCATACGGAATTAGTAGAATGCAGGAAGCCATGAAGCCAAGGGCCTGCAGAATTTTTCTAGTTGCAGGGAGCTGGGTAGCCTTTGTTTGTCTGGCATGAGATAAGCCATCTGGGCAGTTGTATTTAAGCTTGCACCCAGGAATATTATCTCTTGAGAGGGCACTAGTTTTGATTTCTTTTCGTTTACTGTGTACCCTAGGCAAATTAATAATCTTTTTACAAACGCCAGATGCTTTAGTAGAATGTCCTTGCTCTCTGCTTGAATAAGGCAGTCGTCCAAGTAGGGATATATCCGAATTCCTCTTTGTCTGCAAAATGCAATTACTGGTGCCAGGCATTTTGTGAAGACCCTGGGCGCAGTAGATAAGCCAAAGGGCAGTGCAGAGAATTGGTAATGCATTGAGCCAGCTATGAATCTGAGGTATCTTCTGCAAGATTGTCTGATTGGGACATGCAGGTATGCCCCCTTGAGGTCCAAAGTAACTAGCCAAGCCTTCTTGCCCAGCATGGGTAGAAGTTGTTGCAGTGTTAACATTTTGAATTTTGGAACATCCAGCAAAGTATTTAGGGTTGACAAGTCCAGTATTGGTCTCCAGGCTTTGTCCTTTCTGGGAACCAGGAAGAGTCTTGAGTAAAAACCTTGTCCCTGTTCTTGCTGTGGTACTCTTTAAATAGCTCCCATGTCCATGAGAGCAGCAATTTCCTTTTGTACCTCTGCCTATTGGTTTTGTGACAGGTCCAGCATACCTTTTGATTTTGGAAGGGTGTGAAAGTGGAACCTGTAACCCTGAGAAACTATATTCAGTACCCATTTATCCTGGGTGATTATGTGCCAATTTTGTGTGAAAAGTGCTAGCTTTCCCCCTGGGGTGCTGACAAAAGGTAAGTGCTTGGCCTTTGTAGAGGAAAGTCATTGGGACTGTTTCCTATAAGGTTGTGATTTGTCTTCTCCTCCTTTGGGGGCAGAAGCACCCCATTGTTTAGGTATGTAGGAGCCTTGGGGCTGAGATCTGCCTCTTGGGCGTCTGTATCTGCCTCTTTGTGGCCTGTCTGACACCAGAAAGGACCAATTTTTTGAAGGCCAGTTTCTACTAAACCTAGGTGATTGAACCTGTAAGAAATCCTTTACTGTCTGCATAGATTTTGCTTTATCCTCCATTTTCTTTAACATCTCTTCTGCCTTAACACCAAAGTATCATGCTGTAATGGAGCATCCAATAATTTTACTTTAACATGTTCAGGTAAACTTTGTTCTTTCAACCAAGCATGCCTTCGAATGACAGAGCCTGTAACTGCGGCTCTGCAAGAAGCCTCTAATGAATCAAAACCACACTGCAGAGTATGCTTTCCCACTTGTTCAGCTGCATGCAATAATTCCTGCATTTCCTTATTGTCAGGATTCTTTGAATTTGTAAGCATTTTCTGTTTTAACAAAGACATGAGGTACTGTTGATATTTAAGCATGTGAAACTGGCAGTTTAAAGCCCTTACAGCTAAAGTAGCAGAGGTGTAAACTTTTTCCCCCATCTATCCAGAGCTCTAGAATCCCTATCAGAGGGAAAGTACAGTTGTGTACACTTACCATAAATGTAGATGTTCGAGTGTCTTCACTGTTGCAGTCATGACTGTAGGGTTCTCCCCTGCCGGCAGGCAGTCCTCGGTCGGCCAGAATCCCAAAGTCTGGGTCCGGCGTCGGCTGTTCAACAATGCTTTCTGACGTCAGAGCGCCAGGAGTACAAAGCTGACAGCCGATGCCATGTTCTCCAGTTTTTCTTGCCCCAGATGTCAGGAGTCCAAAATGAGTAAAGTCCCATAACCTTTGCAAATACACCTCAAAAGAATGGTGAGAAAGGAAACCATACAAAGGTAAAAATAATAGGGGACAGGAGGGAGGGAAACCCAGACTGCAACAGTGAAGACACTCGAACATCTACATTTATGGTAAGTGTACACAACTGTACTATGTTCATCGTGTTTCACTGTTGCAGTCATGACTGTAGGGTAGAATCCCAAAGCAGAGTGAAAGGGAGGTGGTCATAAAGTAGAAGGGGTGGCTAAAAGGCCCTGCAAGACTGCAGAAGCAAAGCCTGCCCTAGACTTAGAGTAGAGAGGTAGATTGTAGTGCTTTGAAAAAGTATGCACTGAACTCCAAGTTGCAGCCTCCAAAATGTCTTTGGTAGGAACTCCCCTGAGGAAGGCAGCTGAAGTGGCAGCAGCTCTGGTGGAATGAGTCCGTATACTCCCTGGGATTTGCTTTCCATGGTGTGAATAACAAAATCTAATACCATGAGCAATCCATTTAGAAATGGTCTGTTTTGAAATGGCTTTACCTTGAGAACTTGAAGCATAAGAAATAAACAATTGCTCTGATTTTCTGATGTCCTTGGTTCTGTCCTGGTAAAAACGTAGTTGTCTGTGTACATCCAAGGAATGTAAGATCCTTTCCCCTTTATTTTGAGGAGTGGGGAAAAAGGTTGGCAAGTGAATAGTTTAATTTAAAGCCACTTTGGAAACCACCTTAGGCATGAATGTAGGATTAGTCCTTAAAGAATCCCTGTCTAGACGAAAAATAATATAAGGTTCCACAGCCATAAGAGCTTGCAACTCTGAAACTCTCCTGGCAGAGGTCAGAGCTAACAGGATGGCTGTTTTCCAAGATAAAAACTTGATGTCAGAAGAGGCAGCAGGCTCAAAAGGAGGTAAGGTGAGTTTTTCCAAAACATAGTTAAGATCCCAAGCAGGAATGGGAGGAGATCTAGGAGGCCTTAAGTTCTTAGTTCCTCTGAGAAACTGTCTCATGACCTGGTGGGAAAAGATTGGAGGGTCTGTATTATAATGAGCGGAAATAGCAGAGGCATGAATCTTAATGGAAGAGAAAGAGAGACCCTCATGTAAGAGATCTGTCAGATAAAGTAAAATCAAAGGCATATTAGGAAGAAGAGGATCAGAATCCTGAGCCTGCATCCAGGAACAAAATCTTTTCCATTTTCCTGCATAAGATTTTCTAGTGCTAGGACGTCTGGCTTCTAAAATGACATCCATAACCTGCTTGGGTAGGAGAGAATGAATCAAAGACCCTGGATTAACCAGGCAGCCAGGCTGAGAGTTCTGACATGGGAGTGAAGAACCTGACCCTGATGTTGGGACAGAAGGTTCGGAGTCTGTGGTAAAACCCAAGGGGGCTCCCGACATAGGTTTTTCAGAGTTGGATACCAAAACTGTTGAGGCCAATTTGGGGCCAGCAAGATAATCATCTTGGGCCTGTCCTGTTTTATCTTTAATAATACCCGTGGAAGAAGAGGAAGAGGCCGAAAGGCATATCCTGAGAGGTTTCTCCAACTGAATGATAGGGCATCCACTTTCCAAGCTTGTTTGTGGAAAGTCCTGGTGCAAAAATTCTGTAGTTGATGATTGAGATGGGATGCAAAGAGGTCTATGTGAGGACATCCCCAGACTGCTGTTATCATCCTGAATATTTCGGTGTCCAGCATCCACTCGTGCGGATCCGAAAGGTTTCTGCTCAGACTGTCTGCCAGGAAGTTTTGCTTTCCTGGTAGAAATTGAGCTTGAAGGTCCAGATTGCAAGCGAGAGCTGTGTTCCATAGATTCAAGGCTAGTCTGCAAAGGGGATAGGAATGAGATCCCCCTTGCTTGTTTATGTACCACATAACTGTGGTGTTGTCTGTTCGTATCAGTAGTTGTCCTGGTTGCAGAAGATTCCTGAAGGCCCACAGAGCTTTCTGAACGGCTAACATTTCCTTTAAATTGAAATGTAGGTGCTCCTGATCCTTTGTCCAAAGGCCCTGCATACAGTTGCCCAGAAAATGGGCTCCCCATGCATAATCTGAGGCGTCCGTGGTTAGTATCTGAGTGGCAGGAGGCAGACAGAAGGGTTTTCCTTTGTTTAGAGTACATGCCTTGGACCACCAAAGGAATTCCTTTTGAAGACAAGGCAGGACAGAGATCAGTATGTCTAAACTGTGGCAATGCTGAGACCATACACTTCTTAGGTACCACTGTATTTTCCTCATATGTAGTCTTGCATATGGTACGAGAAGGATGCAGGAGGCCATGTAACCCAAAGCCTGCAGGAATTTCCTTGCAGATAGCGGAGTTAAAAATGCCATCTGGGTTGTTGTGTTTAGAAGAGCACCCAGAAAAGTCATCTGTTGCGAGGGAGTCAAATTTGACTTTTTTATGTTGACAGTGAATCCCAGGAACTTGAGAAGTTTCTGAACAAATTCTAGATGCTGGAGTAAGACATCCTTGCTGTCTGCCTGAATAAGACAACCGTCCAGATAAGGGTAAATTTGAATTCCCTTAAGTCTGCAATAAGCTACTAATGGAGCCAGGCACTTGGTGAAGACCCTGGGCGCAGTAGACAATCCAAAGGGCAGCACAGAGAATTGATAATGCCTCGACCCGGCCTTGAATCTGAGGTATTTTCTGCAATCCTGCCTGATGGGAATGTGTAAATATGCCTCTTTTAAATCCAAAGTCACCATCCATGCATTTTTGGTCAGCATTGGAAGTAGCTGCTGTAGAGTAAGCATCTTGAATTTTGGTATTTCTAGAAAAGTGTTCAAAACTGACAGATCCAGAATGGGTCTCCATGAATTTTGCTTCCTGGGGACTGGAAAGAGCCTTGAGTAAAAACCTTGTCCCATCTCTGAAAGCGGAACTAGTTCTATGGCTTTCATAGCCAAAAGAGCTTCCACCTGGTTTAAGGCCTCTGTCCATTGATGTTTTGGAAGATCTGGCCATCCGCTTGGCCTTGGTAGGGTATGAAAATGGAATTTGTAACCTCTTAAAACCACATCCAGAACCCACTTGTCTTGGGTTATATGAGTCCAATTTAGGTGAAAAAGTGAAAGTTTTCCTCCGAGAGGGGCTTCCCGGCAAGAAGTTCCTGCAGCCCAACAGAGGGAGTCATTGAGTCTGTTTCCTATGGGTTTGCGACCTGTCCTCTCCCCCTCTAGGGGTGGAAGCAGTCCACTGTCTTGGTCTGTAAGAGGCTTGTGCTTGAGGCCTTCCTCGGGAGCGTCTGTATCTACCCCTCTGAGGCCTGTCTGTATTGGGAAAGGACCAATTCTTAGTAGGCCAATTCCTGCTAAATTTGGGAGGCTGTACTTGTAAGAAATCTTTAACAGTTTGCATGGATTTCGCCTTGTCCTCCATCTTTTTAATCACCTCTTCAGCTTTAGATCCAAACAAAACATTATGCTGAACAGGAGCATCCAATAATTTAGCTTTTACTTGATCAGGCAAATTTTGTTCCTTTAACCATGCATGCCTTCTAATGACTGTGCCAGAGGCAGCAGCCCTACAAGAAGCCTCCAAGGCATCAAATCCACAGTGTAAACCATGCTTCCCAACTTGTTCACTGGCATGCATTAAGTCATGTAATTCCTTATCATCTGCACAGGCGGAAATGGAAGTAAGCTTTTGTTTTAAAACAGGAGAAATTGCTGGTATTTCAGCATATGAAACTGACAGTTTAAAGCCCTAATGGATAAAGTAGCAGAAGTGTACACTTTTTTGCCCCATCTTTCTAAAGATCTGGAATCTTTCTCAGTGGGAATGGGTTTTTTTGCACAAGCGGCCTTAACTCCCTTAGGACCCTGAGAAATGGTTTCAGGGTCAGCAGTAGGGTTCTTGCACAAAAACTGGTGGGAATCAGGAACCCTGTAATATCTGTCAGGCTTAACAGGAGCAGGAGGGAAAGAGTCAGGGGTTAAGTTAGCCTCCGAAAAAGCATCATCCACAATATCCAAAATAGGAGGAATAGCCAAGGGTCTATGTTGGGGAAGAAGAAGAAAATCCCTTAGTCTTTTCTTAGATTCCGAATACTCCTGTCCTTCCCAGTGGAAATGTTCCCTCATTTCATGCAAAGTTTCCCCAAAAGAGAAATCCTCAGGGGGAGAAGCTGAAGGAATAGATTCCTCAGCATCAGAATCCTCATAAGGAGGGAAAGAATATTCCTGGTCAGAAGAAGAAACTGAAGAAACAGAAGCCTGATCAGAGGAGTCATAATAAACTTCCTGCCTTGGCCTTTTATCTGGAGGGGGATGAGAACCCCTAATCATAGTAAGTAAATCCTCCGCCATCTTAAGTAACTGTTCTGTGACTTGGGAGCCGGATCAGAAGAGGCCTGTGTTGCAGTCTTTTGATTTGGAAGGAGTCTTTGCCTTTGTCTTTGGCTTTGCCTTTATCAGAAGCTGAGTAGGCCTGAAAACCCCTTCGGAAGCCGGTACCTGCACAGCGGCTCCGGACCCATCCGAAGGAGCATTGTCCGAAGGTCCTGCAATTGAAATATTCAAAGGCCTAGATGGCTCCTCGTGGGAGTCCGTTTCGGCCATCGGTTCCGAAATGGCCGACGACAGGGGCTGCAAAAGCACCTCAATGACGATGGCCGAACCTGAAGCTGGCTGTGCTTGTGCGATATCATCAGATTTGGACATCGGAGGCCTGTCTTTGTCCTTGCGTCGTTTGTGAACTCCGGTAGCTGGAACCGTATCCGACAACATTTTGTAATTAAAATGCCTACCGAAGTAATGAAATGCAAAATTGTACCTTCGTTTAATAGTACGTTGATTGACTCTAGCACAAAACCGACAACTAGCTACGTCGTGGTCAGGGCCTAGGCAAGGAATACAGTAAGAATGAAAATCCTTATGAGGTATTTGCTTCCCACATGAAATACAATTATTAACTTTTTCTGACATCGGACTGGAGCAAGAAAAAAGTTTCCCCAACGGGGTACTTAGCTTGAGTAGGAGAATAAAATCTTCGGACTGAAGTTTTGTTCAAAAAAGATTGTCAGGAGTCAGCTGACCGGCACTTGCGAACTGCTATCACCGCACGGCAAGAAAGACTGGAGAACATGGCGTCGGCTGTCAGCTTTGTACTCCTGGCGCTCTGACGTCAGGAAGCATGGTTGAACAGCCGACGCCGGACCCAGACTTTGGGATTCTGGCCGACCGAGGACTGCCTGCCGGTAGGGGAGAACCCTACAGTCATGACTGCAACAGTGAAACACGATGAACATCAGGGTTTTTAGCAGTGGAAGCCTTAACCACTTTGGGACCCTGGGAAATTGTTTCAGGGTCAGCAGCAGGGTTTGTATAAATAAATTTATGAGAGTCAGGGACCCTGTAATACCTGTCTGGCTTGACTGGTGCAGGGGGTAAAGAATCAGGAGACACACTGGATTCAGAGAAAAACATCATCAACTATATCAAGCACAGGGGGAATAGCCATGGGGCCTGTGTTGAGGCAGTAAAAGAAAATCTCTGAGCCTTTTCTTGGATTCTGAATAATCCTGGCTCTCCCAGTGGAAATGTTCGCTCATGGTGTGCATAGTTTCCCCAAAAGAGTAATCCTCAGGTGGAGAGGCTGAACGTATAGATTCTTCAGCATCAGAGTCCTCATAGGGAGGAAGAGAATAGCCCTGATCTGAAGAGGAATCAGAGGAAATAGAAACCTGGTCAGAGGAATCATAGTCAGTGTCTTGCCTAGGCCTTTTATCAGGAGGGGGATGGGAACCCCTGATCAAAGGAATTAAGTCTTTGGCCATTTTAAGCATCTGTTTCTTTGGCATGGTTGACTGTCCAGGAGAATGCTGTACTTGTTTCTTTGTCTTTAAAGGTGTCTTTGGCAGAGGATTTAATTTATAAGCTGTGAAGGTCTGAAAACACCCTCAGAAGCCGATGCCTACTCAGCGGCTTCGGACCCATCTGAGGGAATATTTTCCGTAGGCCCAATACCTTAAGTATCCAGAGGCCTAGTTGTCTCCATGTGGGAGTCGGGTACGGCCTGTGGCTCTGAGGTAGCGGGTGTCAGGGGCTGCGAAAGCGCCTCACTGAGAACCGGCGACTGGCCTAAAAGAGGTTTAGTCGGTTTTGGACCTCGGATGCCTGTCCTTTTCCTTGTATTTGCGTTTTGTATGAATTCCGGTCGTCGGTTGTTCCGATGGCATTATATAGTTAAACCTTTGGCCAAAGTAATGTAATGCAAAATCAAACCGACGTTTAATAGTGCATTTGTTGAATCTAGCACAAAACCGACAACTAGTAACGTCGTGGTCAGGGCCTAGGTAAGGAATACAGTAAGAGTGAATTGTCCTTATGCGGTATTTGCTTCCCACAAGAAATACAATTGGTAACTTTTACTGATATCGGTCTGGAGCAAGAAAAAGTTTCCCCAATGGGGTACTTAGCTTTATTGAAGACTTCGGTTCTGAAACTCTAATTCGAAAATTTCAGGAGTCGGCCGACCGGCACTTGTGAACTGCTTCTGCTTCGGGCACCGCGCAGCAAGAAAGACTGAAGAAAATGGCGTTGGTTGCATCTTTTATACCCCTGGCACACTGACATCAGGGAAGAGGCGACAGCAACCGACGCCGGACCTAGACTTTGGAACTCTGGCCGACTGCGGGTAGCCTGCCAGCAGGATAATCCAAGTGTAATGGCTGCAACAGTGAAACACGATGAACATCTGCTGCTTCTGCTGTACGGAGAAGGGCAAGGAGGCTTGGAGGGAATACCTCTTGCAGAAGGGAGGAGACTTCTTCTGTGAGCAGTCCATTGCACATACCTCCCCCCAATGCAACGTCAAGGGCATGCAGTTATGGCTGGGGAGAAAACAAGAAAAATCCTCAAACCATCCCTGATGCTGTCTGGATGATGGCCACTTCTACTTGACCCCTACCCCTAGGGATGGGGAATGAATAGGTCACCTGATCATGAAAAGAACTAATGACTGAGGCAGTGGGATCAAAGAGTGATCAGTGAGATCACATCCACACATCATATATATATATATATGTATATATATATATATATATATATATATATATATATATATATATATATATATATATATATATATATATATATATATATACATATATGTATATAGATATATATATATATATATATATATATATATATATATATATATCATACACACATACATATATACATACACAGTACATAAGCAAACAAGAACAGCCACCAAAGAAAGTACAGTTGTGTACACTTACCATAAATGTAGATGTTCGAGTGTATTTACTGTTGCACTCATCACATTTGAGTTATTTGCCTGCAGGTAGCCCTCATCCGGCCTGAATACCAGAGTCTTGGGTTCCTGAGTCAGATGCTGTCTCTTCTTCCATGACGTCAGGTCGTCAGGGGTATAAATCATGCAGCTGATGCCATTACATCAGTTTTTCTTGCCCCAGATGTCAGGTGCCCCCACAATGGGAAGCAATTATATGTTATGGTACCCCTCCAACAAAAAGCAAATACACCAGAAAGCCCAAATACACAAAACAAGAAGGAAAGGTAGAGCCAAGAGAAGTCAGGGGGCTGGAGGGAGGGTAACCAGGACTGCAACAGTGAATACACTCGAACATCTACATTTACGGTAAGTGTACACAACTGTACTATGTTCTTCGTGTTTCACTGTTGCAGTCATCACATTTGGGTTGATTCCCAAAACTAAGGAAGGGAGGAGGAAGTTAGAGAGCATTAGGGCCAGCTATTAAGCCCTGCAAGACTGCAATGGCAAAACCAGCTCTGGATTTAGAAAAAATAGGAATGTGGTAATGCTTGGTGAAGGTATGTTCAGAGCTCCAGGTAGCAGCTTCTAGGATGTCCCTGGTAGGGACACCTCTGAGAAAGATTGTAGAGGTAAATGCAGCCCTGGTGGAATGTGATCTTATCCCCTGTGGGGTAGGTTTTCCATGGTGCTTATAACAAAAATGAATGCAATGGGCTATCCACTTAGAAATGGTTTGTTTTGAAATGGCCTTCCCCTCTACCCCTGCAGCAAAGCCAACTAGCAGCTGTTCAGATTTTTCTGAGGGGCTTAGTCCTGTCCAAATAAAATCTAAGTTGTCTGTGCATGTCCAAAGAGTGCAGTATTCGTTCGCCTTTGCTTTGTGGATTCGGGAAAAAGGCAGGCAAATGATTTAAGGGCCACACTAGACACCACCTTGGGCATAAAGGAAGGATTGGTCCTGAGAGAAACCCTGTCTACATGGAAGATAATGAAGGGCTCCACTGCCATGAGGGCCTGTAATTCAGACACTCTTCTTGCTGAAGTGATGGCTAGAAGGAAGGCTGTTTTCCAAGAAAGGAATTTTAACTCTGCAGTTGCAGCTGGCTCAAAAGGAGGGAGAGTGAGCTTTTCCAATACAAAGCTAAGGGGGGGTCTTAAATTTGTGTCCACTCTGAGGAATTGCTTTAGCAGGGGGTAAGAGAAGAAGGGTGGTTCAATATTATAATGTGCTGAAATGGCAGAGGCATGAATTTTAATTGACGAGAAGGACAGGCCCTTGTGGAGCATTTCTGTAAAGTACTGAAGAATATGAGGTAAGCTGGGCACCAGGAACAGTATCTTTTCCACTTTTCAGCATAGGATTTTCTAGTACTAGGCCTCCTTGCCTCCAGAATGACATCTAGCACAGGCTTACTGAGGGATGCTATTGGAGAGCTCAAGGAATTAGCCAGGCTGCAAGGTTCAGGGTTTGAAGCTGAGGGTGCAGAATCTGGCCCGCCTGCTGGGACAGCAGGGAAGGGGTCTGAGGCAGGTGTCATGGTTCCAGCAGTGTCATACTGCGCAAGAGGGGGTACACCAGTAACGGCGCGGCCAGTCTGGTGCAATCAGTATTTTCCTTGGTTTGTCCTGTTTGATCTTTAGCAGAACCTTCGAGAGGAGAGGCAGAGAGGGAAAGTCATATGAGAGGCTTTCCCAGGTGAAGGACAGGGCATCCACTTTCCAAGCTTGACTGTGGGAAGTCCTTGTGCAGAATTTGTCCAATTGGTAGTTCTCAGGGGAGGCAAACAGGTCTATCTCTGGAGTCCCCATTTGTTCCTCAAGAGGTTGAATATGTTTGGTTCCAGTTTCCACTCGTGTGGGTCCATGAGATTTCTGCTTAGGTGTGCCAGTGAATTTAGCTTGCCTGGCAGGAAGTGAGCTTGTAGGTACACTTGGTAACTTAAGGCTGTGTTCCACAGAGCCAAGGCTAGTCTGCAGAGAGGGTACGAATGGGTTCCCCCCTGCTTGTTTATGTGCCACATAACTGTGGTTTTGTCTGTCTTTACCAATAATTGTCCTGGAAGAATGTGGTCCTTGAAGGCTGTCAGGGAATTCTGTACAGCTAACTTTTCTTTTTGGTTGATATGCAGGTGCATCTGTCTCGGGTTCCATTTGCCCTGAATGCACTGCCCTGCCAAGTGAGCCCCCCATGCACAGTCAGATGCGTCTGTTGTTAGAGTTTGGGTGACAGGGGGTAGAGTGAAAGGGAGCCCCTTGTTGTGGTAGCAGGTCTCTGCCAACCAAAGGAACTCTGTCTTTATACAAGGAATGACAGGAATCATTGATTCCAGGTCCTGAGAATGTTGACACCATAGGCTTTTTAGATACCACTGTAGTTTCATCATATGCAGCTTTGCATATGGAATTAGTAAAATGCAAGAGGCCATGAACCCCAGGGCTTGCAGAATTTTCCTTGCAGATAGCTGGGTCTTTGTGGCCAGTAGTTTGAAGTAGGTTGTCAAATAAACTTGTTTCTCGGGAGTGAGGAAAGCCATCTGGGAAGTTGTATTCAAGCTTGCGCACAGGAATACAATTTGTTGGCAGGGTACTAGGTGAGATTTATTTTCCTTTATGGTTTCTTTATGAATGCCAGATGTTTTAATAGCAATTCCTGGCTTTCTGCCTGTATCAGACAATCGTCCAAGTATGGGTATATCTGAATATTTCTCTGCCTGCAGAATACAATGGCTGGAGCTAGACACTTTGTGAATACCCTGGGCGCAGTAGATAAGCCAAAGGGAAGTGCAGAGAACTGATGGTGCATGGAGCCTGCCCTGAAGCGTAGGTATTTCCTGCAAGATTCCCTTATTGGAATGTGCAGGCAAGCTTCCTTTAGTTTAAGGTTGCCAACCAGGCATCTTTGCCTAGCATAGGAGCAGCTGTGTTAGCATCTTGAATTTTGGGATTATCGAAAAAGTGTTTAGAATAGAGAGGTCCAGGATAGGACGCCAGGAGCTGTCTTTTCTGGGTACCAGGAAAAGTCTTGAATAAAAACCTTGTCCCTTTTCCTCCGTTGGGACAGGTTGAATAGCCCTGATACTTAAAAGAGAGAGAACCTGCTGTTGAGCCTATGCCCACTGATTTGGGGTTGGTAGGGTGTGGAAGTGGAATCTGTATCCTTGGGAAACTATATTCAAAACCCATTTGTCCTGGGTAATGAGTTCCCAGCTTTTTGCATGTAGGGCAAGCTTTCCTCCTAAGGGAGCAGGCAGCTGAGCAGGGCTTGAAAGGGTTAAGGTTAAGTCATTGTGCCATTTTTCCATATTACTACTCCCTGTTTTGGGAGTGGGAGCCCCCCACTGCTTAGGCCTGTGCGTAGCCTGAGACTGTAACCTAGGTGGTCTGCTGTTCCTGGGTTTGGACTAAGAAGGCCTGGAAGAGGCTGGAAAGGACCAATTCTTTGAAGGCCAATACCTACTAAATCTGGGAGGCTGTACTTACAGGAAATCTTTAACAGTTTGCATAGATTTAGCTTTTTCCTCCATCTTTTTGAGGACGACTTCTGCTTTGTTGCCAAACAGGTGGTCTTGGTTTAAGGGAGCATCCAGTAATTTAGCTTTAACATGATCTGGCAAGTTTTGCTCCTTAAGCCAAGCATGCCTTCTAAGTACAGACCCAGTGACAGCAGCCCTGCAAGATGCTTCTAAAGAGTCAAAACCACATTGGTATGTTTACCACCTTGTTCTGCAGAATGCATTAAATCCTGTAATTCTTTGTGTTCAGTACAATCAGGAATCAACATCAACTTCTGTTTAAGTAGTCCCATAATATGCTGCTGGTACTGTTATACTTTAACATATGAAACTGGCAATTTAAAGCCCTAATGGCCAAAGTAACAGACGTATATATCTTCTTACCCCATCTGTCTAGAATCTCTATCAGAAGGGGTATGTTTTTTGGCAGCAGTAGCCTTAATGCCCTTTGGTCCCTGGGAAGTGATCTCTGGATCCACAGTAGGATTCTTGAAGAGGAACTTGTGAGAGTCAGGTACTCTGTAATACCTGTCAGGTTTTCTAGGAGCTGGAGGTAAAGTGTCTGGGGAAAGGCTAGATTCCAAGAAGGCATCATCTACAATGTCCAGAACAGGAGGGATAGCTAAAGGCCTGTGTTGAGGGAGGAGTAAGAATTCCCTAAACCTCTTTTTAGAGTCAGGGTAATCCTGGCTTTCCCAGCAGAAATGCTCCCTAAGAGTGTGCAAGGTTTCACCAAAAGAAAAATCCTCTGGAGGGGAAGCAGAGGGAATGGAATCCTCTGCATCAGAATCCTCATAGGTAGATAAGGACAAATCCTGGTAATCAGAAGAAACAGAAATATCAGATTCCTGATCAGAAGAATCAGAAGGAAAATCAGTTCAAGGTCTCTTAGATGGGGAAGGCTGGCTTCCCCTAATTACGGTAATAAGGTCTTCAGCCATTCTAAGAATTTGTTTTTTAGGCAAATGGGCCTGAGCATGTGGTTTGGACATCGGTTTTCTAGGCGTGGGTCGAGTTTTAGGCCTAGATGAAGAAGATGATGTTGGTTTAAAATGCAAGTCTGTAGGCTTGAATACACCCTCAAAAGCCGGTGCCTGCACAGCAGCTCCGGACCCATCCAAGGTAGAGACATCCGCAGGTTCCATAGTCGAAGAAGCATCTTACGGCATGCTGGACTCCGAATGGGTTTCAGTAGAGGCCTGCGAATCTGAAGTAGCGGGTATCAGGGGCTGCAAAAGCGCCTCACTGAGTACCGGCTAACTGATAACTAGCTTAACGGAAGTGTCGATGGCAGTTTTGGACCTATGTGGTCTGTCTCTTGTCTTTATCCTTACATTTTTTTGGAATATTGGTAGTCGGATGGCTTACCGAAGCCATTTCTGGATAGTTATACCGAGTCCCAAAATAATTTACTGCAAATATAACCAGACGACAAATTGTTCGGGGGTTGAACAAGGCACAAAACAGACAGCAAGGAACGTCGTCGTCTGGGCCTAAGCAAGTAATGCAGTACAAATGAAAATCTTTATGAGGTATTTGCTTTCCACAGGTAATACAATTGCTAACTTTTACTGACATCGGTTAAGAGCAAGAAAACGGATCCCCAATGGGGTACTTAGCTTTTTTGAAGACTTCGGTTCTGAAACTCGAAAACGAAAATTTCAGGAGTCGGCCGACCGGCACTCGTGAACTGCTTCTGCTTCGGGCACCGCGCGGCAAGAAAGACTGGTGTAATGGCATCGGCTGCATGTTTTATACCCCTGACAACCTGACGTCATGGAAGAAGACACAGCATCTGATGCAGGAATCCAATACTCTGGTATTCAGGCCGGCTGAGGGCTGCCTGCAGGCAGATGACCCAAATGTGATGGCTGCAACAGTGAAACACAAAGAACATCAGCACATCACCACAAAATAATATAAGAAAACCAAATCAGTGCTGTTACAACAAGGCAGTCCATAAAACACTGCTTTAACTCGAATAAAAACTTTAATAAAATAGTAACACTTAAAAAAAACTTCCAAGAAACTTATAAAACAGGCAGATAAGCATTTCATGTAGTAGATTCCACTTCATCAGATCTGTTAAACTAATCATTGATATCAAAATTTAAAAAACTTTCAGCCAATCCACATTAATGCTTCAGGGCGGGTTTCAATGGAAAGTATGAGTTTAAACCAGGATATCTATGTGCTTGGAACCTTCCTATCCATTTCATTTCTGCAAGTTACAAGTAATTATTATGATCACCTCCTCTCTGTTGTTCAGACACCACTTGAAATACTCTTTAAAAAAAAAATAAATAAATAAATAATAAAGAACGTGTGCCCATTTGATTCATGCACATGTTTCGCCACGGGATTTTTAAAGGTCTTTCAGTCAGATATTACTGATATGCTTAGATATCTTTTCTTTAAACTGTCTCACAGTCTTGCCTACATATGAACATGTACAGCTGTCGTATGTAGCCGAGTACACCAAACATTGAGTAGTACAGTCAGCATAGCAGCTTCGGTATAAGCATAAAATTATTATATGGGTGTTTGAAATCTTGTTATTTAGATATATATTTGCAATTAGAACAACAACGACATGGACAGGTTCCTTTCCTGCTGGACTGTACCATTACAGGTGCTTTGCGTTTAAAACATAGCATTTGCTTAAGATTGTGACTGCTCTTAAAGGCAAAATGTGGCCTATTTCCAACAATCTCTTTAATCGTCTAATCCAATGTAACTGTAAGGATCTTCCAGTTAGCTTCAATGATGTCACATACATACTTAATATCACTTGTATAAGTCAGGCCGACAAGCTCCATCTAAGCATATCAGTGATATCCATCTGAAAGATCTTAAAAATCCTCTGGCGAAACAAGTGCATGAATCAAATGGACACAAGTTCTTTTTTAGAGTATTACAAGTGGTATCTGAACAGAGAGGTGGTGATCATAATAATTACTTGGAGCTTAGAGAAATGAAATGGCTAGGAAGGGTCCAAGCATATCCTGGTTTAAACTCATACGTTCATTGTAACCTGCCCTTATGGGGCAGAAGCTGATGCATTAATGTTGATTGGCTGAAAGTTTTTTTAAATTTTGACATCACTGATTAGTCTAACAAATCTGATGAAGGGTAATTTGTACCTGAAAGTGCTTATCTCCTGGTTTTATAAGTTTCTTGCAAGTTTTTTAAGTCTTACTATTTTATTAAAGTTTTTATTCGAGTTAAAGGAGTGTTTTATGGACTGCCTTGTTACACTGATTTTGGTTTATATATATATATATATATATATATATATATATATATATATATATATATACACACATATACATATACATATCAGTAAATCTGAAGCTTGGAATGATAGCAAGCCTATATCCTCCAAACCAGCAAGTTGAGAGAGGTAGCGAGCAGCTAGTAACCAAAGAAAAAAATCATTAGTTAGTATCTCAGTCCTGGTAAAATTCTTCCACGTTCTAAAATACTTTCTACAGTGAAAGAAATATGCGAGTCATCATTGTGTGTTAAAATCTTCCTCTTTATTAATTCAGGTAGGTGAGTGCAATTCTGCTACATTGAGGAATCAAGGTTGCAAGTTTACCTAGCTGATGTCTATTTACAATAAAGGTGTTTGCAAAGTATCCCTAATAATCTAGAACAGTGAGTAAACAAGTCAAATGGCCAACCAAATCTGTGAAAATTTATAGGAAAATCTGGCAAGGCAAGAGTTTTCACTGTGTGATTCCTTAAAAGTCCTTGTATTAGAGGCCTGTGGGAAATATGCAAATGAAGCACTTAAGGCCATCCTGTGCTTAAGATTTCACATACAATAAACCAAATCAATATACGATTTCGGTATCATGCAGAAGTGCTCCAGCAGCATAGCTTAAAAATATATAAAATATACAAAATATATATAAAGTAGATGTAAGACAGCTAAAGTTGAGACCAAAAACTTTAGAAAAGAGACATAAAAGCCATGATGTGTTTTGACACTGCACATTCGCCAATGGGGCTTCATTGGACCTACCTTTGAAAAATGGAACAAGTCCAGTATATCAACACCAAACTGAGGCCTAACCAAATTAAGTCATATATATAATGACTGTATGATGCTAGTATCAAAAAGACATTATGAAGATTATTAATCTGAGCATAACAAAACATTATTACGAAAACAAGCTAAATTCTTGAGCTTTTCTTTCAGGGATCAGTAGTAGGCTTGGTGGTTAATTCTTCTTGGGTTCAAAATGCTTTTTATGGAGATATGGGCTTCATCCAGGAAGCCAATTAGCGAGTAGGCATATTTGACATTCAAGTTCGTGCTTCTCAAAGATGTTGTTGGTGGGGCCCTGACTTTCCTTTTTCTCAATCATATCCAGGGCATGAAATCAGAACTTGTTTTGTCCTTTTTCTAGGTTGTGCTTAGCAAAGGTATTGTTAATGTTGCTGTATTTTAGCTCATGCAGATGTTGTGCCATCTTGGTCTTAAGTTTAAGTGTCTTATCGATGTAAAATGCATTACAGTTGCTACAGCTTGCCCTATGACACATTCTCTGACAACAATCCCAGACTTTTCTGAGAAAAGTCTTACCTGTGTTTGGGCATGTAAATCTGTCCATGTTGCTTAGGAGTTTGCAGAATCCACATTTGGAGTTGTGGCACGGGTAGGTACCTTGTTTATCCCTGGGGAGTGGATCGTTGAGTTTACCAGTGGATTCAATGTATGTTCTCAGGTTCTTGTTTCTACGGATACTGAATTTAGGGGTTGATGGTAGTATAGTATCAATAGTAGGGTTGCTGCTGATTATGGTCCAGTTATCCTTAATGATGTTTCTAATTGTCTGGAAATCCTTAGAAAAAGTGAGGACCACTGGCATTTTGTCATGGTTGCAGTTTCTCTGTTTTTTCCTTCTTGAGCTGCCTGTGTCCGGGTAATCAGGGTTTCTGCATTTATTCTCGATGATGGGGGTCAAAGTTTTCTTTGGTGAAGTTGCTTCGGTATCCTCTCTCTAGGAAGTCTCTTTCAAGCTTAATCATGTTTTTCATGAAGTCCCAGAGTTCTTTAGAAACCCTTGCTATTCTGAGACCTTGAGACTTCTTGACATTTTTCTTAGTGAGTAGGAGGTACATGCTATTGCTGTGAAGTAGCAGATTTCTTCTTGTGGGCTTTTGGTACAAGTTGTTGGATAGTAGGTTGTTGTCCCCCACTTTTGTAATGGTCAGGTCCAAGAAAGTGGCCCTTTCTCTACTAAACTCATTGGTGAACTTCAAAAATTCTGTAGTGGAACCGATGTAGTTGAAAAAGTGAGCCAACTGCTTTTCTGATTCTGTCCAGACTATGAAGATGTCATCAATGAATCTGTAATAACATGCCATGTTTTAGTAGTAGTGGGAGTTGTATATATATTCCTTCTCCCATTTTCCCAGCACAGTATTCGCTGGCTGGGTGCCATTGCTGCCCCCATAGCTATCCCTTTCTTCTGCTGATAGCAGTGGCCGTTGAACTGGAAGAAGTTGTTGCAGAGTAGTATTTTGAGAAGTCTACTTACTAGTTCTCTCTTGTGTCTGTTATCGGGGCTTGACGACAGAAGTGCCTCTGTAACAGCCACTATACAGTAATCATTGAGCAGCACTGTATAAAGTGCCTTGACATCAATAGTCACCAAAATTGCCTCCTTGTCGACTCTTAGATCCTCAATTTTCCTTAGCAGGTCACTTGTGGCGAGGACGAATGATGGGTTGCCTTCAACTAAAGGTTTAACTTGAATGTCCAGGTATACTAAAATTGCTTCCGTGATACTCCCCCTGCTGGCTATCACTGGGTGTAAGATATTTTTATGCGGTTTAGGGATCCCGAAGAATTTGGGCAGTTTTGGGTGCTCAGTGGTGAGAAAGTCCAACAGTTTGTTGCTGATTAAACGTTCCTCACATAGGTACAGTAGCTCGTTGATTGTGTTGTAAGCATCTTTAATATTTTCGAGGGTAACCTTTTCGTAGTATAAACCGTTATACAACATATTGAAGATCTTTTTTCTTTGTATGTAGCTGTGTCTGTCATTAGGATTCCGCCTCCCTTATCTGCTTTCATTAATCTTCTCGAACAGTCCACGCAAAGATTCTTCAGGGTTTTGAATTTGTGTGGGATGAGGTTGCAATATTTCCTCCTTTGTGGTTTGTTCAATGCCTTCCTTATATCTGCTTCGCATTTATTTTCGAAAGCTGTGATTGTGGGGTGGAGGGACCCAAAATTTTCTCAGCTTTACCCATTTTCTCTCTTTTTGTTGTCCGTCTAATTTGCGGCTGTACAATTTAAGTCAATCAATGTTTGTACTACGTTGCTTCTTTGGTGGGGCACAAAGGTGAGTCTTCTCTCCAGCAGTCTTCTTTCTGTGGTGGTCAGTGGTTTTTTTTGAGCAGTTCCAGACTTTGACAATGCATGATTGCTGTTTGTTCTTCTGTTTGGCAGGTGCTGGGGGGGGATCCAAAGGTGCTTTAGATCCCTCTTGCCCTGCCAAGACCTGTCTCTGACCTGGATTGGGGAGCTGCTAAGCCTTGGATGGTGAGTTTCCTTTGAATGTAGATTCCTTGGTGGGTATCTTCTTTGGTGGTCATAGTTGCTTGTGGCTGGGGTTGTGGAGGTGGTCAGGGGATCCAGTTTTGGGGTGCTCCTTCCATACCGAAAATCCTGTTCATGGGGTTTGATGGGTGTGGAGAAATTGGGGGTCAGTAGTTCCACTTGTGTATTCATTGGTGGGCTGGTTTCCTCATATCCTTTGGTTGTCACTCTGGTCATCTCAATCTGGTTGGGGGTAGGGTGTACCTGCAATTATTTATATCTCTGTCTAGTTTTTGTTTCTTTACTTTGAGACTTTGGTCCAGTCTGGATATTTTTTCCCATGTTCTAGTAATCTCTGTTCATGGTCAGGTATGTCCTTGATTTTATCTTCAAGTTTGAATTAATAAAGAGGAAGATTTTAACACAGAATGACGACTCACATATTTATTTCAATTTAGAAGCATTTAAGAAAGAGGAAGACTTTTACCAGGACTGGGATATTAACTAATGATTTTCTTCTTTGCTTACTAGCTGCTCGGTACCTGTTTCAACTTGCTGGTTTGGACAATATAGGCTTCCTATCGTTCCAAGCTTCTGTTGATCCACCAATGTAGATATCTTAGCAAGCAAGAGCTTAGGGGATACGCAAGGCCATTATTCGAGTGGCCCACCTAGTGAATTTTGGTTTAAGTTTTATATATATATATATATATATATATATATATATATATATATATATATATATATATGGATCTACTTCATATAGCCTAAATTTCATTTGACTAAAATTCATTTGACTGAGACCAAAACACTGACAGTTCACAAGATTGAAAACTCATGTGACTGAAACTTATAACACTGACACTTTAAAGTAAAAGGTCTATGCCCTTTTCCCCACTGTAGTGTGATCCTGGAGTTAGTATATATTGGGGGGGTGTGAAGGGAGTAGCCCCCCACATACTTTATACATTTTAAACCATACACGTAGATATTTATAACTGCAATGAATAACACTTTGCAGAAAATATTTACCTAAACTATGTGGGGGGCTTCACGCCCCCCCCCCCACACACCCATAGTGGGGGACTGTGCCCCCCACCCCCCTAACTATATATACTGACTCCAGGATTGCACTACAGTGGGGAAAAAAGCATATACCTTTTACTTTAATGTGTCGGTGTTGTGAGTTTCAGTCAAATTAGTTCAGGATACAGACCTTGATTACTTCTACAGCTGTTTGCCTACTGTGTGACTCTGAGCAAGTCACTTAACTAGAAACTGCTCCCGAGTCAGCCCCCCCACCCAAAGAAAAGGGACAATTGTGTCCAGTGCCCACTCAACAAATAGGTAAAAAATAAATAAATTACAGTAAGCATCTTATACTACTATACTAGCCTTTTGGGGAGGGTCACTAACAGCAAATCACTGTATCAGGGTAGCCTACACCAAAGCTAAGAGAAACCCTGCCACGCTTTCAACTTGTAGTGCTTATTGAATATGTGGACAGTTGCCACAAGACACTTATGCTCCACTTTATGACACCTAACTATCTCACAAATTATAATGGTACTCTTGGCATATCACTCTGCACAGAAATACTTTCTACAGTAAACGCTGATGTTGCTGCTGCTGCCCTAACAGAATGCCCTCCAACAGTGCCCTGCAAAACATTAGTACTACTTTCATAACAAAAGGCAACACAGGGGCTATAAGAGTTTGTTTGGTTACAGTTGAGCCTTTTCTTTTTAATAAAGGAACACACACTGATCTGTCTACAAGAAGGTGCACATTCTTTTAGTATAGTACCCAAGTTGCCTTTGCCTGAGCACATCCAATACATGTAAGAATAGCTCCTCTTCATTAAAATGGACAGCTGAGCAGACAGAGTCAGAGTGACTGGAGAGGACACTATTGGCATAAAAAAGTGACTAATTAAAAAAAAAAAATGTTTCATATTGTGACAAGATGAATGCATGTGGATAGCAACCATGGATATTAGCTGTTGTACATACAACTGTGGTACTACTTTCCCTAACTCAGAAGACAAGTCTCCCAGGCAATTAACTAGAAGCAGCCTACCTTGAGCTGATTACTAGGATTCAGGTGAGTTAGATTCTAAATGGTAACCATTTGAAATGCTGGGACCCACTACAGTGAGTCTTGAAATGCAGACACTGAATGGCCAAAAGAATGGGCTTACATATATTAAGTCCAAGATGCCACTTCCAGGAAAATTCTCCTTTCTCTGAGGTATGGTGATCTCAGAGTTGGTATATATGTAAGTTCAGGAGCTGGGGGGGGGGTGCCTCCCAGAAAGGGGGGTGTGCAGGGGGAAATGCCTTACCCCTTCAGAAAAATTGTTTAAAGAAAAAGAACAACAATTTTCGACATTCGCTCTTCTCCTGTGTGTTCATGTTTTTTTCTTCGGCTTCTCGGCACTTTGAGTGACATTTCAACAGGGAGCCTTCAATCCTTGTGGAATAGCCTTGAAGAGTCAAATTCTGACAGTGGGGTGGAGAAGTGTACCTGTGGAAATCAGGAGGAATACCACTGGTATTAGGGAAGGTAGCCTGTTGGTTGTTTTTTCTTGGCAATGATGGGGGGAGTATTCTGGCCAAAATAAAGAAGCATGTTAAAACCACTAACCTAGACAGACTGGAAGAAATTGTTTCGGCAATGTGATTGTCTGCTACCATCTTCTCAGATGGGAAGACTTGTTACCTATGTAACTTGTTCATTTTCTCTAAGTACTATTATTTATTTATTTATTTTTTAACTGCAGCATGGCACAAACTGGAGTCTTGAAGCAAAGCTAAAAGTGAATGAAAACCGCATGTCTTGTTTTGGTTTCTCCCTACCCAAGTCCACATGTGGGGAATGTCTTCTTTTTTACTGATCTGTAAAATAAACCAAATTTTTTTAACCTTAAGAACTAGTTCCACACACTGTTTTACTGCTAACACCAGTTTTCCTTTGTCATACAAGTAGAGAATGTGGGCGGAAAATAAAAAAAAGTTTTATTTGCCAGAATCATCACTGCCTGGAGTGTACTTGAGTAATTTACCCAACTCTGAAAGGATTACTCTTTGATGAAAGGACTGTTAGCTCTGATTGGGGGGGGGGGGTTCTCCTCTGAACTCTATATTTCAACAAGTTTTTTTTTAATACTGTGTTGTAACCTTGTGCTGTTACAAGAAGGTGAACTTGTACTTGGGCAAAAGGTTGCTGGCAAAACACTAAAGCTTTATATGAAAACAAGGATTCAAATCATACAAAAGGATTCTTGTGGAGAGGAAAAATGACTGTTAGTATTAAAAAAAAAAAAAAAAAAAAGGCTGTAGGTCTGTGCATGCTGCAGCTGCTAGCATCAGAACAGAATGTATGCATACTACCTTTGCTGACTTCCAAAATGGAAAACAAAAGTACAAAAACTGCTAAGCATGTATTAGAAACTGTAGTACAAAAACAAAAAAAAAACGAACCAACAATGTGAAGAGAATAGAAATTTAACAATAAATTCATGTAAAATCCACAAAGCTTTCAGGTGTAACAAAACCCTTCTTCAGTATGTAATACAATTCTACATACAGCTGTAAATTTATACTCAAGATGAAAGATACAACCACCAATAAGGAATATGTTTCAATTAACAAGTTAAGATTAATTAATTCCATCTTATTAATTAAAACATTTCGACAAAAACACTAAAAAAATCTATAAATACAAAATTTGTCATATGAGTCACATTATAATACCATTTGCTTTTCTTTTAAAACAGGTTTCAAACTAACCACTGCATTCAATTCCAGTACGTTATCAGCATTTAGTTTAAGTATCCATTTATACTCAGATACTTCTAATTTATTGCCTAGGTCTCCCCCTCTCTTATTAAAACAGACTATCTGAACCACCCTAAAACCAAAAACATGTTTATTACCATTGTCCATACAGTGTTTAGCCCAAGCATTAGTCTGTACCTTCCTTTTGATATCTGCCATATCCTCTGTTATTTGATTTTTTTAACTTCTTACTATATTTTCCTATATAAAGTGCAGTACATGCTGAACAGGTAGCTAAATAAACCACAGTTTCTGTCAAACATGTAACAGAGCATGTCAATTCAAAAACCTGCAAGGTAATAGGATGTTTAAAAATAAGAAGTTATGTACCTACCATAACGTTCCATGTTAGTTGTCTTCTCTCGCCTTCTTTCTTGCTTGATGGGTTCGGAGCCGATCCTCGGCTCCGACTCGGCACTTGCTAAGCTCGAGAGTCACTTTTACCAGCTCGAGGCAGCCCCATATCCCATGATGCAAGGCAGTAAGTACCCAGATCTCGTTTGATGACAAAAGGGCAATAGCACCAAGCATAAACACTTCCCAAAGGAAGAAAGCAGAAGAAAAACCTGCAGGATGGAAGACAGACCAGCTCTGTATAGTCTTTCAGCATAATTATACCTTGTAGAAAAAGGTCTGTCCAGGCCTGGGGGAAGGAGGGAGGGTCGCAGAAAGAAGGCGAGAAGACAACTAACATGGAACGTTATGGTAGGTACATAACTTCTTAATGTTAAGTTGTCAATCTCGCCTTCATTCTTGCTTGATGGGACCGCGTCCCTAGCACCTCTATCCTGGGTGGCTCAATGGAACAGACTCTTGAGGACTGTAGAGCCAAAACTGGCTCTGTCCCTGGAGGCCAAGTCCAATTTGTAATGGGAAACAAAGGTATGAGGAGTGGCCCAAGTGGCCGCTGCACAAATAGTGTCTAAAGGAAGTCTAGCTTGAAAAGCTGTAGAAGTAGCTAAGCTTCTAGTTGAATGTGCTTTAGGTTTTGAGCACAGC
This sequence comes from Protopterus annectens, assembly GCF_019279795.1. Lineage (NCBI taxonomy): Eukaryota > Metazoa > Chordata > Ceratodontiformes > Protopteridae > Protopterus > Protopterus annectens. The sequence continues at coordinate 241,662,646 of NC_056737.1, forward strand.
TGTTTTCCCCTGAGCTGATAAATTTCAGAGATGACAGAAGAAAGCCATCTAGATAAGGTAACTTTAGAGACAGGAAGGCCTTTCTTGTTATCAGCATAGGAAACAAAGAGTTGATCGGATTTCCTAAATTGTTTAGTTCTGTCCAAATAATATCTGAGTTGGCGATGGACATCAAGATAATGTAGTTTTTGTTCCGATCTGTTTGAATAGTTTGGAAAAAATACAGGGAGATCAATGGATTGATTCAAATTGGTCTTTGAGGCGACCTTAGGCAAAAAGGTCGGATTAGTTCTCAATGATACTCTGTCTTTGTGAAAGACCAAATAGGGGGGTCGAACCGATAGAGCATGAAGTTCAGACACCCTCCTGGCACATGTAATAGCTACTAGGAATAAGGTTTTCCATGAAAGAAATTTCAGGGAGCATGAAACAGCTGGCTCGAAGGGGGGAAGAATCAAGGATGTCAGCACTAAATTTAGATCCCATTGAGGGGGAGGACTCCTGACTGGAGGTTTCAGGAGGAAAATTCCTTTTAAGAAGGCTCTACAAAGCCTGTGGGACATAATATTGTGATCTGCGAACCCGACATGAAAGTTCGAGATAGCAGCCAATTGAACTCTAACTGTGGAAGAAGAGGATCCTGCTTGAAAAATCTCCGCTAAGAAATCCAAAACTGCCTGAACTGGAGCAGTGAAGGGATCAATATCTTTGGCTTTAGCCCAATAAGAGAATCGTTTCCATTTGCTTGTATAAATCCTCCTGGTAGAGGATTTTAAGGAAGCTACTAGAATGTCTCTAACGGGGTTAGAGATCAAAGGAAGCCTGGGTAAGGAAGGAAGTGGAGCAACCATGCTGTAAGGTTGAGAGAAGGTATAGACCGGTGCAGCTGACCGGATTGGTGAATCAGAAGATCTGGCACTGGGTCCAGATGCCACGGCTGCACCAAAAGGTGACGATGGAGGAACGGGAACCAAATTTGTCGAGGCCAATAAGGAGCAATGAGAATCATTTTGGCTCTCAAAACGGTTGCTTTCTGGATAACTTGAGGGATCAGAGGAAATGGAGGAAAAGCATAAAGAAGTCCCTGGGGCCAATCCTGGGTCAAAGCGTCTCTGGGGGGATGGCCTGGTAGAGGGAAGAGAGAGAAGAAGTCTGGGCATTTGCTGTTTTGGGGAGTAGCAAAAAGATCGCAACACGGCGACCCCATTCCAGAAAAATCTCTTCCACTATAGATTGCTTGAGAGACCACTCGTGAGGCATGAGAATAGCTCTGCTCAATCTGTCCGCTAAAATGTTGGTTTTCCCAGGGATGTGCGTTGCTACCAGAAACCGATGAGAGGAGATCGCCCATTGCCAAAGTCTGAGCGCTTCTCGACACAAGGGGTAGAACTTGGTTCCGCCCTGTTTGTTGATATACCAAACTACAGACATGTTGTCTGTGTGGACTGCAATTGTCCCTACGGGAAGAAAGTCGTTGAGGGCTTGCAACGTTAAAAGCACTGCTCTCATCTCCAGGACATTTATGTGCAGGTGGTACTCAAACGGTTGTCACGTCCCATGAACCATCCTGCCCTGATAATGCCCCCCCCACCCGATCAGGGAGGCATCCGTGGTGACAGTGGCTACCAGGGATGGGGGTACAAAGTGTCTGCCTTGGTGAATCTGGGGAGATGTGATCCACCAAGCAAGATGATTTTTGCAAATCTGTGTCACCAGAATTTGGTGACGCATTGGAAGTTGTTGGTAAGACCACTGAGTGAACAACATCCACTGAAGAAGGCGCATGTAGAAGCGAGCTAGGGGAAGAAGAGTAATGGCCGCAGCCATGAGGCCTAATACCTTTAGAACCATTCTGGCCTGTACTTTCTTGTTGGCTAGAATGATCCTGACATGACTTTGAATGTCTGAAACTCTTTGATCTGTAAGGGTAGCTGACATCCGAACAGTGTTTAAGTTTGCGCCTATGAAAGTAATAGACTGGCAGGGTGATAAGGATGACTTTTCGAAGTTGATCGAGATGCCCAAATGAGAACAAAGATTTATTGTGTAATCCCTGGCTTGAACAAGCTGATGCCTGGTGGTGGCTGAAAGGAGCCAGTCGTCGAGATACGGAAACACCTGGAATCCTTGACGTCTCAGGTGAGCCGTAACCACTGCCATGCATTTGGTGAACACTCTGGGGCTGTAGTGAGACCAAAGGGCAGGGCTCTGAACTGGAAATGACTGGACCCCAGCCGAAAGCGGAGAAATCTCCTGGAGTGTCTGTGAATTTTTATGTGATAGTACGCATCCTGAAGATCTATTGAGCACATCCAGTTGTCCTTCTGTAAGAAGGGCAGAATTGACTGAAGAGTGACCATTCGGAATCTTGTCTTCCTCACAGACTTGTTGAGTCTGCTGAGATCCAATATTGGTCTCCAGTCTCCCGTCTTTTTGGGGACCAAAAAGAACCTTGAGTAGATTCCGGGCTCTGAATGGTCTGTTGTAACTTGCTGAACGGCTCTTTTTTGCAGTAGTTTTAAGACTTCTAACTCTGCAATTTCCTTTAGACCGGGTACATCTGGAAGGGAATTTGAGGGATAGAAAGGACTTTCCTCGAAAGGAATTATGTAACCCTCGGATATGATCGACTGTACCCATCTGTCTTGAGTGAGGGAATGCCAGGCTTCTGGGTACAGCGATAGTCTTCCCCCGACTGCCTCCAAGGAGGGACAGCCGGGCAACATCTCAGGGATGCTGAAAGGGCTTGTCAGAGAGAGACTCTCTGTTTCCCTGGTTTTGTGAACCCCCTCTGCCTCTAGAGCGGCGTCTGTTGTTGTTACCCCCTCTGCCTCTAGGGGTAAACTGACCACGTGAATCCGGCGTGACTCCTTGGGATTTGCAGAACCACATTTTGCCACCCTTCTGTCCTTTGGGGTAAGGTCTAGAAGGGGTGGAAAAACGGACTCCTACGGCAGAAAGAGTTTTGCCGTCCTGCTCACACCTGGTCAATGTTTCCTTCACTTGAGGGCCAAACAAAGCTGACCCATCAAAGGGAGAGTTTGTGAAGGACGCCTTAAAGGGATCTGCAAAATTACATAGCCGCATCCAGGCTTGGCGTCTAAGAGCCACACCTGTACCTGCGGCCCTACTCGCTCCATCAGCAGCATATGATATTAGCCGCATGGAGGAGCTTGCAATGGAGTTAAGGGTTCCTAGCTGCGAAGCAATTTTTTCCTGAGCCCCTGCAGCTGTAGGATCCTGCACAACTTCACTTAGCTCCTTAAGGATATCCCTTTGGAGTCTGGTGAAGTGACATAGGTAGTTCAGCGAACGCATAGCAAAGGTCGATGAAGAAAACATCCGCTTACCATACCTATCCATGGTCCTAGAGTCCTTATTAGGAGGATGGACAGGTACGGAAGGATCTGCAAGTTCCTTCTTGGTGGCAGCTGCCACCACCATGGCATCAGCGGGGACACCTTTTGTGAGGAATTGCTTGTCCGATGGGGCAGTAATAAATTTAGAAGGTCTCCTAGGGACTGGCTCTACAGAGTCAGGAGCAGCCCACGCCTTTCGGGCAATAACCTGCATAAGGGGGTCGAAAGGCGGAGACACCCAGGAGGTGGAGGGCCGGGATCCAAACGCCTCCAGGTATACTGACTCATCCTCAGAGGGATTACTGGTGGGCCAGTTTCCCCTCTGTCTAAGGAGTTCTAGGATGTCTGAGAAGGAGACATCCTCAGAGGGGGGATCTTGGGGATCCTTCTGACTCATCTAAGTCAGTATCTGAAGTGATAGACTCGGGGGAGTCTACGTGTTTCCTCTTACAAGTCCTCTTCCGCGGAGGATCTCCCGACAAATCAGGAGAATCCTCGGAAGAGGGGGATATTCCCAGTGGGGAAACCTGAGGCGGAGGATCTCTGGGTCCTGTAGCAAAAGAAGTGGCAGAGATGTCAACAGGCACTATAGAGGGAGGAGCTAAGGGAACAGACTGCTGGCTGAGACCAGTGGCCAGCACACACTTCATTCACCTCGAAGGCTCCCCTCCCAGGGAGGTCCGAGAGAACCCGCTCCGAAGAACTAGGAACTCCAGGGCCCAAAGAAAGGGAAGGCTCCGAGGCAGATGTCGGAGCCGAGCTCACCAAGGCCGAGGCTCCAAGAGGAAGAGCGGGCTCGGACAAGGGTCCGATGCCACTCACCCCCTCGGAGGAGACCAGGGAAGCCCGGCCACCGAATCCCTCTAAGGAAGGTCTCGAAGAGGAGATAAGAGTAGAGGCTGAAGGAACAGAAGGGGGTATCTGTCCCTCAGCCGTAGCAGTAACCATTCCCGAAGACTCCAACTCCAAACTCTGGGGTAGAGTCGAAGGAGGAACTGCAATGGGGTGTGGACCAATAGTCGTTTGCTGAGACGGACTATGTAGCATTTGGGCCAGTGCCTGTGACTTAAGTAATCTATTGACCACTCTCTCTAAATCATGGTCAGAAAGCCTGGATGACCTTGAAGATCGGCTCCGATGGCTCCGTTCCGAGGAGAGGCGAAGCCGGAGCCGAAAGTATCGGCTCCAAGGAAGGGGACCTAGACCTCTTCCTCGAAGGAACCATCGGTGCCGATGAAACCACAGAAACTGTCGGAGCCGACAACTTATCGGCGCCGACAGGTAGCTTCGATGCATCGGCTCCAGCCGGAGCCGATACAGCCACAAAAGTAATGGTGTCGGAGCCGATCGGAGCCGACACCGATGCCTAAGCCACATGGTGGTCGGAACCGATCGGAGCCGACACCGAAGTGGTCGAACCAGAATCGGCACCGATAGCCATTGGTGCCGAAGGTTTATGTAAAGTACAGTCGGCTCCAGCCGGAGCCGATCTCGACTCTGAAAGAGTCGGCGCCGAGGCCACAGGCTTGGACACAGAATCCTGGGCCTTGGAAGACTTTGAAGTCTTAGATGGAGCCGACTTAGCCGGGGAGCCCTCCGGCTTAAGAAGGCCCCTCAAAATTAATTTATTTCTTCTTTCCTGCAGGACTCTCTGGCTGACAGAGTGACAAATAGAACAGGAGTCCTGCAGGTGAAGAGGCCCCAGGCAGTAAAGGCAAGAAGTGTGACCGTCTGTCAGAGACATCTTCTGACAGCACGAGTCACACTTCTTAAAGCCTGAGACCCTTTCCTTAGACATAGTGAATCACACACACACAACACTAGTCCAAGAAATTAAATTATATAAAACTATCAATAACAGACACACACACCCTAACAAGGGGGGGATGGGATGGGAGAAAGTCTGACTAGAAATTTTTAAGGAGTCAGGGAAAATCTGGTCAGAAAAGGACTAAAACTGTATTAAAACTAATTATCTAAAGTTTTTTCTGAAGAAAGAGGCAAAAGTAGTAATATAACAATCACTTACCAGGAGCTGGTAAAAGGAGGACCTCATCAGCGAAGCGGCAAACGAGATCTGGGTACTTACCGCCTTGCATCATGGGATATGGGGCTGCCTCGAGCTGGTAAAAGTGACTCTCGAGCTTAGCAAGTGCCGAGTCGGAGCCGAGGATCGGCTCCGAACCCATCAAGCAAGAATGAAGGCGAGATTGACAACTTAACATTCTATTTTTTTATATATTTACAATTCACACAGTTCAAACAAGGAACTGTACCACACTTAGACATATATCTAGGTTTCCTAATGGTATTCAGCTCTTTGTAACAACTGCTGTTTTAAACATTTGTGTTTTCTATAGGAAAAATGAGGGGGTCTGACCTACAATATTAAATATCTCAGGATGCGCACTCAAAATAGTCCAATTATTTCTAACAACATTTGATACCTGGGTAGTTCTTAAATTAAAAATTGTAACATATCCTAAATACTCATCATTAGATCTATGTTTCTTAGTGTTACCTAAGTAGCCACCATATCCAAAGTATGGTTTAGCTAACCCTGTCTTTCACTATCTACATGGCGCTGCTTAACATTCTGTAAGAGGGTTTTCATCATAGTCTCTGGCCTTAAAATCATTATGCATATCATTCACATGATCCTGATATGTTTCTTCATTAGTATTCAGTCTACTGGCTCTAAGGTATTGGCTAGTTACTATACAGTTGAACACATGTCATGGATGCATACTCGTAGTATGTAAAAATCTGTTAGCTTGAACATCCTTCTTAAAAACTCTTGTATGGACTGTGTTATCCTCTCTATCTAAAGAGATATCCAAAAAAGTTATTTTATCCTTGGAATAACTCACTTTAAATTAAAAAAAAATCAGTACTATCTAACTAATTCACAAAAAAAATCCAGTTCTTCACATCAACCTGTCCAAATTAAAAAAAAAACGTCATCCACAAAATGTGAATAGAAAGCAATATTCTTAGTGTAAGGATTTCTGTCACCAAAAACAAACTTTGATTCCCAATAATTTAGAGTTAAATTGGCATATTTTTACATAGTACGAGTATGCATCCACAACATGTTTTTAAGGGTATAGTATTCTGGCCAAAATAAAGAAGTATGTTAAAACCACTAACCTACACAGATTGCAAGAAATTGTTTCTGCAATGTGATTGTCTGCTACCATCTTCTCAGATGGGAAGACTGTTACCTATGTAACTTGTTCATTTTCTCTAAGTACTGTTTTGTTTTGTTTTTTTTTTAATTGCAGCATGGCACAAACTGGAGTCTTGAAACAAAGCTAAAAGTGAATGAGAACTGCATATTTTGCTTTGGTTTCTCCCTACCCAAGTCCGCATGTGGGGAATGTCTTCTTTTCTAATGATTTGTAAAATAAGCCTGATTTTTTAACCTTAAGAACTGGCTTCACACACTGTTTTACTGCTAACACTAGTTTTCCTTTGTCATACCACTAGAGAATATAGGCAGAAAATAAAAAGTTTTATTTGCCAGAGTCATCACTGCTTGGAGTGTATTTGAGTAATTTCCCCAACTCTGAATGGATTACTCCTTGATGAAAGGACTGCTAGCTCTCATTTGGGGGTGGGGCTTTTCTCCTCTGAACCCTATAATTAAACAAGTTTTTTTTTAAATACTTTATTGTAACCTTGTGCTGTTACAAGGAGGTGAACTCGTGTTTGGACAAGAGGTTGCTGGTAAAACACTAAACAAGGATTCAAATCATACAAAAGGATTCTTGTGGAGAGGAAAAATGATAGTTAAAAAAAAAAAAAAAAAAGTCTGTAGGCCTGTGCATGCTGCAGCTGCTAGAGTCAGAACAAAATGCATGTATACTACCTTTGCTGACATCCAAAATGGAAAACAAAAGTACAAAAAAGTACAGTTTTGTACCTACCATAAATGTAGATGTCCGATAGGAATGCATCTGCAGTCCTTACAAATGGGTAGTCCTGTCGTCAGGCAGCCCTTCGGTCGGCCGGATTCCAAAGTCTGGGTCTGGCTTCGGCTGGTGTCGCACTTCACCTGACGTCATCGCTGCAGTTTTTCAGGTATAAAGGCATCAGCCGACACCATTTTCCTCAGTGTTTCTTGCCCCAGATGCCAGGTGCCCTCTTGGATGGCTAAATTTGGATAAATGCCAATGTTTCCAAATAGTAGAGAGCAAACACATAAAATAAGCATGTATGTACATATATACAAACAAATACACCATAATAGATCCCCCCCAAGCTAGCTGAAGGATGCAAATACCCTAGGAGTACCACAGAGGGGAAGGTGGGTGGGTAATCCTGACTGCAGATGCATTCCTATCGGACATCTACATTTATGGTAGGTACAAACTGTACTATGTCCTTCAAGGATGCATCTGCAGTCCTTACAAATGGGTAGAATACCATAGCTAAACTAGGGGAGGAGGAAAAAGGAGAGATTATGGTGTAGTTAGGATCCCTTGCAAAACAGCAGTGGCAAAACCTGCTCGGGATCTAGAGTATAAAGGTAAATTGTAATGCTTGGCAAATGTATGCACGGAGGTCCAAGTAGCAGCCTCTATAATGTCCTTGGTAGCCACTCCTCGTAAGAAAGCTGTGGTAGTGGCTGTAGCCCTTGTGGAGTGAGGCCTGATGTTCTCTGGAGTTTTCTTTCCATGGTAGGAGTAACAAAATCTAATGCAATTTCCTATCCATTTGGAGATTGTCTGTTTTGAAATTGGTTTTCCTTCCTTTCCTGTTGCATATGCTACCAGAAGCTGGTCAGTTTTTCTATTGGACTTGGTCCTGTCCAGGTAGTAGCATAATTGTCTATGTACATCCAAGGTATGCAAGAGTCTTTCTCCCCTGTTCTGTGGGTTGGGGAAGAATGTAGGTAGGTGGATAGCCTGATTTAAAGACACTCTGGATACCACCTTAGGCATAAATGTAGGATTTGTTCTCATGGACACTCTATCTTGATGGAAGATCAGGAAGGGTTGCACTGCCATTAATGCCTGTAGTTCAGAGACCCTTCTTGCTGAGGTGATTGCCAGCAGGAAAGCAGTCTTCCAGGATAAGTATTGTAATTCTGCTGTTGCTGCTGGTTGAAAGGGGAAGTGTCAATTTTTCTAGCACAAAGTTCAAGTCCCATGCTGGCAATGGTGGTTTCCTGGGAGGTTTTACATTTTTAATTCCTCTCAGAAACTGTCTGAGCAGAGGATGAGAGAAGACAGGAGGATCCAAGCTGTATTCTGCTGAAATAGCTGATGCATGTATCTTGATGGAAGAATAGGACAGGCCTGTATGGAAGAGCTCTGCCAAGTACTCCAGGATGTTGGCTATGTTTACCAGTGCCACATCTTCTCCCTTTGCAGTACTCCAAATGAGATATCTTTTCCATTTTGCTGCATAATTCTTTCTTGTTGAAGGTCTACGAGCCTCAAGGATTATGTCTTTAACCCTTTGGGATAAATTTGGGTTAATTGCTCTTATGTAATGTTCCAGGCAGTTAGCTGCAGAGTTTTCAGGTTTGGATGCAGGATGTTGTAGTTGTTCTGTGTTAACAGTAATGGGATCAGGGTAGTGTCCATATTTGTTCCCGAGACATGCTCCTCAGCAATGGGTACCAATGTTGTCTTGGCCAGTCTGGAGCTATCAGAATGATCCTTGGACGTTCCTCTTTGATCTTCAAAAGCACCTTGTGCATCAAAGGAAGTGGTGGGAATGCGTATGCTGTCAGGTTTTTCCAACTGAAAGATAGGAGTCCACCTTCCAAGCAAGTGGGTGGTACGTCCTTGTGCAGAATTTCTTTAGCTGGTGATTGAGTGGGGATGCAAATAAGTCTATTTGTGGTAATCCCCATTCTCTTGTGATGGCTTTGAAGATGTCCGGATGCAGCATCCATTCGTGGGCATCTGTGGTAGTTCTGCTTAATATGTCTGCTAGAATGTTTTCTTTTCGGTACAAAAATTGCTTGTAACTGAATGTTGTAGCTCAGAGCCACATCCCATAGGTCCAGTGCCAGCCGGCATAGAGGATATGAATGTGTGCCTCCCTGTTTGTTGATGTACCACATAACTGTGGTGTTGTCTGTCCTTATCATCAACTGACCTTCTTGGAGAAATGGTCTGAATGACTGGATTGCCAATTTTACTGCCAGCATTTCCTTTAGATTTATGTGCAGGCAGCTGGTCTTGAGTCCATAAGCCTTGTATGCACTTGCCCAGCATGTGTGCCCCCAACCGAGGTCTGAGGCATCTGTCGTGATGGTTTGGCTTGGTTGACTGTTGCAGAAGGGCAATCCTGTGTTTGATTGACAGGCCTGAGCCCACCATAGGAACTCTTGCTTCAGGCATGGGATTATTGGAATTTTGGTTTCTAGGCTGTGCTTGTGTTGGGACCACAAATTCTTTAGGTACCACTGTAGCTTTCTCATATGCAGTCTGGCATGAGGGACCAGAATTATGCAGGATGCCATGAAGCCTAGGGCTTGTAGTACTTTTCTTGCAGTTAGATGGTTCTGCTTTGTTAATGCCAAGAAGTAGAGAGGTAGTTGCTCTTTCTTTTCTGCAGTTAGGAATGCCATTTGTTTTGATGTGTCCAGCTCTGCACCCAGAAAGGTTATTCTTTGGGATGGAATCAGCCTTGACTTTTTTATATTGACTGTATATCCCAGGGCTTGCAGCAGGTAAATGACTCTTTGTAAGTCTTCTGTTAGCTTGCTTTTGTTGTCCGCTTGTATCAGGCAGTCGTCCAGGTAGGGATACATTTGGATCCCCTGAAGTCTGCAATGAGCAATTACTGATGCCAGGTATTTCGTGAACACTCTGGGCGCAGTAGATAAGCCAAAGGGCAATGCTGAGAATTGATAATGCTCTGATCCTGCAAGAAATCTGAGGTATCTTCTGCAAATTGGTCGTATGGGGACGTGCAGGTATGCCTCCTTGAGATCTAGAGTTACCAGCCAAGACTCCTTGCCCAGCATGGGAAGAAGCTGCTGTAGGGTCAGCATTTTGAATTTTGGAACAATGAGGAATGTGTTTAAAGCGGACAGGTCGAGAATAGGCCTCCATTTGCTCTCTTTTCTTGGTACCAGGAAGAGTCTGGAGTAAAATCCCTTTCCTTGTTCCATAGATGGTACCTTTTCCACAGCTCTCATTCTTAATAGTTGAGATATTTGCTTTAGAGCTTCTGCCCTTTGAGTAGGTGGTAGGTTTGGCATTCCTCTCTTTCCTGGTAGAGTATGGAAATGGAACCTGTAACCTTGGTCTATAGTTTGCAAAATCCATTTTTCCCTTGTGATGCAATGCCAGTTCTTTGAAAATAAGGTTAGCTTTCCGCCTAAGGGTGCTTCCAGTTGTTCCCTGGTAGGCGGTGCCACAGCCAAGTCACTGTGATTGTGTTGTTGTAGTGGTGGTGGCTGCGTCCGTGCCTTGCTGGTTGTTACCTTGCCACTGGCGTCCCCTGTAGGCACCCCTGGATTGGTTTCTGCCTCTTGAATGCCTATTCCTGCCTCTCTGTGTCTTAGAGGAGTCCGGAAAGGACCAATTCTTGGAGGGCCAGTTCCTGCTAAACCTTGGAGGTTGAACCTGTAAGAAATCTTTCACTGTTTGTACAGATTTCGCCTTCTCTTCCATCTTTTTTAGTACCTGCTGTGCAGGGGAACCAAATAAATTGACCTTGTCCATGGGTGCATCCAAAAGCTTTGATTTGACATGGTCTGGTAATGCCTGCTCTTTCAACCATGCATGTCTCCTGATAACTGTGCCAGTCATAACGTTCAGAAGAATAAGCAGAACCAGTGTATCTCCAAAACCACTCGAAGCCGATGGATCCAAAAGCACACTTTATTGTAAAATAAGAAGAATAACACATAGGTTGAGCGCTTTCATCTGTGACATACAGATTTCATCAGAACCAATGAGACAGCAGCAGTTCATACATTTTATATCTTACTTGGCGCCAAAATTCTAAAAATTCTTAAAGCAGCAATGTTCCCTAAATAAAACTATGTAAAATACTATAATAAAAACATTTTATAATAAAAACATTTTATAATAAAACCATTTACATCTAGTACACTAAACAATGAAGCTAAAAGTGTTTAAATAAAATAAAACCTATGAACAAGTAATCTACCTATTGAGAAAAGTAAATATCCTTGAAGGACTATTTATTACTTCACTTAATACTAAACTATAGTAGATGTATTCCAAATATCCCTATATGTTCAATTTAATTGAATATCCCAAAGAGGTGGTGTATATAACCAAATGTTAACAATTACCCTAATTAATGGAGAGACTACCTCGTATAATTCTACAACAGTCAAAGATTAATTTGAAAAAACAATACTGTACTTAATACATAATCACATAAATCACAAGGTTGTCACAATTAAGTATGTACAATAAAAATAAAAAGCATATGCAGTTTAGGCATATATGTCATAAGAGGTACATGCGGAGAAATGATGAGGAAAATTTTCAAGGGGGCCGCTATTTTCCTGCCCCAAAGAAACAGCAAAGGAGATATTAAAGTGCAACCACAGCTCCACTACAGGGGATGCTTTAGAAGCAGGACATATTATAGACCCGGACATAGATTTCACCATGTTGACTTCCCTAGCACCTAGTTCTGTTGACAAGGTCATCTTGGACACGGACAATGATAAAGGGCCGAGTATTAGAAGTCATCAGGGTTTCAATGTTTATAACTACACGGACATCCCTGTTACTGATGATCTCATTTCCCTTTTCAGTAAAGGTATGAAATATATTCCCACTGTTAAGCTTAATTTGTTTGATCTCATTAAGGAAATCAAGCTTTTTTGTAGAAGGTTGAATCTTGCCATCCAATTTAATGATCATCCCAACAAGACATATGTTGGCAAGAACCAAAAATCCTTAGTGAGAAAAAGTACATACATACCAACCATGAACACACAGGTAGCAATATATGAAAAAATGGTTTGTCACAACATCTACCATTTATACAAACAGATTAGGAATAACAAAGGCGAAGAACATGTATTTAAAGACAATTTAACAGAAGGTGAAAGAAAGTGCTTAAATGAACTCATCATGAACAACAAGATTAGAATCATGAAACCTGACAAGGGTGGAGGGGTTGTTATTTTTGATAGTACCCATTATTATAAAGAAATCAACAGTATCTTATATGAATCCGGCAACTACGAACAGGTCTCCCAAAACCAGATTAACATCGGGTATAGACGCATAGACCATGTGATAGAAGAGTATTTGCTTGATAATCGTATCACCAGTGAATTATATGAATACTTAAGAACTGAATATCCGATAATGGCCCATATTATAGGAATCCCTAAGATCCACAAGAACCAGCTCAAACCACCTTTCAGACCTATCATCTCAGGATCCAAGTCAAAAACATTTAAGATAGGGACTACTATTGACCATTGGACCAAACATATCTACACCAAAGTAGACCATCTGGTCAAAGATTCCTGGGACTTTCTGAGTAAACTTACAAAGGATGTATGGGATGAGAATTTGACGTTCCTTACCATAGATGTCCAAGATTTATTCTCCAGCATTCCAGCAACTCCGGGATTAGAATATTTCCAGAGTAGTTTAAGTAAATATCTAGGAGGTAGCTGGGATAGAGTCAATCTCATTATGGACATGATGAGTTTGGTGTTGGAACATAACTATATAGAGCACCAAGGAGAATTCTTCAGACAATCACGAGGGGTGGCCATGGGAGCGTCTTGTGCTCCGATCTTCGCCAACATGGTCATGCTCGAGTGGGAGAACCAACACATTTTCACAAGTGATTTTTTCAAGTATATACGGTTATATACCAGATTTTTGGATGACGTGTTCATAATTTGGACTGGACCAACAGACATGATTCCTATTTTTTTGGAATATCTTAATAACACTACAGATTTTTTGAGATTTACGTCCCAATATGACAAGAAGGGTATTGCATATTTGGATACGTGGATAGGAAACACTGGCACGGGATTTATTTCCAGATTATACAGGAAGCCCACCTTTTCCAATGATTACATTCATTTTTCCAGCTGCCATCCACGTCATATATTTAAAAATATTGTGAAGGGCCAGTGTATTAGAGCAGCGAGGATGTCATCTACCCTTGAAGTCATGCATAGTGAATTAGATACAATTACTCAACTATTCACAGATAGGGGATATCCAAAAAAGTTGCTGGGTAATATAACAACATATGTAAAATCTCAATGGGACCAAAAATATAAACCATTGTTAGGATGTACCAGTATAATTCAGAGTAATTCCAGAAAGGATTGGGATAAAAAAGCCTGTGTGATAAGATTCAACCCGTTTGCTAATTTGATTATTGAAATTCTTAAAAAACATTGGAACCTAATTACCACTACAGGCCCTATAGGCAGTATAGTAGGAACAGAGATATGCACTGTATACAAAACTGGAAGCAACATAAAAAATTTACTGGAGTGTGGAACGAAAAGCAAAAGAAAAATGGGGACAAAGGGTACTAGAAAATGTGGCTCGTGTAAACAATGTACTTACATCAATACAACACAAACAATTAGATTAGGTAATATAATGCATACTAAGGTGAAATGCATAACTGGAAATTGTAACTCCCAGCGTATAGTGTATATAGCTACCTGTACAAAATGTCCGGCCTTTTACATAGGCAAAACGGAGAGAAAGATCAAGACACGAATATATGAACATATGTACAGGATAAAAAAGGGAGATTCCAAAAATGCTTTATTCAGACATATTCTGGAAAAGGGGACAGAACACAAGTTTATGTTTTCCATAATTGATCAAGTAAAGGTCAGTGATAGAGGAGGGAATTGGAAGACATATTTAGCTTGGATAGAAAGTAAATGGCAAATATGCACAGATGCCACAACACCACCAGGCATTAATGACTTTATCAGTTTGAAACCTTTTTTAGCGCTGAGTTAAGTTTTCCAGTTGTAACTTATGACATATATGCCTAAACTGCATATGCTTTTTATTTTTATTGTACATACTTAATTGTGACAACCTTGTGATTTATGTGATTATGTATCAAGTACAGTATTGTTTTTTCAAATTAATCTTTGACTGTTGTAGAATTATACGAGGTAGTCTCTCCATTAATTAGGGTAATTGTTAACATTTGGTCATACACACCACCTCTTTGGGATATTCAATTAAATTGAACATATAGGGATATTTGGAATACATCTACTATAGTTTAGTATTAAGTGTAGTAATAAATAGTCCTTCAAGGATATTTACTTTTCTCAATAGGTAGATTATTTGTTCACAGGTTTTATTTTATTTAAACACTTTTAGCTTCATTGTTTAGTGTACTAGATGTAAATGTTTTTATTATAAAATGTTTTTATTATAAAATGTTTTTATTATAGTATTTTACATAGTTTTATTTAGGGAACATTGCTGCTTTAAGAATTTTTAGAATTTTGGCGCCAAGTAAGATATAAAATGTATGAACTGCTGCTGTTTCATTGGTTCTGATGAAATCTGTATGTCACAGATGAAAGCGCTCAACCTATGTGTTATTTTTCGTATTTTACAATAAAGTGTGCTTTTGGATCCATCGGCTTCGAGTGGTTTTGGAGATACACTGGTTCTGCTTATTCTTCTGAACGTTGTGATTGATTCGTGCCTTCTTCTTTTTTAACTGTGCCAGTCATGGCTGATCTAAAGGAAGCCTCCAGTGCATCATAGCCACATTTTAAAGAATGGTTACTAACCTGCTGTATGTTATGTACCATTTCCTGAACATATTTTTTATCTAAAGATTCTTCAGAGGATAGCTTTTTAGTTAACTGGTCAAGCATAAACTCTTGATATTGAATCATATGAAATTGGCAGTTCAAAGCCCTAGCTGACAAAGTAGCAGAGGTGTAAACTTTTTTACCCCATCTCTCTAAGGACCTGGATTCCCTTTCAGAGGGAGGGTTTTAGTAGATGTAGTTGCTACAGCTTTAGGGCCCTGGGAGATAGTCTCTGGATCTGCAAAGGAGCCTTGTATAAATGGTGATGAGTGTCCGGGACCCTGTAGAACCTATCGGGCTTAGCAGGGGCCGGAGGTAATGAATCAGGAGCAGTGCAAGCATCATTAAATGCATCATCTACAACAGAAAGAACTGGAGGTATAGCTAAAGGCCTATGTTGTGGCAAATGTAGAAAGGTTCTAAGCCTTTTTCTGGAGTCTGAGAAATCTTGGCCCTGCCACTGAAATTGTTCCCTCATAGCATGCAAGGTTTCCCCAAAGGAAAATTCCTCAGGTGGAGAGGCTGAAGGAATGGACTCTTCAGCATCAGAGTCTTCATAAGGGGAATAAGGAGCCTCAGGAGGGTCTGTATGTTCTGAGTCATCAGAGGAATCATCTGTGGATACTGGCTCAGGGGGCTCTGCTCTAGGCCTCTTCTCTGGAGGTGGATGAGAGGTCCTGTCTGGATGAGGCTGGGATCCACGAATTAAAGAAATGAGATCCTCAGCCAAAGAAAGCATATGGGAACTGGTGCTGGGCCTGTGAGAGGGGGGTCTGGCAGGCACCGTTTTTGAAGCTTTGGCTGCTTTAGCCCTGGCAAAGGCCTTAATAGACATGGCTGCAGGAGGCCTAGCAGCTCCACGTGCAGGGATTGAAATATCCAAGGGAATAGTGTCTGATAATTTCTGAGAAACCGCAACAGAAGGTTGGATTTCAGAAGCCGATTCTACCAGGTTAGAAGAGGCCTCGGTAGAAGGCATGGTTTCGGCTGAAGAAAGAACCGCTTGCTCGGTTTTGGCCGAAACCGAGACACTCGCGGTTTGCTTAACCGCGTTTTCGGCCGAAACCGCGGACCGCGAGAGTCGGTCCTTTTCTTTGCGTTTTTTGGTAATTTGTGTAGTCGGAGGATCCGACGGCATAATATAGGCAAAATCAGAGCCGAAAAACTGCTCAGCAAACTCCGACCGACGTCTAAGCGTCCGTCGGTTAAAAGAAGCACAGGCTAGACAAGCTGCTACGTCGTGATCTGGGCCTAAACAAGGTAAGCAGTAGGAGTGGAAATCTTTATGAGGTATTTGTTTCCCACAAGTTAAACAGTTATTCACTTTTTCTGACATCGGCT
Source organism: Protopterus annectens (assembly GCF_019279795.1). Classification (NCBI taxonomy): domain Eukaryota; kingdom Metazoa; phylum Chordata; order Ceratodontiformes; family Protopteridae; genus Protopterus; species Protopterus annectens. The sequence goes on from NC_056737.1 coordinate 241,679,140, forward strand.
GAGGCAAGAAAGAGTCCCCAACGGGGTACTTAGCTTTTTAGAAGTCTTCGAAGTAGTATTCGGTAGTAGTAATCTCTGGATCTGACCGACCGGCACTTGCGAACAGCTTCTGCTTGGCCACGGCAAGAAAGACTGAGGAAAATGGCGTCGGCTGATGCCTTTATACCCAAAAAACTGCAGCGATGACATCGGGTGAAGTGCGACACCAGCCGAAGCCAGACCCAGACTTTGGAATCCGGCCGACCGAAGGGCTGCCTGACGACAGGACTACCCATTTGTAAGGACTGCAGATGCATCCTTGAAGGACATCTGCTAAGGATGTATTAGAAACTGTCACAGCTACCAGGTGATACTTAATCAGAATGCAGGAAAGAAATGACCAACATTTACCGAGTTTGCAGTAACAAGCAGCCACCATGGTGAACCAAGTCTCCTCCCCATCAAAGCTAGGACTCTTATAAAGATGGCAGTAGATGATGACATGCAGTTGTTATGTGGCTTGTTAAAGTTGTATGAGTAGGGAAGGCTGGCCCCAAGATAGATACCCAGAATTTTGTATTCACATCAGAGGTGAGATTCCCCCCACCAAAAGCCTATGTGGATCTTGGAGACAAGTGATTCTCATGACTGTATGAAACTTAAAAAGTTTTTGGCACGGGCAGGATTAGAACCTAATGTGACTGATGTAAATAAAATGTAGGAAATTCTATCTGTAGAAAAATTTAAAAGGGTGCTCCATAATCATATTAAAAGGGGCTATTTCAGTATGATCCTACATCATGTGACCAATCGGTTGCTTCTACATGTTACATAACCCAAGCATGTGTCTATGCCCATAAATAAAAGTAGAGTCACCTGAACAAATTAGTTTTGCATATTATAAAATAGGGTACACATACAGTAGCAAAGTTCAACCTAGTACTAGTCAGCAAGCTATCAGTGTCCCTGAACGTGCACCAAAACAATGTGGTAATGTTGATCTGCTACCTTCTAGAACTGTGGAATATGCACTCTGTCATTCTGCTGTCATCAATCGTATTAAATATACAAATGCAATAGAAATTAATGTTTGTATAAGGCTGTTAGACACAGGTAGCATGACTTACACTAGTATAAAACAACAAGCAAGCAGAAAACTGTAGTAGTGTGTGGATATGGAGAGAACAACAAACAGTACACTACAACCAAAACAGAAACGTAAACTATTTTACTCAATGTATTACATCCAGTAGGTCTAGTGTTACTTTAACTCATTGTGTCATGACTGGTCAGAACTCATTATGTCACGACTGGTCAGGGGTTTCCTGAATGAAAATGTTTGAGGGAGTACAACCTCAGGTGCTGTCAGAAAAATACAGACGCAGTAAAGACAATGCCATGAAACTAGAAGCTTCTAAAGGCATGAATATTTGGTTTGGGTAGAAAGAAATAGACCTGATGTCAGACTCTATTAATCAAAACTATGAAAGAGGTCAGTATGGGAACTGATACAGAAGGGTATACAGTTGCACAAAAGTAGTAGGTGTGCCAACTCACAAGTTGTTGTAGAGTCAAAAGCTTCTCCCTGCTATACCAAAGCACACAGCCAAACAAAGTGATGCAATATCCTAAGGCTACAACTAGTAGGAATAATACTGAACTAGATAAAAAGGTCCCTACCGCAAAGCAAAAGAAAACTACTTTAAGCCATTATCCTTTACAGATGACATGTTAAATGAAGGGGAGGAAGCTGTACCTGTCTTTGTGGGAAATGAGGCTACACCCCCACTCCATGTCAAAATCCTATAGAAAGAAACACTGACTTGACAGTGCCAATTTAATCAACAACAATTCTGAAACTCTGTCTGGTGTAAAAGTAAATCTAAAGTTATACAAGATATCGGAGTTCCAATGAGAAAGGTAAAGAAAAGATTCAGACTTGGGGTTATTGAAAAATCCACAGTGAGTGGAAAACCCCCTACCATGCTGGACCCCAAGCCCAATGGATCTGTAAGATTTATAGCAACTTCAGAAAACTAAACCGTATTTTCAAATTTTATACCCACCCTATTATGGCTTGAGTGAATTAATTAGTTGAAAGATTACATAAGGCAATAGTTCTTTCCATTTTGGGCTTAACAAAAAGAGATTGTTAAACCCCAGTAGCCCTTAAGCCAGGAAGAAAATTGCATTCAGGCCCAATGGTCTACTTCACTATAAACTGATGTCATCTGGGCTTCATGAAGCACCAACGACCTTTTACAGGTTAATGCAAAAGCTCTTTAAATCATACATTAGAAATTCCACAGCCTTCCTTGACAACATAATGATCTTATCAGAAGACTGGGAAAGTCAACTACTGAAAGTCCAGGATGTACTGTATCCATTACATTAAGCCGGGCTGATGGCCAACCTAGCAAAATGTCTGGCCTACTCCCAATGTGAAGAAATAGGTCAAGTCTTAGGATTAAACAACTAGTAAGAAGATCCTAGGCCTTAAACACTTGTCCTATATGGACAGACTCAAAAAAACTCCCAACTTATTCTCTGTCTCATATCGCCTACTTAGAGGTGATCTATGCTTGACTTACAAAGCCATGTCTGACCCAGCTCTGTTAGAAATGTTACATCTAAAGAAATCCCAATCCCTCTGCACTACATGCTCCAGAGACCTCAACCTCATTACCACAATCAACAGAACAACCTGGAGGGACAGGTTCATAACCCAGAGACTTACCATGCTATGGAATAGGCTTCCCATATATGTCAAGCGGAGTTCCTCACTGGCCCTCTTCAAGAGGAATCTTGATGTGTGGATGGGAAACAGAAAATTCACACCGGGGATCACTCCAGTGGCTCTGGGAACTACGGTTAGGTGGCACGATGCCAGGGTAAATCTATGGGCTAGGCTTGTAAAAGGCTCCAGGGTCATTAGCCTAGTACACACCTATGGACCATACGTTTATCCCAAACTCTGCCACCATAGCTTGCCCCTGAACAACTTGACTAAGGGTAGGGCTCCAATAAATGTAAAGTGACAGGCATCACTGAAAAGGCATTTAGGAAGTTAAAGGACATGTCTGTTCTGAGTCCATGTTATTAGCCCTGGATTTTGTTGAGCCATTTGCTGTCTTCAGTGATGCCTTAGGACTACCCTGAAGCCTATGTCTATCATAGAAGTTGAGTGTTTGTAACATTAGCCACAAACTCATCAGAGCTGAACAGAGATACTCTGCGAAACAGAAGGAATAGTGCCCAATATAATGGGTTCTTGGTATATTAAAATAATATCTGCTGGCCACGTGGTTACACAGATAGAAGGACTGTAATGTTAAACTTACTAGACAACCCTTGTACCTTCAAACCCCTTTAAGTGTAGGTAAGATTCTTCACCATCCTGCTCACAGCCACCTCAGTACAGAAGACCTGTCCTGGGCCTACCCCCCTGTAGTAAAGCTAAAACCCATGGTTCTAAGCTGTGGAGGGGGGGGGCATGTAATATGTTGACAGCAACTAGACACTAGTGCTATCATCTACATTGTATAAAATGACAATGTTTCCCAGGGAACAGGTTACCAAAGGGAAACTGTGGGTTTTCCCTAGCTCAGAAGGAAGGTCACCTAGGCATCTAAATGGAAGCAACCTGCCTTGAACTGAATATTAGGACTACTAGTAGTGCAATAAGTTGGACTCAGATTCCTGTCAGGTGAACCAGAAGTCTCACACGAGACAACTGGAGGAAAAAAGTGTAACTGCAGAAGTCTGAAGGAACATTCTGTCATCAGGAAGGAAGCATGCTGGTTGCTTAATCCTGGAGTGGCTGAAGGAGGAATATTCTGGCCTAAATAAATAAAGTCTGTTATTACCATTAACCTAGACTGACTGGAAGGAACAGCTTCAACATTGCATTTGTATGCAACTGTCTCTAAGCCGGAAAGACTCTCTGATTGTGGTCCTGTGCAACCAATTAACTTCCTCGAAGCACTTGTTTATTCGTTTTGAAATGTACTGTGGCACAAACTGGAACCTTAAAATAAATCTAGCAGTGAATGAGTGCAGTTTGTCTTGTGTTGGTTTCTCCCCTCAAGTCTAAACAGAGAAGTTTTTTTTTCTTTTTCTTGATTTGCAAAATAAGCTTGATCGTAACCTTAAAAATTGACTCCAGAGACCATTTTATTGCTGACTCATGTCTACCTTTTATTGCCAATTCCAGCATACATATCTCCCTCTTAAGGAAATCTGCAAAGGTGTGTGGTCTGCACATTACAGCCCAGAATACTGAGACAATAATTCTTAATGATAAAACAAGAAAAAAAAAAAACCTAAAACAGGCACATTATGTCAACTGTGACATCTAGTTCAAATGGAGGTAAAGTTAGCTTTTTCAAGCAAGAAGTTCAGGTGCATGGAAGCAGAAATATCCCCTTATGAGAAAGAGATGAGGGGAATACGCCAAGAAACCAGTCTCCAAATTAAGTGTTCTCCATATACAAACTTCAATTTTCACTTTAATATCCTTAGACTTTCAACAGACACACAAGGAAGACTCAAGTGAGCTAAAACCTTGGCTTATTTAATATATATCTACATCTACAACTATATTTATAGCTATATCAAGAGAGACGCAGACATGCGCACACACCCTTGTAAACTGATATGCCTACTGGACAAACAAGTGTCGCTTTTTGGGATGATCTAGGAGTAATATCTGGTTAAGTAACTTGCTTAGAACCATACAGTATTCATATGGAGGTGAAAGGAATCAAAGACTGTACCCCTTGGTTAGAGGAAGGCAGACTGTTAACAGTTTGCAGCCTCAATACTCTCAGCTACCTGCCAGACTAACCTATTTTAAGAAAGAGATGTTAAATGGACTGCTTGCTGCTTATGGAAAGGATGGTGCACAAGTAAAATTACAGGATGGTGTGCTTTCACAAAGGAATATGCCAGAGTACATTTCAAACATATGGTTTGTGAAATAAAGTTTTCTTAGAAATGAACAATACAAGTGATCTAATCCATGTATGGCAATTCACAGCCCAAACCCTTTCCAGGTTTTTAGATATGCTTTCCCTCTATAAGGTGTTCTGTCCTGCTTTAGGATTTTTAGCACACAACTTGAAATCGATGTTTGGTATTGAAATATTATCCTTGAAGCTGACTGATTCATAGTCTTCAAAGTAGAGTGTAGCACTCTGCCTGCTGTTACGTCAGTAAGGACTTGTGTGGCGGCAAGGGCGAAGGGAGACAAGTGGCTGCTATTATCAGTAGAACCACTGCTGTCTTGGCAAGGTGAGAACTACTAGCATAAAGTAGGTTATATCCTGTGCGGCATCAAGCAGCACATTCTGGCTCTGAAGAAATGAAGGAAAGGCAGAGTCTTGAGAGTATGGGCCTGAGAAGGCACCGGCTTTCTTAATGCTTTTTCAAGGAAGCAAGGATCAAAAGATTTAATATTGACAAGTCCACTGCTGCCATCCTCCACATGTGTGCAACATCTAGAAAGTGTATGGATCCAACTTCTGTTCCCTGAGACAGAGGTACCTTCCTGCAGACTGAATCTGCAAGTTGGGTCTGTAGTTATGGGAGATATACTTCTGAAAGCTGAAGACTGTGCTGAGTGGCCCAGTGGCAGAAGAGTATCCTTGCAGAGCTGGAAAGATTAATTTCTCCTATGTTTCCACACATAGGTTCATAGGTAGGTACTAAGCTATCAGCCCTAGAGCCTATATAAGCCTAGCCAAAAAGGTACTCTGGCTTTCGCCACCCAAGAAAATTATTTTCCTGTGCCCCTGTCAAGCAGAGCCACAGAGGTGATCCCTGGGGTGAATTTCCTATTTCCCATCCAATCATCAAGATTTTTCTTGAAGAGTGCTAGTGAGGAGCTTTGTTTGATATAGATAGGTAGTTTTTTCCAGAGTATGGGAAGTCTCTGGGACAGATATCTATCCCTCCAGCATGTTCTTTTTATTGTGGTGACAAGGTTTAGGTCCCTAGAGCGTGTCTGTGGCAATCTGCAGATGACCAAGTATGTTGTCAAAGCTGTCAAGGATCTGTACACTGCCTTCAGAAACACATACACTCTTTGACAGCAGTTGACCTGCTCTAAAGTACAGTTGTGTACACTTACCATATATGTAGATGTTCGAGTGTATTCACTGTTGCAGTCATTACATTTGGATTATCTGCTTGCAGTAGCCCTTAGTCGGCCTGATTAACAAAGTCTTGGGTCCTATGTCGGTTGCTGTCTCTTCTTCCATGACGTCAGGGGTATAAAACATGCAGCAGATGTCATTACATCAGTTTTTCTTGCCCCAGATGTCAGGTGCCTCCCTAATGGGAAGCAATTAAATCTATAAATATACAAGGTTATACCTCTAACAAAAAAGCAAATACACCAAAAAGCTTTTAAGCATTGAAAAGGAGAGAAGAGGTATAGCCAAAAGAAATCAGAGGGCTGGAGGGAGGGTAACCAGGACTGCAACAGTGAATACACTCGAACATCTACATTTATGGTAAGTGTACACAACTGTACTATGTTCTTCGTGTTTCACTGTTGCAGTCATTAAATTTGGGTAGATTCCCAAAGCTAAGAATGGGAGGAGAAATTTAGATAGCATTAGGACCAGCTATAAGGCCCTGCAAAACTGCAGTGGCAAAGCTAGCTCTGGATTTAGAGAAAATTGGCAAATGGCAATGCTTGGTGAAAATATGTATAGAATTCCAGGTAGCAGCTTCTAGGATGTCCATGGTAGGTACGCCTCTGAGAAAGGCTGTAGAGATGCAGCCCTGGTTGAGTGGGGTCTGATCCCCTATGGGATAAGGTTTCCATGGTGCTTATAGCAGAAATTAATACAATGGCCTATCCATTTGGAGATGATTTGCTTTGAAATAGCCGTCCCCTCTGTCCCTGCAGCAAATGCCACAAGCAGTTGTTCAGATTTCCTTTGAGGTTTAGTCCTGTCCAAGTAGAATCTAAGTTGTCTGTACACATCGAAGGAGTGCAGTATCCATTCTCCTTTGCTCTGTGAATTAGGAAAGAAGGTTGGCAAATGAATGGACTGATTAAAGGCCACACTGGATACCACCTTTGGCATGAAAGAGGGATTGGTCCTGAGGGACACCCTGTCTGCATGAAAGATGATGAAAGGCTCCACTGCCATAAGGGCCTGTAATTCAGGTACCCTTCTTGCAGAAGTGATGGCGAAAAGGAAAGTTATTTTCCAAGAAAGGAATTTTAAATCTGCAGTAGCAGCTGGCTCGAAAGGAGGAAGGGTGAGTTTCTTCCTACAAAGTTAAGGTCCCAGGCTGGAGTTGGAGCTCTCCTGGGTGGCCTTAAAATTTTGGTCCCTCTGAGGAACTGCTTGAGCATTGGATGACAGAAAAGGGGAGGTTCTGTGTTATAATGAGCTGAAATGGCTGAAGCATGAATTTTTATTGAGGAAAAAGACAGGCCCTTGTGAAGCATCTCAGTTAGGTATTGTAAAATCTGAGGTAAATTGGGCACTGCTGTGCTCATCCCTTGAGACTTGTTCCAGGCACAGAATGTTTTCCATTTTTCAGCATAAGATTTTCTAGTACTAGGCCTCCTTGCCTCTAAAATGACATCCATCACTGGTTTACTGAGGGATGGTAAAGGAGAGCTTAGGTAATTAGCCAGGCTGCTAGGTTCAGTGTTTGAAGCTAAGGGTGCAGAATCTGGTTCTCCTGCTGAGACAGCAGGGTAGGGAGTCTGAGGCAGGTACCATGGGGCCAACAGTGACACACTGCACAGGATTGGCGAGGTCAGTCTAGTGCAATCAAAATCATCCTTGGCTTGTCTTGTTTGATCCTTAGTAGTACTTTGGAGAGCAGAGGCAGAGGAGGAAAGGCATAAACTGATAGTTTTTTTTTTCCAGCTGAAGGACAGAACATCCACTTTCCAAGCTTGTCTGTGGGGAGTCCTTGTGCAAAATTTTTCCAATTGATAGTTCTGGGGGTAGGTAAATCTATATCTGGGCTCCCCCATTTGCTTGTCAACATGTTGAAAATCCTTGGTTCCAGTTTCCACTCGTGTGGGTCCATGTTTCTGCTTAGTCCGTCTGCCAGTGTATTTAGTTTTCCTGGCAGGAATTGAGCTTGTAGATGCACTTGGTAGCTCAAGGATGTGTTCCACAATGCCATGGCTAGTCTACTGAGGGGGTAAGAATGTGTACCCCCCCCCGCTTGTTTAAGTACCACATAACAGTGGTGTTGTCCGTCTTTACCATTAATTGTCCTGGAAGAATGTGGTCCTTGAAGGCTGTCCGAGCATTCTGTACAGCTAACATTTCTTTATGATTGATGTGAAGGTGCATTTGAATTGGGTTCCATTTGCCCTGAATGCACTTCCCTGCCAGGTGCACCCCCCCCATGCATAGTCTGATGCATCTGTTGTTAGGGTTTGGGCGGCAGGGGGTAGTGTGAATGGTAGTCCCTTGTTCTGGTGGCAGGCCTATTCCCACAAGAGGAACTCTACGCGTAGGCAAGGAATGATAGCAATCATTTCTTCTAGATCCTGAGAATGTTGACACCATAGGCTTTTTAGATACCATTGTAGTTTCCTCATATGCAGTCTTACATATGGAATTAGAAGAATGCAGGAGGCCATGAACCCCAAGGCTTGTAGTATTTGTCTTGCAGATAGCAGGGTTTTTGTGGCCACTTGTTTGAAGTAGGTTGGTCAAGTGAATTTGTTTCTCTGGCGTGAGGCAAGCCATCTGGGAAGTTGTATTCAAGCTTGCTCCCAGGAATATAATTTGTTGACAGGGTACAGGGTGTGACTTATTTTTGTTTGTGGTGTACCCCAGACAAGTTAGCACCCTTTGTACAAAAGCCAGATGATTCAAAAGTATGTCTTGGTTTTCTGCCTGAATTAGACAATTTGCCAGATGATTCAAAAGTATGTCTTGGTTTTCTGCCTGAATTAGACAATTGTCCAGGTATGGGTATATTTGAATATTTCTTTGTCTGCAGAATGCAATGACTGGAGGTAGGCACTTTGTGAATACCCTGGGCGCATTAGATAAACCAAAGGGCAGTGCAGAGAACTGATAGTGCGTGTAGCCTGCTTTGAAGCATAGGTATCTTCTGCAAGATTCCCTGATTAGGGTGTGCAGGTATGCTTCCTTTAAATCTAATGTTGCCAACCAGGCATCTTTGCTTAGCATAGGAAGCAACTAGTGAAGAGTCAGCATCTTGATCGCCAAAAAGGTGTTTAGAGTAGACAGGTCCAGGATAGGACGCCATGAATTGCCTTTTCTGGGTACCAGGAAAAATCTCGAGTAGAAACCTTGTCCCTTTTTCTCTTCTGGTACCAACTGAATAGCCTCTATGCTTAAGAGAGAGAGTACTTGCTTTTGGGGCTCTGCCCACTGATTTGGAAGTAGATCCGGTAACCGCTTGGAGTTGGTAACGTGTGGAAGTGAAATCTGTATCCTTGGGGCACTATATTTAAAACCCATTTGTCCTGGGTAATGAGTCCCCAAGTTCTTTGCATGAAGTGCACTCTTTCCCCCCCAAAGGAGCAGTCAGTTGAGAAGTGCTTGGAAGTTTCAAAAAGACATTTTACCATAGGGGGAGTTTTATTACTCCCAGATTTTGAAGTAGAGGCCCTCCGCTGCTTAGTCCTGTGCGTCCCCTGGGACTGAAGCCTGGGTGCTCTGCTGCATCTGGGTTTGGACTGAGAAGGTCTGGAAGGGGCAGTAAATGACCAGTTCTTAGAAGGCCAATGCCTACTAAATCTTGGAGGTTGTACTTGTACAAAATCTTTAACAGTTTGCATAGATTTAGCTCTTTCCTCCATCTTTTTAAGAACTTCTTCTGCCTTGTTGCCAACCAGGCGGTCCTGATTTAAGGGAGCATCCAGTAATTTCGCTTTAACATGAACTGGCAAGGACTGCTCCTTAAGCCAAGCATGCCTTCTAAATACAGACCCAGTTACTGCAGCCCTGCAAGATGCCTCTAGTGAATCAAAACCACATAGCAATGTATGTTTACTAACTTGTTCAGTAGAATGCATTAAATCCTGTAAATCCTTATTTCCAGCACAATCGAGAATCAACATCATTTTCTGTTTAAGCAGTCCAATAATATGCTGCTGATACTTTAACATATGAAACTGGCAATTGAAGGCCCTAATGGCCAAAGTTGCAGAAGTGCACACCTTCTTACCCCATCTATCCAGTGCCCTGGAGTCTCTATCAAAGGGGGTAGGATTTTTGGCAGAAGTAGCTTTAATGCCCTTGGGTCCCTGTGAAACGGTTTCAGGATCCGCAGTAGGATTTTTGAAAAGGAACTTGTGAGAGTCAAAAACCCTGCAATACCTATCAGATTTTCTGGAAGCAGGAGGTAAAGAGTCAGGGACCATACTAGATTCCGAAAAGGCATAATCAACAATGTCCAGTACAGGAGGTATAGCTAAAGGCCTGTGCTGGGGCAAGAATAAGAAATCCCTAAGCCTCTTTTTAGAATCAGAGTAATCTTGGCTTTCCCAACGAAAATGCACCCTAAGAGTATGTAAGGTTTCACCAAAAGAGAAATCCTCTAAGGGTGAAGCAGGGGGAATACAGTCCTCAGCATCAGAATCCTCATAGGTAGATAAGGGTAAATCCTGGTCATCAGAAGAAACATAAATTTCAGAATCCTGGTCAGAAGTATCATAAGCAAACTCAGTCCTAGGTCTCTTAGAAGGGGAAGGTTGGCTTCCCCTGATTAAAGTAATAAGGTCTTCATCCATTCTTATAATTTGTTTTTTAGGCATACAGGCCTGACCATGCGGTCTGGGCATCTGTTTTCTAGGCATGGTTCGAGTTTTAGGCCTTGAAGAAGAAGATGGCATTGGTTTAATATGCAAGTCAGTAGGGCCTGAATACACCCTCAGAAGCCGGTGCCTGCACAGCGGCTCTGGACCCATCCAAGGTAGAGACATCCGCAGGTTCCTCAGTTGAAGCATCTCACGGCATACCAGACTCCAAATGGGTCTCAGTAGAGGCCTGCGAATCTGAAGTAGCGGGTATCAGGGGCTGCGAAATCACCTCACTGAGTACCAGCGGACTGGCGTAGGAGAAGCGTCGTCGGCAGCTTTGGACCTAGGAGGCCTGTCTCTGTCTTTATCTTTGCGTTTTTTTCAGAATATTGATTGTCGGATGGCTTACCGAAGACATACCTGGATAATTGAACTGAGTACCAAAATATTTAGAGGCGTAAATATACCGAAGACTAATAGTTCATTGTTTAAATAAGGCACAATACCGACAGCGAGGTATGTCATGGTCAGGGCCTAGGCAAGGAATACAATACGAATGGAAATCTTTATGAGGTATTTGCTTTCCACAAGAAATGCAATTATTTACTTTTACTGACATCAGTTTAGAGCAAGAAAAAGTTTCCCCAACGGGGTACTTAGCTTTAGTTGAAGACTTCAGCTCTGAAACTCAAAAACGAAAATCTCAGCAGTCGGCCTACCGGCACTTGCGAACTGCTTCTGCTTCGGGCACCGCACGGTAAGAAAGACTGATGTAATGGCATCGGCTGCATGCTTTATACCCCTGACTACCTGATATCATGGAAGATGAGACAGCAACCAACGCAGGACCCAAAACTTTGTTAATCAGGCCGACTGAGGGCTACTGCAAGCAGATAACCCAAATGTGATGACTGCAACAGTGAAACATGAAGAACATCTTACTGGGGACTGCTGTATGGTTGACAAGTACAAAGATGCAGAAGCTTCAGTATGTCCTACTGTAAGGAGTTACAGGTTGCGTTTGTTCTCAGTTAAGGTAATATGTGAACCCATCAGCAGTGGGCTGAGTAAGACAGAAATCGCCTCACAGCAAGAGGTTCTCCGGTTCGATTCTCAGCTGCAGTGCCTTCTGTGCGGAGTCTGCATGTCCTCCCCGCAAGACATGCAGGTAGGTGCATATGTGTGTGGGTGTGCCTTCTTTGAAGGTTGGGCGCTGGGCTGGCAACTCAAGACCGTAAAAATTCACTGCCAATCATTAGCAGACCGGAGTTCTGCTGTGGCGACCCCTATCCGGGAAAAGCCAAAAGAGAGTTTATACGAGATGGACTTATTTTATACAAGATGGACTTGTTTACTCCTCAGAGGGCCACTGAAATTTCTCCTTCAATTCTACAAAAAGGTGCTTCCAAAGGGGAAGTCCTCTGGTGGAGAAACAGAGGATATGTGCCTCCAGTGTCAAATTCATAGGCTGTCAGAGAAGGTAAGTGGACCACACAGGCTAGTTCCTCTACCTCGGAGTGCAGGAAGTTTGAATCCTCCATGGGAGGTTCCACCCTTCTTTTCTTCAAAGGGAACCTTGACATTTCAGGGATTGCCAATGATGGCTTGCTGGATGTGAGGAAAGACAAAGTTAGTTCTACACTGACTGGATAATTTGATGGGAAGAATCGTGGGAAGTAGATAGGGCAGAGGGGGTCTGCTTGACCTTCACTGAGTCAAGATGGCAGACACCAGTTTGGTCTTTGGTGTTAGCTCTCAAAGACTTGGGGTGAACCATCTTAAAGTTCTCGCATCATTACAGAGCACCCAGGACTTCCACTCCATCCTCGAGAACATACTCTCAAATCAAAAATCGGGAGGGAGGTCCGTTCATCCCTTGGGGATTACAGTGGGAACATCTGACACAGCGGCAATAGGTAACAAACTGGCATAGGCAGAAGTGTTGGTGCCTTTAGTGTGGGGCAGCATATGCACAGCCAAAGGCATGATAACTTGAAGAATGGTTATGCAAGAAGCCTTGGGAAAAACAACAATGAAGATGCGTGAAACTGCCTCACAGTGTCTAGAGCTGTTGGACCAAATAAAACCAGTGGTGTACAACAGACTGTCTTCAGTCTCCTGATATATTTCTCTCTGTGATACTTACCAGAATGTTTTTTTTTTTCTTTGGCAGACACCTCAGAGATGAGGGATAAGACAAATACCCTCTGCTGAGTCACAAAGTCCCAGGTGATTTTGCTGTTTTTTCCGATTGACCTCAGGGCAAAGCTAGCACAATTTAGACACGTCCATATTATACTCTGGGCCAAGGCAAAAATCAGCAGCAGTAGTGGCTATCTTTTAAGAGAATATGTATCCTACAGTCAACACAACTGTTAACTTTTACAAAAACTTCTGAATCATTACCACAATCAGTCACGAGAGAGCATCTACAATTAACTATTACAAAACAACAAAATTCCCTGGTGGAACACTTACATTTCCTGTGGAAGCAGCCCAACCAATGGGCCGACAACACTGAAGTGTTGGGACTGCACTGAACTATGTTGCAAGAAAGACCTAAAGACTGCATCAGCTGATACCCTCCTTATAAAAGCAATGTCCTTAAGCTGCCTGCAGGCAAGATTTCCCAAAGATGACGACTGCAACATTGAATAGTATAATGAATATCCTTACTTCTGCCAGTAACAAAGTAGAGCTTTCACCTTTCTGAAGGAAAAGTTCAGATCTGCAATGACCTTCCATTAAATCAAAGGGCAACTGTAAGCAGCATGAGCCACTATACAGATATTTTTCATCCATATTGGATGGGGGGCAGCAGTTTCTCAAATAAAAAAGAACCAAAGACAGCAACAAAGTAAGTAAAAACAGGCTCATCTGCTTGTGTCAGCATCTTCATGGAAGAGAATTGCATTGGTCACTGCAGGGAACAGTGACTACTGGAAAAATCCAGATGGATCACAACCGAATACAAAGTGTTACGAATTACATTTACAATGACTCCTTCCAAAATGTTTCCAGTTGCACTCTGCAAATACCTCTTAATTTCCAGCATATACTGCATTAAATATGAACTGTCAGTGTGTTACAACACACATGTACGTCACACATAAACACTGTTACATCATCTCAGAAAGCTCTGAGCTAATCTACTGCATCAAGAAAAGAGGCCATTGGAAATGCTCATATCATATCTTTTATTGATCTAAAACTTGACTAGTGTATTAATCTAAACTTAAATTCTGACATTGTACAGCTCAATGTTTCCGTGCATATACAAACTGACTACAAGTATTCAAACAACCTTTATAGAATTAGACCTTTACTTGTTACCTGCTTCAGGATCTGATGGAATCCTCCACATATACAAATTGAAGTCATCTGATCCAGACAAGATATACTGAAGGGGAAAAAAAAGCATGATGTCATTATTCTTATAAATATTCTGGAGACAATCCTATATGTGTACTTAATTCAAAACAGCCTGCAGTCAAACTGTAACAAATCAGTAAAACACGTGACTAAAAAAGATAAACCTCTTACTCAAACTTGATTGTGCCTCACAACTATACAATGGAACAGAGTAAAAGAAAATGCTACTAGTTCATTTTAATCTGCCAACATTTTCAGCCTGTCGGAAAGAAACAGGTCATCCCTTGCAGCAAAATTAACACAAGCTTTAAAATACTCAGACTGAGCAAACAGAAAACTCATTTAAAGAAAACTTCATCCTCCATTGAAAACATTATACCAGAAATGTTCCTCCTACAATACCACCTAGATGTTGTTTAACTCACAGAAACCTTTTAGCATCTTTCACTTTTTAATTAATTTCCAGCAATTTATAAACAACTGTCATTTGCCATACTAGCTCTTTCAAGTGACAACTTTTAGTCACTGATAAATGAGCAGGGCTGACAACTTTCACAGGCAGCAAAGTGAAAGAGAGGGAGGTGCTAGAATTTGATAAGAGTACAACTTTGAACCCTTGATAAAATCCTACTTTTCACATCCTTATAGCAAATGGGGCAAGAAAGATCAGAATAATTCAGTTAAAGAGTATTGACACTGCTTTCACACGACCAAAACAAAAAAGACAACTATTCACATCACTATCGCAGCAATTAACTGGATGGTAAAAAAAATATTTTCATGTCTTGGTTCTAGCAAAGTATAAAATATCCAGATATGATTGTTATACACAGAAATCCTACATTTAATTGAACATGATGAATATTCATAGATTCAAAGGTGTATACTAGGCTAACAATCACTAGGGCTCTTATAAGCCTAGCTGTGCAATCCAAATATGACCCACAAATTTGATTTATATAGGGGGTGGTTTACTGACTGACTGACTGTCTGCCTTTCGACAAGGTCTAGCTCATAAGTAAGGGTATTTCATCCATGAATAAGGAGGTCATAACATCTCTGTACTCTTCCCTTATAAGACCCATTATCGAGTATGATGCCCCCCTTCGGCATGTACCTTGCCAAGTACATGCAGCAGCTGGAGAGACCACAAAGGTTCCTGACCAAGAAAATCCAGGGTCTCAAACACCCACCCTATACAGCTAGGCTAAAAGCCCTGTCCCTCTACTCAGTCTTGTACAGACTGCTCAGAGATGACCTGTGTCTGGCAAACAAAGCCATCTCAGACCCAGCCTTGATGGAGTTGCTGCATATCCGTAAGTCAAACTCCAATCACGCAACCCACATGCAAGGCCTCAACCTGGTCTGTGACATTAACAGAACTTGTTTTCAGGATAGATTTGTGTCCCAAAAACTCCCCCATCTGTGGAACAGACTCCCTCTCTATGTCAAACAGAAGTACCTCACTAGCCCTCTTTAACAGGAACCTGGACGACTGGATGGGAAACAGAAAATACACCCCTGGAATCACACATGTGTCCCTGCTGGACAGGGGAAACAGGTGCTGACTTTGTGGGAACATGGGTGAAATTCGAGGCTAGGCTTATAAGGGCCTCTGGGTAAATAGCCTAGTATTGTCCTACCAACCTATGAACCTGTGTCCACCAGAAGAATAGGTGCCAGACCAGGGGTGAATTTCCGATTACCTATCAACTAGCCTTAAGTTGTGCTTAATTAGGGTTAGGGAGGAACTCTGCTTCACATAGGTAGGGAGCCTGTGCCAGACAATGGGAATTCAATATCTATTTTTCCAACATGTTCTATTTATGTTGCAAGCAAAATTTGTTTTTTTTTAATCTAGTAGTTCTGATGCTACTTGTTTTGCCTGCACATCAAAACAGGGTCCAGGGATTCCTTATATACCAGGCAAAGATCTTGTCTCAGTAATTTGCATGATACTGATTAAAGAGCAGGACTCTGAAGTGATTAGACTAGAACACTGTGCTTACTCCCTGTATTCTTTTTGCAGGAACCTCTGTGGACATTCCAGTTGCTGCATGTGCCTAGTCAGGTACACACTGAAGGGGCAATATACTCTGTAATGGGTCTGATGAGGGCCAAGTACAGTGGTACGATGATCTCTCTGGACCTAGATGCCATGCCTTTACTTATAAGTTGAGCAACACAGAAGAATTTTCTTACTACCCTAGACACATGTTGCTTGAAGGCTAGGTTACTGTCTATATAAGTTCCCAGATCCCTGGCTAATGAATCAACTTTTAGGGTTATTTTATTGTTGACATAGTGATCCAGAGTAGTAGTCTTCCCAAAAAGCTCTATAATGCATTTCTTGGCTTTGAGTTTTTAAGCCATGGCTTTGGCACCAAGTGTTTGCCTGCATTAGACTTTCCTGAAGAGTGTTTTTGTCTTGGAGGATTCAATGACTGTTCTCAAGTTTGCAATCACCTATGAACCTGGCCAGCCAGACACTGGTTTTGACCTCTAAGAAGTAGCCAAAGAGGAGCAGTCCCAGCCCAGAGCTCTGCGGTACTCCACTGGTGACTTGCCTCTTTGTGGAGGTTGCCTCACCAAGCCTCATCTCTTGGGTCTTATCCATGAACCAGCTAGCCATCCAGCATGTTATAAAGGGTTTATGCCTAGTTCCACAAGTTTGCTCACAATGCCTGAGTGGGGTACTGTACCAAATGCGCAGATCTAGGTAGCCAGTATGCACCAGTTTCCCCCTCATGCATTGCCTTACTGACCCTTTCAAAGAAGTCCACCAGGTTCAGTAGGCATTACCTGCCTTTAACAAAGCCAAACTGGCACGGATCATGTCCTTGTTGATAATTTCCATGATAACGCTTTCCATGGATTTGCAAATCTGACTAGGCAGACTAAAGAGTCTGTAGTTTCCAGGATCTGTTGAAGATCCTCCCTTATGAGGAGGATGACAGTCACAGTCCTCTATTCTCGTGGCACAAAGCCCATTTTAAGAATATAGTTAAATAGTGACCCCAGGGATCCTGGTAAGTTGTATTTTAGACTGCTCAAAAGGTATCCAGGGATGTTTCTGGGGCCCATTGAGACTGTGTTCTTCGCTGTAGTGAGCATAGCCAGTACATGCTCCCTAGTTACAGTTTGGTTATATTGAAGGGTATTTCTTTGGGGATATTTAGGGGTGAAACAGGTTTAAAGCTGCAAATTAATTTGTCTGCTAACAGGTTTACTACATTTCACGGCTTGGTGAATGTGGCACCATTAACTACCAGTTCTACACATTGCTGTCTGCTGCCCTTGAGAAGTCTGACAAGGCTAGAAAGGGCCTTATGGTAATCTTTCACCTGGGAGGCTAACTTAACCTCAAAGTTGGCTTTTTTTTACTTAATTAGCCCTCGATTTGGTGGCATGCATAATGGGATGAGTAAAGTCCTGAACCACAAATCTTTTGAAACAGAATTTTTTATGTGCTGTTCCTGACTAATTCAGTTATTCTCAAGCTCTGATGCTTGATTCAGTAGTAAAATCCTACACATTTTATCTGTCATCCCTAAACTACTGCCTCTGCATGTTATATGTTCCAGGATCCAGGTTACCATTATGGAACAAATCTCTAGAATCAACAGAAAGCAAGTTAATTTTCTTGGGTTCCTGGAGTAACCAAAGTGTCCTACAATAAATCTTAAAACTATCACAGAAAGCATGCAAGAAATAACCTCCTCCCCACAGCATTTGTTTCCAGCTATATAGGCCTTTACACTTAAGAGGGATCACTGTGAATACATTGGCTGGTGAAACTATGGGTGTACAGTACTTTATGGGGAGATTTCAGTCTTCCAATGCCCATCTTAGTACATTCTAGAGCTCATAAAATCATTACAAAACATTACCTGTAATGTCAGACGAATGTCTGAGTTTCTAATACTTAATAGACTCTGAGAATATCAGGGGTAACTTCTACCCCAGACATCCTTGCTATTACAGAGACTTGGCTAAAACTCAATAATAAAAGATACTGAAATTCTTCCCCCTGGTTGCAGCAATATCAGAGTAGACACAGCACATAAAAAAGGTGGTGGAATAGCCCTAATTTTTCCTAAAACTCAACAGTTCCCCCATACTCAAATACTATGCCAAAATTTTGCACAGCCGGAATCCTTATAACATTTCTAAAACTTAACTCATCTAAGAACATCTGCATAGTTGTTTTACAGATCCCTCACAGACAGAACATTCCCATTCTAGAAAATATTCTAGGCTGGATATCTAAAACAATATTGAATGAAACAGTTACCCTAGGGGATGTTAGCATTGACTGGCAGACACTAACTTCACACCACCCAACAAACAGTGCAAACCTCTGTGGCTTTACAAATACTCCTACCTGATACAGCAAAAATAACATCCAATACTCCACCCTGGACTGGATACTAATCTCAAACCCTTCTAACTTTATATCCTCAGACACACTGCCAGGCTCCTTAAGTGACCACCTACCAGCCTATACTCACAGGACTATCACTCAGCTCACAAAGCAACACAAATTCAAAACTATGCGCAATCTACAAAAATTCAGCAAAGGGGTATTTAATGAATCTCTAAAAGCTATAGACTGGTCCATCCTAAAAAGACTTCCCCATAATGATGCAGTTGAACACTTTAACAGCACCTTCTTAAACATTCTTAACTCCCTAGCCCCTTAGCGATCAAAAAGAAAAAAAAAATGCTCCATGGCTCACTAAATCATGTAAAATTCTAATGAAAGACAGGCACAAAGCATGGACTGCCTGGCTGAAGAATAAAAATTACATAAATCTTCACTTATACAAACAACTTCACAATCAAATAAAAAGACAAACATTGCATGACAAAAAAAAATCATACTATTCCTGCATTCACGATAACCACAAAAACAACCCTAAGAAATTCTGTTCCTCTGTAACATCACTACTCAACCCAGATAATAAAATTAATCCCAGTCCACACCCCAATATACCACCTCTTCAGTCACCAAATTCAACACATACTTTATAGACTCTACACCCAATCTAAAAGTAAACCCAACTCATCCGCCCCAACTTACTACTTCTACTAATACCTCCAATACACCACACATTGCACACACACACACACACACACACACACACACACACACACACACACACACACACACAACCAACACCTCACTCATAGCCCACCCCTTTATCTCAAAAAAAAAAAAAAAAAAAAAAAAGTACCACAAAAACTGAAACCTTGCTCAACCTCAGCAGACAACCTCCTACCAGAATACCTAAAGCTTGCTGCAGAGACGAGAGCATTCACTGATAGCATCTTAATTAATAGATACATAGCTGTATCACGTCTTTAACAGCATGGAAAAGATCAAACATTATTCCTTTATATAAGAGAGGCAACTCCATTGACATCACAAACTTTCCACCTATTGCAATCTTTATCCCCCTCTCTAAGATGTTAGAAAAATTTGCGCACCTACAACTTCTCCACCAGGTGACAGCTTGGAATCTGTGCTTATATTCTGATCCTGGTGAGAGTAGGAGCAGAGTGCACTGATTCCCTGATGCTTTCTGTTTGGAGAGTGAGTGTCTGTGCTTAACGTACCTGATTGGTCTGGTTGCTATTCGAGGCATCTACCAGAAAAAGGCTACAATCCTGCAGACCCTTGTATCATTTGGGACAAGACTGTGGATCACCAAACAGGCCGTGGCCTGCTTCTCTTCTTGGGACTGGAGCTAACATTTTGTTTCTGGTGAGAGGAGAAACAGAGAGTACTGTATCCCAACACAGTGAAGCTGTGCCGAGACCAGCATTAGTAATAGCCAGGCAGTAGCCATTCATGCGACTCCCCTCTTTTTATCATTCTTGACAAGCTAATTCTTTATTTTTCAGTAAGTACTGCTTGATTTCTTTCTAACTTCAGAATATCTACCTAAATACTTCATTCTTAAATTTTCAGGGTCTACGTATTAGTCTCCCCTCAAGTGTTTGGCAGTGCCCTGTACAGACTCAGACAACTTCACTGACATTTTTCCTGTAAAAGGAATATATGAGAAAACAGCTCCAGTACTTAGTAATAATGATCATCCCTCTTGGCATGTCTAAAGGTCAGTTCTCTGTGCTTTCCCCTATTAACCTAGGGAACTTGGGCATTCTGAGGCAGTGTAGCAAATGCCTCTTGTACACAGATAACCCTCTCCCCTTATGTCCCAACACTCAGACTTGTAAGAGATGCACTTACGTATCCAAAGACCGGAATAGCTGGTCAAGAAGCGAAGGTCAACACCTGCACCACATCACATGCAACACATAGCCCTCCAGAACACCCACCAGCACAGCTCTCACACAAAAACACAAACCACACACCCACCTTCGCGGAAGGTCTTAATAGAAATCTACCCAAACAGCAGAGACCTCCAAGGCAGAAATGTACTTGACCTCCACAACACAACACAAACCACAAGACACATAGCTCACCTACACAGTGTACCCCTCAACCTAAGCCCCTAAGGCAAAACAGCTTGCCCAATACACTAATCATAGGTAACTTGATAGTGAGGCACACTGATGTCCCACTCACTAGGTTGAATAAGGAGATGGTAACAGTCAGCTGTTTATCAGGTGCCAGAATCTGACACATAACACACGCACTCAGGTCACTCCACAACAAGTACAAGTATGACTCTGTCACTGTCCAAGTGTGTGTGAATGACCTGAGATGCACCTCCCTGGACTACATGAAAAGAGATATGGAGGAGCTCTCGGATTATGTGGCCCAGACAGGTATGACCCTAGCCTGAGCAGCAACCTGCCATCACCCAGAATGATACCGCACTACAAGCAGAAAATGACTGACTTCAACAACTGGCTAAGTTTCTGGTGTGATTCTAAGGGGATCCAGTATCTGACGGCTTGAGATGACATGACTGACAGACCTCAATGCCTTGCCAGAGATGGCCTGCATGTCACCCCTGGGTTTCTGGATACTGGCTAAGGCTTTTGCCACACCTATAGTGCCTTTTTTCAGGCGATGTTCCAAAGATCAAATTACTACCGTAACACCTATTAATAAATGCAATCTGAGGGTCATGCTGCTCAAAGCTAGAAGTCTAAATCTCAAGATGCACTTGCTCAAAGCACTCCTCAAAATGGAGAACATTGACATCTGTGCTGTAATGGAGACCTGGTTTAAAGCAGCAGAAAGCACCCCTGCGCTACAAGGCTATAACTCATTCCACACCTTTCGGCCTCAGAACATGGACTGAAGCTCCAAGGCGGTGGTGTCTCCATATTCATAAATGATATGCACACCTCCAGACTAGTAGCCCAGTATAATGCATTTGAGATACTTCAGGTACAACTAACATTGGGTAAGATGGCGATTCAGGTCGTAGCCTGCTATAGGCCCCCAACCATGTCCCTAGACTCTCACTCCATGTTCCTAAGCACCCTGGAAACTATTAGGGTCCAACCCAACACTTTCATACCAGGTGACTTCAACTACTTCTCCATCAACTGGGAAAACTACTCATGCATCAATACACTGGCCAACGCTTCCTGGAATTCATCAATTCCAATGTCTTAGACCAGCTAATTCGTAGCCCCAATAGAGGAAGCAACATCCTTGACCTGGTTATTACTAACATGGACAACCGTTGCTCTACACCAATAGTCAACTCCACCCTGGTTAGATCTGACCACAAACTAATCACCATGGAAATCCACATCTCACCCACACCTCCTGCAAAGGTAACCACCATGAAAAACTTCTCCAAAGCTGACTTTAGGGCTCCTAAAAACAGAAGTGGCTAACTTCATGGCACCCATTTCAATGGAAAATAGATGGATGACTGCCGAATCATACACCAATGCACTGTACGAACACATACATAAATGCATGGAACTAGCCATACCCAACAGAACCAAGACGCTCTCCTCCAAAAAAATCCCCTGCCACTAATAAACTCTACAACAGAAGGAAGAAACGGTTGCAGAAAAAGGTGAAGTCCCAAGACTGGAAAACCTCCCTTATTAGCCTCAACAAAAAGTTGAGATCCATCATCAAAACCTCTAAAGCCACCTATGAAGGCAGAATTGCTGCAGACACTAAAAACAACCACAAAGCCTTTTATAGTTATATCAAGAATCTCCACGGCAATACCCAGGTTTGCTCTGAGTTACTGCACAATGGTACCTCCTATACTGGGACGACAGATATTGCCAACATACTGGCCGACAGATTCAGTGCTAACTTTACCCCTCTCTCCCCTCCTAAAGGACCAATCACAATACCGGAGGAATGCCAGGCACCCAGCATTACTGCAGCACATGTTAAAGCTGCATTATCTAAGGCCAAGAATACAGCTTCCATGGGACCTGACAATATCCCTGGGTGTGTTCTACATTAACTACAAAGTGAACTGGCACCACATCTGTGGGATCTATATTATATTGTCGAAACTGCATTACAGCAAATGCTGTTTCGACGAGAAATATAGAGCAAAATCCCAAAACAGCGAAAACTCAGGTCAGTGATTTCTTTCCTAGGGAAAAAAATTGTTTGGCTTGAGCCGTGACATTGCCCTTTACCCCACTGTAGTGCGATCTCGGAGTTGGTATATTTAGTTGGGGGGGGGGTGAAGCCCCCCACTTTGAAATGTTTTTACTGTTGTTTGGTGTCTTGTTGGTCTACCGATTTTTTTTTCCTAGGAAAAAAATCGGTGACCTGGGGATTCGCTGTTTTTGGATTTCGCTCTATAGTTGTAATCGAAATGGCATTCGCTGTAATTCCATTTTAACAATATAATATAGACCTCATCTGTGTGCCCTGTTCAATCACAGCCTCACCTCAGGTTTTGTCCCTACCGAATGGCACACTGCTACAGTCATCCCTCTCTATAATGGGGGAACGACTACAGACCCTGGGAATTATCGACCCATTAGCCTGACGAGTCTGACATGTAAGGCTATGAAGCACATCATCATGGACCTAATTAACAAGGATATAAGGAATCTCCAAACTCTAGATCCCATGCAATTTGGTTTTGTGAAAGGTAAATCATGCCTGCTCAACCTGGTTGACTTCTCTGAGTCAGTCACGAGAGCTGTGGATGAGGGCAAGGCAGTTCATACAGCTTACCTCGATCTGGCCAAGGCCTTTGATATAATTCCCCACTCAGGAATTACTGATAAACTCACCAAACTAGGCATCAACCCCTATATCACTAGGTGGGTTGCAAACTGGCTCACAGATAGAACCCACAGTGTGAAAGTAGCTGACTCCAAGTCAGACTGCTGACCAGTCACGAGTGGAGTCTCAAAGGGATTGGTCCTGGGTCCTCTCCTGTTTGGCATTTACTTCTCAGAATTCCAGGCCAACATGGAGGGACTCTGCCTGACCGAGTTCACAGACGACTGCAAGCTGGGAGCCATTATTAACTCCCCAAGTGATGTAGACATCCTACAGAAAGGCCTCACTGAGACCAATGACTGGTGGCAGAACCATGGCCTTAAGCTTAATGCAAAAAAATGCGTCGTCATCCCCTTTGGGAAAAACTCAGTTCCCACTAATTACCACATCGATGGGAGCCCACTGAATACAGAAGGCGTTATAAGAGATCTGGGGACACAGGTTGACAGCAACCTCTCCTTCGACCACCACATTGCCACTGTGGTCAGAAAATCCTTCTATGTGGCACATCTCATTACCAAGGGTTTTGCATCCAGGAAGGAGGAGGTTATCATCTCTCTCTCTACTCTTCCCTCATTAGGCCAATCATCGAGTATAATACCCCATTTGGCATGTACCTCACTAGAAGCATGCAACAGCTGGAAAGGCCACAAAAGTACCTCACGAAGAGGATTCTAGGCCTTAAACACATGTCCTACGTAGACAGACTCAAAAACTCCAGCTATTCTCTGTCTCATATTGTCTACAAGGAGGCGATCGCTGCTTGACTTACAAAGCCATGTCTGACCCAGTGCTGTAAAAAATGCTACATCTAAAGAAATCCCAATCCATCTGCATCACACGCTCCAGAGACCTCAACCTCATTACCACAATCAACAGAACATGCTGGAGGGACAGGTTCATAACCCAGAGACTGCCCATGCTCTGGAATAGACTTTCCATACATGTCAAGCAGAGCACCTCACAGGTCCTCTTCAAGAGAAATCTTGATGAGTGGATGGGAAAGAGAAACCAAGTCACTGGGGATGCACAAGCCAGTGCATTTCTTTGTGCTGGTCCCAAGCCCGGATAAATGGGGAGGGTTGCATCAGGAAGGGCATCTGGCATAAAACTTCGCCAAATTATTTCATGCAGACACCAGTAAATATTTCCATACCGGATCGGTCGAGGCCCGGGTTAACAACGACCGCCACCAGTACTGTCAGTCAACAGGGTGCTGGCAGAAATTGGGCTACTGTTGGCCAAAGGAGGAGCAGAGGTGGAAGGCATGGTCGAAGGCAGGAAGAGAGGAGAAAGGCTAGGCTGTGGTAGTGAGGGTCGGAACTTTGAATGTTGGCAGTATGACTGGTATAGGGAGAGAGCTAGCTGATATGATGGACAGAAGGAAGGTTGGTATATTGTGTGTGCAAGAGACCAGATGGAAGGGGAGTAAGGCTAGGTGTATCGGAGGTGGGTTCAAATTGTTTTATCATGGTGTGAATGGGAGGAGAAATGGCGTAGGAGTTATTCTAAAGGAACAGTATGCTAAGAGTGTTTTGGAGGTGAAAAGAGTGTCAGATAGTGATGTTTATGAAGCTGGAAATTGATGGTGTAATGATGAATGTTGTTAGTGCATATGCTCCACAAGTTGGGTGTGCAATGGATGAGAAAGAAAAACTTTGGAGTAAATTGGATGAAGTGGTGATGACTGTACCCAAGGGTGAGAGAGTGGTGATTGGAGCAGATTTCAATGGGCATGTTGGTGAAGGGAACAGAGGGGATGAGGAAGTGATGGGTAGGTATGGTGTTAAACAAAGGAATGCAGATGGTCAGATGGTAGTGGATGTTGAGAAAAGGATGGACATGGCTGTGGTGAATACGTATTTTAACAAGAGGGAGGAGCATAGGGTGACATACAAGAGTGGAGGAAGATGCACACAGGTGGATTATATCTTATGTAGGAAGGCCAGTTTGAAGGAGATTGGAGACTGTAAAGTGGTGATTGGAGAAAGTGTAGTTAGGCAGCATAGGATGGTGGTTTGTAGGATGACATTGGTGATCAAGAAGAGGAGGAGGAGGAGTGTGAGGGCAGCACCAAGGATCAAATGGTGGAAATTGAAAAAGGGTAATTGTGAGGTGGAGTTTCAGGGATGAGTTAAGACAGGCACTGGGTGGCAGTGAAGAGTTACCAAACAGCTGGGTAACTACAGCAGAACTAGTAAGGGAGACGGCTAGAAAGGTGCTTGGTATCACATCTGGACAGAGGAAGGACAACAAGGAGACATAGTGGTGGAATGAGGAAGTACAGGAGAGTATACAGACAAAGAGGTTGGCAAAGAAGAAGTGGGATTGTCAGAGAGATGAAGAAAGTAGACAGGAGTATAAGGAGATGAGGTGCATGGCAAAGAGAGCGGTGGCGAAGGCTAAGGATAAGGCATATGAACAGTTGTATGAAAGGTTGGACACTAAGGAGGGAGAAAAGGACCTGTACCGATTGGCTAGACAGAGGGACCGAGCTAGGAAAGATGTGCAGCAGGTAAAGGTGATAAAGGATAATGAGGGAAACATACTCACAAGCGGGGAGAGTGTGTTGAGGAGATGGAAAGAGTACTTTGAGGGGTTGATGAATGAAGAGAATGAGAAGGAGAGAGGGTTGGATGATGTAGGCATAGTGAATCATGAAGTACAATGGATTAGCAAGGAGGAAGTAAGGATAGCTATGAAGAGAATGAAGAATGGAAAGGCTGTTGGCCCAGATGACATACCTGTGGAAGCATGGAGGTATTTAGGTGAAATGGCAGAGGAGTTTTTAACCAGATTGTTTAATGAAATCTTGGAAAGTGAGAGGATGCCTTAAGAATGGAGAAAAAGTGTTTTGGTACCGATTTTTAAGAATAAGGGTGATGTGCAGAGCTGTAGTAACTACAGAGGGATTAAATTGATCAGTCACAGCATGAAGTTATGGGAAAGAGCAGTGGAAGCTAGGTTAAGAAGGGATGTGATGATTAGTGATCAGCAGTATAGTTTCATGCCAGGAGAAAGCACTACATATGTGATGTTTGCTCTGAGAGTGTTGATGGAGAAGTACAGAGAATGTCAAAAAGAGTTGCATTGTGTTTTAGTAGACTTAGAGAAAGCATATGACAGGGTGCCTAGAGAGGAGTTGTGGTATTGTATGAGGAAGTCAGGAGTGTCAGAGAAGTATGTAAGAGTGGTACAGGATATGTACGAGGGTAGTGTGACAGCAATGAGGTCTGCGGTGGGAGTGACGGATGCGTTTAAGGTGGAGGTGGGGTTACATCAAGGATCAGCTCTGAGCCCTTTCTTATTTGTAATGGTGATGGACAGGTTGACAGACGAGATCAGACAGGAGTCCTCATGGACTATGATGTTTGCAGATGACATTGTGATCTGTAGTGAGAGTAGGGAACAGGTGGAGGAGACCCTGGAGAGATGGAGATATGCTCTAGAGAGAAGAGGAATGAAGGTCAGCAGGACTAAGACAGAATATATGTGTGTGAATGAGAGGGAGGATAGAGGAATGGTGAGGATGCAAGGAGTAGAGGTGGCGAAGGTGGATGAGTTTAAATACTTGGGGTCAATAGTTCAGAGTAACGGTGAGTGTGGAAGAGAGGTGAATAAGAGAATACAGGCAGGATGGAGTGGGTGGAGAAGAGTGTCAGGGGTGATTTGTGACAGACGAGTACCTGTAAGAGTGAAAGGGAAGGTCTACAAGAGGGTAGTGAGACCAGCTATGTTATATGGGTTGGAGACCGTGGCATTGACAAAAAGGCAGGAGTTTGAGCTGGATGTGGCAGAGTTAAAGATGTTAAGATTTGCACTGGGTGTAACGAGGGTGGACAGGATTAGGAATAAGTATCTTAGAGGGTCAGCCCAGGTTGGAAGGTTTGGAGACAAAGCCAGAGAGGCAAGATTACGTTGGTTTGGACATGTGCTGAGAAGGGATGCTGAGTATATTGGGAAAAAGATGGCTAAGGATGAAGCTACCAAGTAACAGGAAAAGAGGAAGGCCTAAGATAAGGTTTATGGATGTGGTGAGAGAGGACATGCAGGTGGTTGGTGTGACAGAGCAAGATGCAGAGGACAGGAAGAAATGGAAACAGGTGATCCACTGTGGCGACCCCTAATGGGAACAGCCGAAAGAAGATGATGGATGGGAAAGAGAAACACGGGGATCGCTCCAGTGGCTCTACTTGATAGAGGCACTGGGAACTAACATTGGGCGGCATGATGCTAGGGCACTTCTATGGGCTAGGCTTGTAAATGCTCCAGGGCCAGTAGCATAGTACACACCTATGAACCATCTTATACACAGCAACCTGCTTTCTCACACTCAACATGGCTTTAGACCTGCACACAGTACCTCAACCACCTTACTATCTTTCATGGAATCTGTAAACAAAGCCCACGACACTGGCAAACTAGTATCTGCAGTCCTAGATTTGTCAAAATAATTTGACAAGGTATCTCACCCCAAACTCCTTAAAGAACTTTCCAGCACTGGTCTATCTTCCTCCTCACTTAAGTGGTTTTCTACCTACCTAGCTGACAGGCAGCAAGCAGTAAGATGGCAGGGCTCTATCTCCCCATATCACATAACCCCCACAGGTGTAGTAGAAGGATCCACCCTTGGCCCATTACCATTTAAGATCTTCATCGATAACTTACATACATTCGCCTGTGAAGGTACTCTAATCCAACAGGCAGGTGACTCTACTACCATATTCGTATTAGACACATTAACACGCCTACAACATGTAGCATAAAAAGAAGTTATGTAGAGAGTCTGAAGGGCAGTACTCTGAACTGGTAGTGACTGGCTCCCACACGGAAGCGCAGAAATCTTCTTGATGGTCTGTCCACTTTTATGTGGTAGTACGCATCTTGAAGATCTATCGAGCACATCCAATCGTCTTTTTCCAAAAGCGGGAGGATAGACTGTATTGTGACCATCCGGAATTTTTGTACTCTCACAAACTTGTTCAATACACTGAGATCCAAAATTGGTCTCCATTCCCCGGTTTTCTTTGGCACCAAAAATAGACTTGAGTAGAATGCAGATCCTATCTGGTCTGGAGGGACTATTTGGATGACTCTTTCTTAGCAGCTTTTTTATCTCTAGTGCTGCTTCTTCCCTTTGACTGGATGGAACATCGGGGAGGCTTTTTTGAAGGGACAGGACAAAGATCGAAGGGGATATGATAACCTCTGGTTATAATCCTTTGTACCCAAGAATCGATGGTGATGGTTAGCCAGGCAGAAAGGTACAAGGAGAAACAACCCCCAACCACCTCCAGAGGAAAGGAGTTGGGCCGCTCTTCAGGAGATCTGGTAGGATTGGCCAGGGAAAGAGTCCCTGGAACTCTGGTTACGCGGACCCCCTCTGCTCCGAAAGGAGCATCTTCCCTGTGAGTTTCCCCCTCTGCCTCTAGGAGAGAACTCGGCCTGTGTGTCATGGAAAGGACCCTGAGATTTCTTGAACCATATCTTCCCACTCTTTTGGTTTCGGGAGAAAGCATATTGAGGGGAAGAACAATGGACACCTACGGCAGAAAGGTCTTACCGTCCTGTTCACATATGGCCAGTGTGCTTTTAACTTTGGGTCCAAACAATGAAGAGGCCTCAATGGGAGCATTAAGAAAGGAAGCCTTAAAGGGTTCTGCGAAATTGCACAAGCGCATCCAGACTTGTTGTCTCAAGACCACAGCTGAACCCGCCACTCTAGCTGCTCCTTCTGATGAGTGGGATATCAGTTGCATAGAGGAGTTATATATCGACTCAATGGTGGCCAGCTGACAGGCCACTTTGTCACAGACCTCATCAGACATGGCACCAGCCAAGGTTTCAGAGAGCTCGGAAATCAGATCCATTTGAAGCCTGGTAAAGAGTGCCATATTATTCAGGGACCTGATAGTAAAGGTCGCTGATGCAAAGATGCACTTCCCTATCCTGACCAGGGCCCGGGACTCTTTGTTAGGCGGATGGACAGTCTGGCTTTTTTCTTCCACCAGATCCTTTTTTGTTGCGGCCGCCACCACCAGAGCATCCACAGGAAGACCTTTAAACCAATGGGGATCTGTAGCAGGAGGGGATAAAATCTTATCTGGCCTCTGAGGAATAGCCTCGACGGTGTCAGGAGCCTTCCACGCACGCTGCACGATGAGCCGGACAAGTTCATCGGCAGGTGGAGTGACCCAGGAGGTAGGGGGCCGGGCACGAAAGGCCTGCAGGAACACAGACTCCTCAGAGGTCGGATTAGAGGGCTGCCAGTCATCTCTCTGTTTAAGGATTTCGAGGATATCACCAAAGGATACCTCAGAGGGTGACCGAGGGGATTCTTCCCCCTCATCAAAGTCCGTGTCTTCAGTGAGGGACTCCTCTGTGGAGTCCATGTGCTTCCTCTTACACAAACTTTTCCAGTGGACTTCCTCAGAGGGAGAAGCTGGGGAAGACAGCGGAAAAGGGGTTTCCTGTAGGAATATGCCCTGAGGCCCTTGCATCCGGTGTCCGCTAGGTGCGACTTGAGAAAACAGTGTACCAGAGGAGGGTGGGGGGATAGACAGCACAGTATCGCCAGCAGAAGCCAAAGCCTTCTCCATCAGTTGAAAGGCTGGTCCACCTGAAGAGGGGTGAGTGTCCAGGACAGGGGTCACTCCTCCCCTAAGTGGCTCAGCCTGCTGACTCAGAGTCCCTGGATGGCTGTGGAACAGCAAATTATGTGCGTCACAACTGTCATCCTGGGTTGCTGCCACGAAGGCAACTGCGGTTCCTTAGTGAGATACATAAAGGGAACAGCAGAGGGGGAAGACTGTGCTACATCAATGGACTTCAAAGGCAATGAAGGAGGAGAATAAGAAGGGGTTTTTGGAGATGGGTGATCACCTCCCAAGGAAGGATAGGTCCTGGGGGGCGGGATACCTCTGAACAGAAGCACTTGATCCACAAGACGTAACACGTCATGTTAGGAAAGGCTTCTAGTGGATCTCACGGAGACTGAGGGAGAAACAGGTCTGTCCACAGAAAAGACAAGCTCGGTGCCTACCTCACCAGTCCGCACCGAGAACAACGGTTCCGAGAGAGACTGGACTACGGGTGTCTGCACCGAGGTAATCATTGGTGCCGAGGTCATGGTCTGCACTGACACAAGGATCTGTGCCGAAGTGGTTGTCGGTACCGAAGCTGGAACCGACAAAATTGGAGCCAATAACTGAGGCGTTGGTTCCGAGTAAGATGTCGGAGCTGATGTGGTCAAGGTCTGCGCCGACTGAACGGTTGGTGCCGATGCAGTAGTCGTAATAGTCTGAACCGAGGAGCCCCTCGGTACCGATATAGTAAAGGCTACAGGTGAAGATGGAGCCGAGGTCACTGATGGTGCCGAAGGTCTAGGCACCGAATGCACTGGGGCTGACTGAGTGAGCTCCGAAGCAGAAACATTAGCCTTTTTAGGTCTTGGTTGGCGGGAGTCCCCAGCCAGGGATGAAGGCAAAGACTTGGACTTGGTAGGGTCATCCAAAATTTTCTTATTGGCTCTAGGAGGGGTTGAAGCCTCTGACCCAGAAATAGCCTCTGAAAAGGGAGATCTGAGAAGTCCCTTCAGCAACAACTTATTTTTCCTTTCCAACAGGGTTCTGTTAGAAAAATTTTTACAAATTGCACAGGACGGGTCAACAGATAAGTGGGACACACCCAAGCAATAACGCACAAAGAGTGTGAATATGATGTAGGTAATTTGTGTCCCAATCAGAACACCTTTTAAATCCCGGACTACCTTTCTTATCTGCCATGATAGAAAAAGGGGACAGTAGAAAGGGTACCAGCAATGGTACAAGAGAATACCCGAAGGTATGAAGAAAGGAAGAGATTACCAACGATGGTAAGGGAGAAACACCTCATGGTAAAAGGTGCATTGTAAAGAGAAGAAAACTGAAGAAAATATGGTTGCTAAATGCGATACGGTAAGAGACAACAAAATAGAAACTTTTCTGACAGAAAACATTATATATATATGACTAGTCTGATAAATATCTATACTTAGCTCAAGAGAAGCAGCTTGACATGACCGAATGGCAATGCGGCAAATGAAATCTGGGGTAACAGGGAGAGAGGGATTGTGGGTAAGAGCTTAGCTTGAGAGTTTGTAGCTGATGCGAGCTTGGAAAATGGCCGGCTCGGTTCCGAGGTCGGAACCGATACCCATACATAAGGAATGAACGAGGATTAACAATATCAGATCAAGCTTTCATTTCCATTGAGACATGCCTCTCCGATACTGAACTCTTACTGAACCCAAAAAAACACGAAGTTCCTTCTCTTCATCCACAAAACCCATAGCTCCAAGAAAACAAAATGTCAAAATCTTTTCAGCCAATACTGAAAATGAATTGTTTCAGCATACCAAACTACTAGGTGTCACAACTGACGATAATCTGAAGTTTGACCTACAAATACAAAACAGTATATAAAAAAAAAAAAAAAAAAATCTAGTCATGCTATACAGGAATAAAATCTTCCTCACAGCAGCTACCAAAATTACCCTGTCTCAAAACCTGCCTCTTGCCCTCACTGTTACATTAGGCCCCAATTCTAACTAACTTACAGACCTCTCCAAGAAAAAAACTAGAAATCTACTCTAACAAAATTGCCAAATTTGCCATAAACGCAACCCTTATAACTCATCACTGTAAAGCCCTACATTCACTAAGATGACGTACTCCACCTCCAATGCATACATAAAGTTATGCCAGCTGAATCCTACACAAATGCACTCTATAAGCACTTACACAAGTGCATGGATCATGCTATCACAAACAGAGCCAAGACACTATCCTCCTAAAAAAGGAAGCCAATCTGGTGGTCCCCTGCCATAAACAAACTCTACAACAGAAAGAAGAAACTGTTGCAAAAGAGAGTAAAATCCCATGAGTGGAGGAGCTCCCTGGTCAGCCTCAGTAAGAAGCTGCGATCCCTTATAAGATCCTCCAAATCTAGCTACGAAAACAAAATCGCCACTGATTCTAAGGGCAACCACAAAGCATTCTATAGCTATGTCAAAAATCTCAATGGCAACACCCAGATCTGCTCTGAGTTGCAGCACAATGGCACAAAAATTACAGAACCAACTGATATTGCCAACATCCTGGCAGATAGGTTCAGTGCTAACTTTACCCCACCCCCACCCCCTAAAGGGCCCATATTTATACAGGAAGAATGCAGAATCCCTGTAATCACATCTATGCAGGTAAAAGCTGCACACACTAAAACCAAAAACACAGCATCCATGGGACCGGACAACATCACAGGCTGCGTTTTACACGAATTTCAGAATGAACTGGCTCCCCACCTAAGCACCATGTTTAATCATAGTCTCACGTCAGGCTTTTTGCCCACTGAATGGCGCACAGCAACAATTATCACACTCCACAAAGGGGGAGCCACCACTGATCCTGGGAACTATCGCCCTATTAGCCTGACGAGCCTAGTCTGCAAGGCCATGAATGTTATCATCATGGAACTCATAAACAAACAAAGACATTGGTAACCTCTAAACTCTGGACCCCACCCAGTTCGGGTTTGTGAAAGGCAGATCATGCCTTCTGAACCTGATCGACTTCTTTGAGGCAGTCACCAAAGCCGTAAACGAGGGTAAGGTGGTTCACACAGCCTATCTTGACCTCGCCAAGGCTTTCGACACCATCCCACATTCTGGAATTATAGCTAAACTCACTAAACTAGGTATAAATCCCTACGTCACAAGATGGGTTGCCAAACGGCTCACTGACAGAACCCACACTGTAAAAGCT
The DNA here is from genome assembly GCF_019279795.1 of Protopterus annectens. NCBI lineage: Eukaryota > Metazoa > Chordata > Ceratodontiformes > Protopteridae > Protopterus > Protopterus annectens. The sequence continues at coordinate 241,712,261 of NC_056737.1, forward strand.
GCAGACTCCAAATCTGACTTTAAATCAGTGACAAGAGGAGTACCACAGGGTTCAGTCCTGGGACCTCTCCTGTTTGGTATCTACTTCTCTGAAGTACAGGCTAACATAGAAGGCCTCTGGCTAAAGAAGTTCACAGATGACTGCAAACTAGGAGCCATAGTCAAGTCCCCAAATGATGTGGACATCCTACAGAAGGGCCTCACTGAGACTGATGCCTGGTGTCAGAGGTCTGGCCTCAAGCTCAATGCCAAAAAGTGCATTGCCATCCCCTTTGGTAAAAACTCTGTACCCATGAACTACCACATAAACGTCAGTCTACTTTACGCCGAATGTGTGCTAAGAGACCTTGGGACTTAGGTGGACGGTAGTCTCTCCTTTGATAATCACATTGCCACATTAGTCAGGAAATCCTTCTATGTGGCACACCTCATCACAAAAGGGTTCTCATCCAGGAAAAAAGAGGTAATTGTTCCCCTCTACTCAGCACTCATTAGACCCATTATAGAGCACAACGCCCCTTTTGGAATGTACCTCACAAGGCATCTGCAGCAGCTGGAAAGGCCACAGAAAGTACAGTTATGTACACTTACCATAAATGTAGATGTTCGAGTATATTCACTGTTGCAGTCCTAACATATGGGTTATCCGGCTTCCGGTAGCCCTCAGTCGGCCTGAATATCAGAGTCCTTGGTATATGACATCGGCTGCCGTCGCTTGTAAACTGATGTCAGAACGTCAGGTATAAAGGGAGGTGGGCCAACGCCATTTCCTCAGTTTTTCTTGCCTTAACTGTCAGGAGCCCCCAAAAGAAGGCCCAACCTGGAAGGAAACATCCTGGAAAAAAGCCATCCAAAAATAACATAAGTAGTCTGTGCCTTAGGAAAAAAGGGGGAATGGAGGGTGGGAAACCAGGACTGCAACAGTGAATACACTCGAACATCTACATTTATGGTAAGTGTACAGAACTGTATTATGTTCTTCGTGTTTCACGGTTGCAGTCCTAACATATGGGTTGATTCCCAAAGCCCAGGAAAAACAAAAGGTGGGAGGAAGAATCACAGATTAAGGGTTGGTAAGGAGGCCTTGCAAAACTACAGAGGCAAAACCAGCCCTAAATTTAGAAAACAAAGATAGGTTGTAATGCTTTGTGAAAGTATGGACAGAATACCAAGTAGCTGCTTCTAGAATGTCCTTAATAGGCACACCTCTCAAAAAAGTTGCAGAAGTAGAGGCTGCTCTAGTAGAATGGGTCCCAATACCCGGGGGGGGGGGGAACCTTTCCATGCTGCAAGTAACAAAAGTGAATACAATGAGCAATCCATTTGGAGATCGTTTGTTTGGAAATAGCTTTACCCTGAGCCCCAGGAGAAAATCTAACCAACAACTGCTGAGAGTTCTGAAAGGGTTTAGTCCTATTTAAGTAAAATCTCAACTGTCTGTGCACATCGAGAGTGCAGAATCCTTTCCCCTTTATTCTGGGGGTTATTGAAGAATGTAGGCAGATGAATAGACTGGTTAAGTATCAGACTGGAAACCACCTTAGGCATAAAGGAGGGATTAGTTCTCAGAGAAACCCGGTCTATATGAAAAATAATGAAAGGTTCTACTGCCATTAAGGCCTGTAGCTCCAAAACCCTTCTGGCGGAAGTAATAGCCAAAAAAAAGGCAATCTTCCATGAAAGGAACTTTAAATCTGCAGAGGCAGCAGGTTCAAAGGGAGGAAGAGTAAGCTTCTCCAGGACAAAATTAAGATCCCAGGCAGGAGTAGGAGCTCTTCTGGGAGGTCTAAGGTTGCTAGCTCCCCTTAGCAACTGTTTCATCAAGGGGTGAGAAAAAACTGGTTGCTCAAAAGAACAATGAGCAGAAATTGCTGAAGCATGAATCTTAATTGAAGAAAAGGAAAGTCCACCATTAAGCAAACCTGCTAGATAATCATGAATGAGGAAAGGAGAAGGTTGAGAAGACACTTCTCCTTTAGCCTGCATCCATGAGCAAAATCTCTTCCGTTTATCTGCATAGGATTTCCTGGTGCTAGGCCTCCTGGCCTCATGAAGAACTTCAACCACCTGCTGGGAAAGATTTAAAGTATTAGCCAGGCAGTTAAATGCAGAGTTTGAAGATGAGGATGAAGAAACTTTCCCCCTTCCTGAACCAACAGATCTGGTACCAGGGGAAAATGCCAAGGCTGAGCTTGGGAAAGGCTGCGAAGAAGGGGATACCAATGCTGCCTGGGCCACTCTGGTGCTATAAGAATAGCCCTTGTTTTTTCATCCCTTATCTTTAGCAACACTCTGGGAAGAAGAGGCGGGGGGGGGGGACATAAACTGAGTTGTGTCCATGGGAAGGACAAAGCATCCACTCTCCATGCTTTGTCGTGAAACTCCCTGGTGCAGAAGGTTGGAAGGAGATGATTGGTGTGATAGGAGAAAAAAAATCCACCTGAGGAGTGCCCCAATGCTGAGTGATGCGATGGATAATGATCTTGTTCAGTTGCCACTAATGAGGATCCAGAACATGTCTGCTCAATTGATCCGCCAAGGAGTTTAGCCTCCCTGGAAGATACTGGGCTATGAGATGTATGCCCATGGAAGCTGCTAAGGACCATAGTTTCATGCCGTGTCTGCACAAAGGGTAAGAGTGAGTCCCCCCCCCCCCCGCTTGTTGATGTACCACATGACTGTGGTAGTGTCTGTCCTGATCAGAAGAGTCCCAGGGTAGAGTAGGTCCTTGAAAGCCAGCAAAGCCTGCTGCACTGCCATCAATTCTTTTAAGTTTATGCGCAGATGAATCTGTTGGGTGCTCCAAGTTCCTTGTATGCCCCTGCCTTCCAGATGTGCTCCCCCATGCATAACCTGAGGTGTCTGTGGTGACAGTCTGGCTGGCAGGTGGTGGGCGGAAAGGCAGACCCTTGTTCTGAGAACAGGCTGTTGCCCATCAGAGAAACTCCATTTGTAGACAGGGAATAAGGGGAAGAATCAAGTCTAAGTCCTGTGTGTGTTGACACCAAAGGTTCTTGAGGTACCATTGAAGTTTTCTCATATGCAGCCTTGCATATGGGATCATCAGGACACATGAAGCCATGAACCCCAGTGCTTGCAGGAATTGCCTTGCAGAGAGCTGGGTCATGCCTGACAAGTTCTTGAAATAAGCCGACAGATCTTGTTGTTTTGTCTTGAGGGAGGAATACCATCTGGGTGGCTGTATTCAGACTTGTTCCCAGGAAAACAATCTCCCTTGTAGGAACCAACTTTGACTTCTTCTCGTTGAAAGTGTAACCCAAAGAAGTGAGAATGTTCTTCAAGAAGTCCAAATCCTTTTTTAACTGTTCTGGGGAGTTTGCTGGAATGAGAGAGTCATCCAGGTAAGGATAAATTTGAATGTTCCTCTGCCTGCAAAAAGCAATGGTTGGTGCCAGGCACTTTGTGAAAACTCTGGGAGCAGTAGATAAGCCAAAGGGCAGCGCAGAGAATTGGAAGTATTGCTCCCCAGCCCTGAAACGAAGAAACTGCCTGCAACTTTCCCTTATTGGGATGTGCAGATAAGCCTCCTTGAGATCCAAAGTTACCAGCCATGAATCCTTGTCCAACATTGGCAGTAACTGTAGAATAGTGAGCATCTTGAATTTGTGAATCACCCGAAAAGTGTTTTGAATAGACAGATCCAGAATAGGGCGCCAGGTGCCCCCTTTTGTGGGTACCAGCAAAAGTCTTGAATAAAAACCTAGGCCTGCCTGATCTGCAGGAACTGGCTGTATAGACCCCATAGTCAGTAGAGAAGAAATCTGATTCTCTACCTCTGCCCTGAGAGTTCTGGGAATGTCTGGGTAACTTTGTAGAACAGGGAAGGTGTGAAAATAAAACTTGTAACCTTGGTTTACTATGTTGAATACCCATTTGTCATCTGTGATGGTTGACCATACCTCTGCGAACCTAGCTAACCTTCTCCCACGAAGGAAACCCCGGTCCCACAAAAGTAGGGACAAGAAGGCCGGAGTCATTGGGAATGCTTGCTTTGGGAAGCTGGCTTAACTCCCCGATTTAACAGAAGAAAGATGCCATTGGTTAGTCCTTTGAGGGGCAGAAGCCTGCCCTCTGGGAGATCTGAAACCCCTAGGCCTAGAGCGACCCTGCTTGCCAGGATCAGGGAAAGACCAGTCCTTGGCAGGACAATGCCTACTAAACCTAGGGGGCTGAACCTGAAGGAAAGCTTTTTACAGCTTGCATAGATTTTGCCTTGTCCTCCAGCCTTTTCAGTACCTCCTCAGCCTTGTTACCAAAAAGGTTGTCTTTGTGCAAAGGAACATCCAGCAATTTAGATTTTACAGGTTCAGAAAGAGGCTGCTCCCTAAGCCAAGCATGCCTTCTAATAACGGAACCAGTGGCTGCTGCTCTGCAGGAAGCCACCAAGGTGTCAAAACCACAATGAAGAAAATGTTTATTAGAATTTATTATTATTATTTTATTTTATTTTTTATTATTTTACATTTGTTAACTGGGGGGTGTCTGACTTGAGCCGAAAAGGCCCTTTTTCAGCAGAGGCCTGGGGAGAAAAGCTCCACAAAAAAAAATTACACACACATTTAATTATTTAGACATGATCAGTATACACACAAATTACAGCAGACATGTTTTCACAGTGGTATACGGCACATAAACAGTTACAGTGGAGAGAATAAACAAAAAAATATTAATTTTAAAAATACAGGTAATTAATAGATTTCTGGTGTACAGCTGAAATTTGGAACATAGGTAGAATACATACACAGTACACAGGTACAGTACATACATTGTAGATTAGCCCGTGTTTATGAGTAAGATTGAAAACTATTATCAAGTGCTCTAGATTTAGTATGTATATGTTATCAGCTTTCACTAGCCTGGGGAGCAATCATGGCACTGCCAACTTTGCTTGAGATGTTGCCTGATGAGGTCTTTAAAGGAGGCTTTGGATGATGTGTTTTGAATGCTATTAGGGACAGAGTTCCAGTTTTTAGCCACTGAACTACTATATAGTGCATCTCCAAAGCTATTGTAGCTGTTGGTGACTTCTAGTAGTAGTTTGCTTGATGATCTAAGAGGCCTTTTGGCTGAGTGATGCTGTACTATGTTTTTGAGGGCAGGACACTTATTGGGGAGGTAATAGATAGAATGACAGAGGCAGAGCTGATTGTAGGTTAGGAGGTTGGGCCGTTCAAGCCAGTGGAGCTGTCTCAAAGCAGTACAGTGATGAGATCTATATGAGCAATTTGCAGCAAAGCGGGCAATTCTGTTACAGCAGGCTTCCATTTTGCTTAGTTCAGTTTTGTTGAGATTAGTCAGAATGGGAGATGCATAGAGTAGGGTGGACAGAAGTTGGGAGCGAGCAATGGCATCTTGTGTTGTTGGTAAGAAATGGTTTGATACGGTAGAGTGACCCCAGTTTGGCATGTACTTTTTTAATAGTTAAGTTGAGATGACTATCAAATTTTAGGTGGGAGTCTATGGTTATTCCCAATAGCTTAGCCTGTGCCACTGGAGCAATTGGAGTAGCATTTGTGGAGTAGATAGTGAATTGACTTAGTGTTTTTGTTAGAACTGGTTATAATCATAAGCGGAGTTTTCTTTGGACTGAGGATAAGTTGGGCTTTGGTAAGGTAGTTTTCAATGTCAGAGAATGCTAGTTGAGTTGTTTGCAGGAGGGTGGGAATGTTTTGTGCAGCACAGATTAAGGTAGTGTCATCTGCATACTGAATTATAGATGCATGCTGTGTGGAGGTATGGAGGTCATTTGTGAAGACTGTGAATAGTAGTGGTCCTAAGATAGAAGCCTGTGGGACTCCTATAGTTATGTGCAGCTGAGGAGAGAGAGAATTTTCCCATTTCACAGCTTGGTACCTGTCAGTTAAGTAGCTTTGTAACCAGGTAAGAGTGGAATTTGATAGATGATATTAATTTAGTTTGTTTAGCAGGATTTGGTGTGAGACTCTGTCAAATGATTTGGACATATCCAAAAAAAGAGTTGACACTTGTAGGCCTTCATTTATGAGACGGTTTACTGTGTCTGTGAAGCAGACGAGGGCTGTATTGGCACTATGGGCAGGTCTGAAACCATGCTGAGTAGGTGACAGGATGTTGCTGTCTAGGAGACAGTTTAGCATCTGGGTATGGATGCATTTTTATAGGATTTTGGCCAGGGGGGAAGAGTAAAGCAATGGGTCTGTAGTTATTAAGTTCAGTGGAGTTCCCGCCTTTATGTATGGGTGTAACATAGGATATTTTCCAGAGTTTGGGCACATAGTTTTCAACAACTGATCTGTTTATGAGAGTGGAGACTGGGATAGCAATAGCATCTGCTGTGAGTTTCAAGAAATAGCTGGGGAGTAGGTCGGCTGCTGTTGATGAGGTTTTTTAGATTGGAGAGCATGCTTTTGATTGAAGTGGTGGAAACTGTTTTGAGGGCAAAGCTTGCATTAGTGTTATTTGTGTTGGGGGGATAGTGAGGAAGGGATTGTCCTGTGATACTAAGGACAGAATTGAGTTCACAAAGTGGGAGTTGAATTGTGTTTCGATGGGAACTTTAGTGTCAGGGGTGGTTGGTTTGGGGGTAGCCTTTTGGGTGGATTTCAGTAGCCGGTTTACATTTTTCCAAAATTTTTGTGGGTTGTGTTGGTATTTAGTTTGTAATGTTGTGTAGTAGGATTTTTTTGTCCGGCCTAATGCATTTTTGCACGGTTGCGCAGTTCTTCATACTTAGTTAGGCTTTGTGTTTCTTTGTTTTTTGATAGTAAAGCCAGGCAGTGTCTCTGGACTTGAGGATTTGTTTGGTTTCTTTACTGAGCCAGGGGTTTGTAGAGGTTCTAACCTTGATTTTGCGCAATGGAGTGACAGTGTCTAGGTGTTGCAGAAAAGTTTTGTTGAAATATGCTACAGCCTGGTCAAGTGGGAGGGTTTTTAGGGGGGTCCAGTCACAGTTACAGAGTAAAATTTAGTAAATCTTGTAAGTCTTTGTTCTCTGACATGGAAGCTTAGCCTTAATAGCCTCCAAAGTATGCTGCTGATACATAAGCATGTGAAAAAAGACAATTCACAGATATAATGGCAAGAGTTGCAGAGGTATAGACCTTTTTACCCCACCTGTCCAAGGCCCTAGACTCCTTATCAGAAGGTACAGGGAGTTTTTAGCAATAGTAGCCTTAACACCCTTGGGACCTTGAGAAATAATCTCAGGATCAGCAGTAGGGTTTCGAAAAAGAAACTGATGAGAATCAGGAACCCTATAATACCTATCAGGTTTTCTGGGAGCAGCAGGAACAGAATTAGGAGTTAAAGAATTTTCCATGAAAACATCATCCACAACTTCCAGAACAGGAGGTATAGCCAAAGGTTTATGCTGTGGCAAATCTAAAAATTCCCGGATCCTCTTCTTAGACTGAGGGAAATCCTTATCTTCCCATTTAAAGTGCTCCCAAAGAGTATTCAAAGTATCCCCAAAGGAAAAATCTTCTGGAGGGGAGGCAGAGGGGATAGAATTCTTAGCATCAGAATCTTCAAAGCCAGAAAAAAGTTGAGAATTTCCTTCCTCACCATCAGAAATACTGGAAACCTCAGAATCTGATTCAGACAAAACATCAGGAGACAGTTCCCTAGCCCTCTTGGAAGAAGGGGGGGGGGGTGAGAGCCCTTAATAAGGGTAAGAAGATCACCAGCCATCTTTACCAACTGGGACTGAGGCACAGGAGAGGAGGCCGCCGCCCACTTGTGGTAGATTTGCAGCTGAAAGGTTTGCTAGTAATCCGGAGGGACTCGGGAGGCCTAGCAACTGCAGAAGTCTGACCTAAGGTAGTCAGTCTGGCTCTGGTCTCATGTCAAAGAGAAGAGGCGTCAGAAGCCGGTGCCTGCATAGCGGCTCCAGACCCATCTGCGGTGGTGACAGGCAGAGGGTCTGAAGACAAGTTATCAGCCTGCGGCATGGAGGACTCCGTAAAGGTCTCGGCAGAGGCCTGCGGCTGAAAATCTGTGGACTGTAGGGGCTGCGAAAGTGCCTCACTAGCTACTGTTGGGCCGACGATCAATTTCACCGGCGCATCGTCAGCAACTTTAACCCTAGGCCTGTCGTGGTCCTTGTCCTTGCGTTTCCTAGGTATATCCAAAGTCGGGAGACCCGAAGATGCCATATCGACGAACTTAGGCCAGACTCCGAAATGCTTACATAAAATCTTAGCTCTACAGCATATGGTACACGGGTTGAAGGAAGCACAGAGATCACAGTTTGGGACGTTGTGCTCAAGGCCCAAACAAGTTATACAATAGGAATGAAAATCACGGTGCGGAATCTGTTTTCCACAGGCAAGACAGTTATTAACTGCATCTGACATTTGTTAAAGCAAGAAAAGTGGATCCCCAACGGGGTACTTATCTGAAGGCGTCTTCAACTTGGTAGTCGGAATGCAGAAAGAAGGTAAACAGCCAACGAGCACTAGTGCGAATTGCATCTACTTCTGGCTCCGCGGCAAAAAAGACTGAGGAAATGGCATTGGCCGCCTCCCTTTATACCTGACGTTCTGACATCAGTTTACAAGCGACGGCAGCCGACATTATATACAGAGGACTCTGGTATTTGGACCGACTGAGGGCTACTGGGAGCCAGATAACCCATATGTTTGGACTGCACCAGTGAAACACGAAGAACAAGTACCTTACAAAGAGGATTACTGGCCTCAAACAGATGCCCTACACTGACCGTCTCAAAAAACTCCAGCTTTACTCTGTAGCATATCGCCTACTCAGAAGAGATTTCTGCCTAACATATAAAGCTATGTTAAACCCAGAGCTGTTGGACATGCTACACCTAAAGAAATCCCAATTCCTCCGAGCTACATGCTCTAGGGACCTAAACCTTGTCACTACAATAAACAGGACATGCTGGAGGGATAGATTCTTGCCCCAGAGACTTCCTATACTCTGGAACAAGCTACCCATCTATGTCAAGCAAAGTTCCGCATTAGCACTCTTCAAGAAAAGTCTTAATGAGTGGATGGGAAATAGGAAATACACCCTGGGGATCACTGCTGTGGCTCTGCTTGACAGGGGCACAGGAAATTAACTTTCTTGGGTGGTGTAAGCCAGGGAACCTTGTTGGCTAGGCTTACTTAGGCCCTTGGGGTGACAGCCTAGTACCTACCTATGAACATACTACGGTATACAAAATTATCCACAACCCAGTAGCTTGTCCTGCTCTTAGCCCATTAATCAACTTTTATACCCCAAATAAACATCTTAAATCTGAAGACAAACATCTCCTCACAACTTATAAACCTACCAAAATCCCAGGCTAAGCCTTTACTCTTAGTCTGTGGCAAAACTATGTAACTCCCTTCCTTTGACTATCAAAACTGCTACTAACCTGCACTCTTTCAAATCTACTACAAAAGAATACTTCATCAAAGCTTGGATTTGCTCCTGTATGAGCCCAAGCTAAGGTACTCTTATACATTTTTCTACCTGTGTTCTTTTTATCCCTACTAACTTACCCTATCCTCCCCTTCCTCTACACATACTCCCCTGAGGTTACACTCACACCTTTTCCACATCTATTCCTACTATCCCCTCTATCACACCCTACCCTTCTGTACTCATACTACCCTACACCTTCACCAGTATAATCTGTTACCATATTTCATGACCTCTAGAATATTAATAATCATTGTGATAATCATCTACTATGTAAATAATGCTGCATATTCCTATTATCAGGCTTTCCAGATAATTTAGAACACTATGACTTTATCATGTCTGTTGAGTTTTTATTCTGACAAACTAATGTGTAGTTTTTCAAATTTTGTGATTGAATGTTATAACTTTATTATGTTTGTTAAGTTCTCATTCTGACAAACTAATGTGTTGCTTTCATATTTGTGCTTGAATGTTATGATTTTATTATGTTTGTCTATTTTTTCATTCTGTTAACCATATGTATTTGGAGCTTTTCTCCCCCCACCTCTGCTGAAAATGGGTACCTTATAACCTAGTCGGACTTTCCTGGTAAACAAATTAAAAAAAAAAATCATAGAAGCCAAAGTAATCACCAAAATTTTAAAACAACTTTTTTTCCACAGGAGTACATAGCTTGTCAGTGTCAGTGTCAGTCCCCCCGAATGTTTTGATATCTGCAGCCCTAGCATAAAATTCAAAATCTGGAAAGCCTTAACTCCTGTTCCCACTGGGCAAGGTGAGAACTTTCTATTGTATCCTATACTTACCCACCACCAACACAAAATTCAGTGCCAAGTTTCTGATTTTTGCCAGTATTTAAAGGGAAACTGTTAGGCCCTGTGTCAAATATAAAACCAAATAAAGGGCAAACCATACTATAGGTTGTATTTATTTATTTATTTATTTCAGTTTGATTACCGGGGAAGTCCACTGGGCCAAGAAGTACCCATTTTCAGTGGAGGCCCGGGGAGAAAACCTCCAAAAACAGTACAATCAAGGTTACATACAGTAATGGATGATAATACAATGTCACAAACAGTTAGGAATATGTGAGATGCAGTAGTAGGCAATACAGTAAGGATTACATAAAATACAATCATAAAAGTACAATGTCCAAGATGTAGAGTCTGCAAAGGAAAAAGGTAAAACTTTTTTTTTTTTTTGCTACATATGAACAGTATTTACATACTTACAGTCAACTGAAAGTCAGCTATAACCATATAGGGAGAACATAGAATGAAATTAAGAGAGTATATAGTAGATTGGTGCTTGAGAATAGAGGTCAAGCTGGAGAAAGTTTCTAGAATTTATACTGGGTGAAAGCAAGGACATTTCCATTTGGAGGATAAGTGTAAGAAAAGATGGGTCTTGAAAGAGTTAGGGATGCTCCTAAGAGAAGGTGGGAGGGAGTTCCATTTTCTACCAAGAGAGAAGGAGAGTAGGAGCTGGCCAGCGGGATGCTTAGGTTTGTGAATGGAGATTAGGTTTTGGTGTTCAGATCTCAGAGATCGGTTAGGGATGTAAGGGGGAAGGATGTTAGATAAAGCAGGGCATTTTTCTGGATAAAATATTAATTTGTGAGCGGTAGTTAGTTGGAGATAGTCAAGGTAGTTAGGGAGTTCTAACCAGTTTAGAGATTGTAGGGCATGGCAGTGGTGAGTATAGGTTTTGGATTTGGTGGCAAATTTAGAGATCTTATTATAGCAAGCTTCGAGTTTTGAGGTGTTGGAAGCAGAAAGATTAGTTAGAAGTGGGGCACCATAAAGGAGAGAAAGGAGGAGGTAGGTGATGGCTAAGGTATGCCTAGAGGAGTTAGAAAGAAATTGATTATTCCTGTAGAGCATACCTAATTTTTGGTGGGTTTTCTTTATGTTTTGTTGAATGTGGAGATCAAATTTGAGCTGTTCATCAATGGTGATGCCAAGGAGTTTTGCGGAAGGGACCACTTCTATAGGAGTGTTGGTTAGACTTTGGACATTGAACGAGTTTTTGTTAAAGGAAGATGCCTTGGTAGGAAGGAAAATTAGTATTTTAGATTTATTGGAGTTAAGGGAGAGATGGTTTTGGTGCATCCACTTTTCAGTAGTGGAGAAAGCTTTTTGAGTTTTGGACAGAAGTTCAGAAGGGTTGGAGGCAGAAAAAACTAGGGTGGAGTCATCATCGTATTGGATGACTGTAGTGTCAGGGAGGGCAGTGTGAAGGTTATTTATAAAGATGTTGAAAGCAGGGGCCAAGGATGGACCCCTGAGGAACGCCGGTGGGTGTGGGTAAGAAGGAAGAGGTGGAGGCTTTCCATCTGACAGCCTGAGATCTGTCTGAAAGGTAACTGGAGAACCAGGATAGAGTGTTGGGGGAGAGATTAAGGTTGGAGAGATGGAAGAGAAGATGTTTATGGGAGATGGTGTCGAAGGCTTTGGAAAGATCTAGCAGAATAGTTGATACAAGAAGTCCGGTATCTCGGGCTTGATTGATAGTTTCTAGGAAGGCTAGTAGGGCAGTTATGGTGCTGTGGCCAGGACAGAAACCATGTTGGGTGGGTGTGAGTAGCTGATTCTGAGTTAAGTAGGGTAAAAGTTGGTGGTGGATGCATTTTTCTAGGATTTTAGATAGTGGGAGAGTAGGGCAATGGGGGAAGTTAGAAATGGAGGTGTTTTTGCCTCCTTTGTGAAGAGGAAGAATGTAGGCAGAACGCCAAAGTTTGGGTACATAAGACTCTTTTAAGGATCGGTTGATCAGGATACTAATCGGGAGAGCAATACCTTCAGCAGCATATTTGAGGAAAGAGGGGGGAATGTTGTCGGGGGCATTAGAGCATGGCTTTAATTTAGATAAGAGTTTTTTTATATACATTGTGGAAACTGGTTTGAGCTGGAACATGGAGGGATGGCTATTAGGGATGTTGGAGGTGGGGTTGAGGAAGTTGGGAGGATTTTTGTCTGGAAAAGTTTTGGTTAGCTTAGCTATAGAGTCTGTAAAGAAGGTATTAAAGTGAGTGCTCAGTTCCTTGTCAGTTAAATTTGGATCAGGGCAGGGGTTATTTCTTGACCCTGGATGGAGAAGAGAGTTAACAGATTTCCAGAATTGTTTTGGGTTTTTAGTATGGTTGGATTGAAGTTTATTGCAGTAGATTTTTTTGTCTGAGGTGATTAGCTTTTTTACTTGGTTTCGGAGTTGGGTGTATTGGAGCCAGGCAGTAGGCAGTTTAGTTTTTTGATAAAGTTTTCAGGACTTGTCTCTGAGATGCATGGAATTTTTAGTCTCTTTGGTAAGCCAAGGAGCAGAATTGGTTTTGATTCGCTTGTTTCTTAGGGGGGTTTGGGAGTTGAGCGTGTTTAGGAAGATAGAGTTAAAGTGCTCGACAGCATTGTCAAGGGGGAGAGAGTTTAGGATTTGCCAGTTGATTTGCTTAAAAATGTTAGAGAAAGTTGTGGGGTCGAAGTTGCTAAGGTTACGGGTTTGAATGTAATGATGTTGGTATTGGGAGGAGTTAGTAGAGCGATGGATGTATGCAGGGAGGTGGTAGCTGAAGGTGTTAGGGGAAGTACCAGAGAGAGAGATTTTGTTTGGATGAGAGACTAAGATCCAATCTAAGATGGACCCTGGGGGGTGGATTTTGTTAGGATGGGTGGTAGAATGTATTACTTGGGTGAAGTTGTAGAGGTTAATAGCTAGGGAGGGGGTGGGTGTGTTGATTTTATTCCAGTCGATGTTAACATCGCCAAGAATGAAGGTTTCATACTTTATTTCAGATGAGGCCCAGTGAAGAATATTTTCTAGGGTTGAGATATTGTTGCCTGGAGGTATATATAAGGAAATAATGCAGATGTTTCTATGTTTATTAAGTCAAAGTAGTCCTGCTGTTATTTCAGTGTTTTTATAATGTGGGGTTGGGATTTGCAGGGGGATTAGGGATAGACGGTTAGAGTAGATAAGGGCAGAGCCTCCACCTTTTGTTTGCGGTCACTCCTGAGGATGTGGAAACCTGGAGGAAGGATTTCAGAATCAGAGATATGTGGTTTTAGCCAAGTTTCAGAGATGGCTAAGATATCAGGTTGGTTGAGGTTGATCCAAGCATGAACATGGTGGATTTTGTTGTTAAGGCTCTGGGCATTGATAGTGAAGATTTTAAGGGTGTTATGAGAGAGAGGTGAAGAAGAAGGAGAAGGGGGGAGAAGTTTGGTTAAAGTAGGGGATGAAGAGGAAGAAGAGATTGAGTTGCTAGGAGTGAGGCAAGGGCCAGGGTTAGGATGTATGTCTCCAGATAAGGCTAGGATATTACAAGAGATAAGTTTTAGCCTTTTGAGTTTGGATTGAAGGGAGATGTTTGGGGAGAGTGGAGGTGTAAGAGAGGATCTTTTAGAAGAGGTAGAGAATAGTTTGAGCTGGAAAAGGTGTAGAAGGTTTAGAGGGGTAAGGGAGGGGAAAATGGAGTGAAAATGTGAGAGTAGAAGAGGTTGTGGATGAGTAAGTGGGGTAGTTTGAAAAGGCGGTATATAAGGGGGGGGCATTAGACGAGTACGAAGTAGCATGATAGATAGGTATTAGTAAGATAAGTAGGGAGCAAGGGAGTATGTAGGAAAAGAGGGTTGTGGAGGGCATATTTGGAATGTGTGAGAAGAAGGAAGTGAGAAAAAATAGGAAATGAAGTTTCAAGCTTGGAGAGGAGAAAGTGAGTGGTAAGGGGGAGTAAAAGTGGAATAGGAGAGGGGAAGATCAAGTGAGATGAGAAGGGGAGGAGTAAGAGAAAAGGGAGGAGTAGGAGGAGAAAATTAGAGTGGTTGGGATTGGCTACCAGATGGAGGAAAAGAGGAGATAATAAAAGATTGTGAGTGGTGAAAAAGAATGGTAGGAGGAGTTAGTGAGGGATAAATGTAGATGTGCTAGGGGCGGGTGAGATTTGGGGGCAGGGTAGGGGAGCGGAGTGAGCCCGCAGGGCGAACGGAGCAGGAAGAGCCAGAGGAGGAGAAAGAGAGGAAGACAATCAGTAAGGAGTGAATAGAGTAAGGTAAGTCTCGCAGAGAGTAAAATGGGAAGAAAGATCTACAGAGAAGTGGAGTGGAGGGTAGAATGCAGAGGAGAGGGACAGAGTGAGAAGTTAAAAAAAAGAAAAAAACTCCAAGGAAAAAGGGTAGAGAAGGGCAGTATAAGCTAAGAGTGGGTAGGCAAATCTAGGACAGCAGTGAGGGAGAGAGCAGAGGAAAGGAGTTAAAGGGCCAGTTTAGTGGAGAAGAGGAAGGAGGGGTAAGGAAGTAGTGACGGTGGAAAGGTAGGGGAGCACCCCCAAGTGTTCAGATGGTCTAAAATAGCAGTGACCCCAGGGAGAGGAACAGGTAAAGGGGGAGGGGGCTATCAGGATCAGGGAAGGGGAGAGAATAAGGTGAGAGCTAGAGTAGGAGCAGTAAAGTGGGGGTAAAAAGTGAGGTGGGAACTAGAAGATGAAAGCAGCAAAAGAGGGGGGGGGGGTAGTGGCTGCTAGCTAGCCTGGCAGGGGAGCGCACTGTGACCTGATAGAATCAAATTTAGAAGTAGCAAACATTTACAGGAGTACACATACTTTCTTAATAGTCCTTGCTGAGGAAAAACTCAGGGAGCACAATGGCCTTACAGCTTTGGATTAGGTGTCTGATAGCCGGTTCTTATCCAGATAGTTCATGGGAGATTTTCAGGAGGTTAGGGCGGGGTTGGTAGTAGCCCGAGCAACAACAAAAATTTTCTTAATAGTCCTTGCTGAGGAAAAACCCAGGGAGCACAATGGCCTTACAGCTTTGGATTAGGTGTCTGATAGCCGGTTCTTATCCAGATAGTTCAGGGTAGATTTTCAGGAGGTTAGGGCCGGGTTGGTAGGTGCCCGAGCAACATCAAATATTTTCTTAATAGTCCTTGCTGAGGAAAAACTCAGGGAGCACAATGGCCTTACAGCTTTGGATTAGGTGTCTGATAGCCGGTTCTTATCCAGATAGTTCAGGGAGATTTTCAGGAGGTTAGGGCGGGGTTGGTAGGAGCCCGAGCAACAACAAAAATTTTCTTAATAGTCCTTGCTGAGGAAAAACTCAGGGAGCACAATGGCCTTACAGCTTTGGATTAGGTGTCTGATAGCTGGTTCTTATCCAGATAGTTCAGGGGAGATTTTCAGGAGGTTAGGGCGGGGTTGGTAGGAGCCCGAGCAACAACAAAAATTTTCTTAATAGTCCTTGCTGAGGAAAAACTCAGGGAGCACAATGGCCTTACAGCTTTGGATTAGGTGTCTGATAGCCGGTTCTTATCCAGATAGTTCAGGGGAGATTTTCAGGAGGTTAGGGCGGGTTGGTAGGAGCCCGAGCAACAACAAAATTTTCTTAATAGTCCTTGCTGAGGAAAAACTCAGGGAGCACAATGGCCTTACAGCTTTGGATTAGGTGTCTGATAGCCGGTTCTTATCCAGATAGTTCAGGGAGATTTTCAGGAGGTTAGGACGGGGTTGGTAGGAGCCCGAGCAACAACAAAAAATTTCTTAATAGTCCTTGCTGAGGAAAAATTCAAGGAGCACAATGGCCTTACAGCTTTGGATTAGGTGTCTGATAGCCGGTTCTTATCCAGATAGTTCAGGGGAGATTTTCGGGAGGTTAGAGCGGGGTTGGTAGGAGCCCGAGCAACAACAAAAATGTAGAAGGGGCAAGTTCTGGAGCCTGGACAGCACAGCAGCAGAGGGGAAACTATGATCATTCTCTGTATAAATCAAGGCAGGTGAGTTTCCAGTTGAGCAACAAAAATCAAATTGTGTCCAATAAAGCTTCAGAATTAAATTAAACTGTTTGGCAAACTGAGGAAGAGAATAGTTATTCTAGTTAGGTTATCAAATAATCCTTGAGGAAGAAAGGAAAATCTCTCGGGGGATAAACGCAGTCTCACACTTTGCCATTTTTGGATGTTGATCTTGTAACCAGCCAACACACTAGTGTCATTTAGTATTCCCTCAGCTCTGCTCAGATCCCTTTCATAGGTGGTTCATAGGACCGTCATACCTCTCAACCTCTTAGAGTAAGAAATCTGGACAAAGCCATAAAAAAGTGGTACAAATAGGGACACTTTTGAAATATTGCTCTTACAAACTTAGAAAGTTGAAAGAATAGCAGGTTTTGCATTAGCATGAATTTTGAAGGGTATGAAGTCTCAAACTCAAATGTCTGTCATTATTTTCCAATTTCAGTCTTCAATGATTTGCCACTAATTTACCAGAAAGCCACAATTTTATGAAAACAGACCAAAAATGTAAGGCAAAAATCTGTACAGTTGAGAGGTATGCTAGGCTATTGGCCCTTACGAGCCTAGCCAAGAATTTTGCCCACATTCCCACAAAGTCGGCACCTGTTTCCCTTGTCCACAGCTGGGATCCCAGGGGTGCATTTTCTCTTTCCCATCCAGTCGTCCAAGTTCCTCTTAAAGAGTGCAAGTGAAGTACTCTGCTTGACATAGACAGGGAGTCTATTCCACAGATGGGGGAGTCTTTGGGACACAAATCTATCCTGAAAACAAGTTCTATTAATATCACAGACCAGGTTGAGGCCTTGTGTGCAGGTTGCGTGAGTGGAGTTTGACTTACGGATAGGCAGCAACTCCATCAAGGATGGGTCTGAGATGGCCTTGTATGCTACACACAGGTCACCTCTGAGCAGCCTTGTAGGAGACTGAGTACAGGGACAGGGCTTTTAGCCTATCTGTATAGGACCAGGTGTTTGAGACCCTGGATTTTCCTGGTCAAGAACCCTTGTGGTCTTCTCCAGCTGCTGCATGTGCTTGGCAAGTTACATGCTGAAGGGGGCACTGTACTCAATAATGGGTCTGATAATGGAAGAGTACAGGGATGTTATGACCTCCTTGTTCCTGGATGAAATACCCTTACTTATGAGGTGGGCCATGTAGAATGCCTTCCGTACAATGGAGACAACATGGTGGTCAAAAGTCAGGATGCTATCAACTTGGATGCCCAAGTCCCTCACGACTGATTCTGTGCTTAGGACATTATTAATGTGATAATTAGTGGAGAAAAAGAAGTTATGTACCTACCATAACGTTCCATGTTAGTTGTCTCCTCTTGCCTTCTTTCTTGCTGGTTGGGCTCAGAGATGATCTTCGGCTCAGACTCAGCCATCTTCTAAAGCTCAAAAGCCGTTTACTGGCTCGAGGCCACCACATATCCCATGATGCCTGCCGCTAGATACCCAGATCTCATTTGGTAAGTCTAACTACAGACATAAAAAGGAAAGAATCCTATCCTATAATACATAAACCCTACCAAAGAGACTACCAGGTAGAGAGGGATAACCACAGAAGACTCAGCCAATGAAAAACCATACAGAACCCTTCTCGGTCTACTAGGATAGGGGGATGGAGGGTGGGATGCAAGAAAGAAGGTGAGAGGAGACAACTAACATGGAACGTTATGGTAGGTACATAACTTCTTTATGTTAAGCTGTCTATCTCGCCTTCGTTCTTGCTGGTTGGAACAGCGTCCCTAGCACCTAAAGTCCTGGGTGGCTCATTGGAACAAACTCTTCAGAACAGTGGAACCAAAATCAGCTCTGCCCCTGGAAACCACGTCCAACTTATAATGCGAAATGAAAGTACGAGTGTTGGCCCACGTGGCCGCTGCACAAGTAGATTCCATGGGCAACCTAGCCTGAAAAGCCACAGAAGTGGCTAAAGCTCTGGTGGAGTGACCTTTTGATTTAACAGGCAATTCTTTATTCCTTAGCTGATAGATAAATATGATGATAGAAGTCAACCACCTGGATAAGGTTACTTTTGAGACTGGTAGACCTTGTTTACCCCTCAGCACAAGAAAGGAAAAGCTGGTCCGATTTTCTGATGTCCTTAGTCCTATGCAAATAAAAGCACAGTTGCCTGTGAACATCTAACTGATGCAACTTGTATTCCGCCCTGTTGGAGTGGTTGGGAAAAAACACATGAAGGTCAATGGACTGATTCAAGTTATTCTCAGAAGAGACCTTAGGAAGGAAGGAAGGATTAGTCCTGAGAGCAACCCTGTCATTGTGGAACACTAGGTATGGAGACCGATACAAAGAGCCTGGAGTTCCGAAACTCTTCTGGCTGAAGTAATCGCTACCAGAAAGAGGGTTTTCCAAGATAAAAACTTCAAAGAACAAGAAGCTGCAGATTCGAAGGGGGGCAAAATTAGAGAAGCTAGAATCAAATTCAGATCCCACGGAGGTGGAGGATCTCTCACTGGGGGCCTGAGCAGAGTGGTCCCTTTGAGAAAAGCTTTGCAAAGCTTATGAGACATTATATTACTTTCCGACAGGCCAATGTGAAAATTTGAAATTGCAGCTAACTGAACTCTAATTGTAGTGGAAGCGGGCCCAGCATGAAAGAGTTCCACAAGAAATTCCAATATGTGGTGTACAGGGGCTGAAAAGTGATATATACTCTTACTCTCTGCCCAGGAAAAAAATCATTTCCACTTACTAGCGTAAGTTTTTCTAGTGGTAGACTTGTGCGATGATAAAATGATTTCATGCACAGAGTGGGAGATATCAGGAAGCCTGGCTAAGGTCGGAAGTGGAGAAACCAAGCAGTGAGCTTGAGAGATTGTAGGGAATGGTGCAGCCCGCCCGATTGATGGATCAGAAGGTCTGGAACTGGGTCCAGAATCCAAGGCTGCTCGAGAAGATGATGATGCAGGAACGGGAACCATATTTGTCGAGGCCAGTAAGGAGCAATGAGGATAATTTTGCAGCCCGATACGGTAGCTTTCTGTATCAGCTTGGGGATTAGGGGAAAGGGAGGGAATGCATACAGAAGTCCCTGAGGCCAATCGTGGACTACATCGTCTCTGGGGGAATGTCCCGGAAGTGGAAGGAGAGAGAAGAAATTGCTGCACTTGCTGTTGAAGGGGGTGGCAAAGAGGTCGCAGCAAGGTTTTCCCCATTTGCGGAAGATTTGGTCTGTCACTACCTGATTCAGAGACCACTCGTGAGGCATGAGAATTGCTCTGCTCAGCCTGTCTGCTATGACACTGGATCTCCCAGGGATGTGCGTTGCAGTCAGAAACCGTTGTGAAGAGATCGCCCACTGCCAGAGTCTGAGTGTTTCTCGACATAGGGGGTAGGACCTGGTTCTGCCCTGCTTGTTGATGTACCACACGACTGACATATTGTCCGTTTGAATTGCAATGGTCCTGGTAGGAAGACAGTCCTGAAGACCTTGCAACGCTAAAAGCATGGCCCTCATCTCCAAGATGTTTATGTGCAGATGGTACTCTTGAGGTTGCCAGGTGCCCTGGACTGTTCTTGCCCTGATAATGCCCCCCCCCCCACCTGATCAGGGAGGCATCTGTGGTCACGGTAGCAACTGGAGGGGGAAGTACAAATGGTCTGCCCTGGGGCACTGATGTGGAGACCATCCACCACGCAAGGTGCTTTTTGCATGCTTCTGTGATAATAATCATGTGAGACATGGGAAGCTGCTGGAAGGACCATTGGGTGAAAAGAAGCCACTGGAGGATCCTCATGTGAAAATGAGCCAGAGGGACGAGTATGATCGCTGCTGCCATGAGACCCAGGGATTGGAGGACGAACCTGGCTTGAATTCTCTTGCATCCTAACAAGACCTGCACATGTCGGCAAATAACTAACACCATGTCTGGTGGAAGGCTGGCTGACCTGTCTTTTGTATTTAAATTTGCACCTATAAAGGTGATAGACTGACAGGGCGACAATGCAGATTTTTCGAAATTTATTGTGATACCTAGTCTGGAGCAAGTCTGGATAGTGTAGTCCCTGGCTCATAGAAGGTGATGCCTGGTGGTAGCAGTGAGGAGCCAGTCGTCTAGATATGGAAACACCTGGAATCCTTGCCGTCTCAGGTGAGCGGTAACTACTGCCATACATTTGGTGAACACCCTGGGGGGCTGTGGTGAGACCAAAGGGCAGAGCTCTGAACTGATAATGGCCGGCTCCCAGCCAGAAGCGAAGGAATCTTCTGGAACGCCTGTCCATTTTGATGTGGTAGTACGCATCCTGAAGATCTATGGAGCACATCCAATTGTCCTGACCCAGAAAGGGTAAAATGGACTGTAGCGTGACCATCCGAAACTTCGTTCTTTGAACAGACCTGTTTAGTCTGCTGAGATCCAGAATGGGTCTCCAGTCCCCTGTCTTTTTTGGTACCAAAAAGAACCTTGAGTAAATTCCGGATCCTTGCTGGCCTGCTGGGACTTTCTGGATGGCCCTTTTTCTTAGCAGTTTTGAAACTTCTTGAACTACTTGATCCCTTAGATTGGGTGGAACATCTGGAAGGGACTTGTTTGACAACAAGGGAGTGCGAACAAAGGGAATTCTGTAGCCTCTAGATAAAACAGACTGTACCCATTTGTCTTGTGTTATGTCTTGCCAGGCTCTTGGGTACAGCGATAATCTTCCCCCGACTGCCTCCAGAGGTGGGCAGCTGGGCAAACCTTCAGGGATGCTGGAAGGGCTTGTCGGAGAAGGATTCTCTGCTGCTCTGGTTTTGCGGACCCCCTCTGCCACGAGGGCAGCGTCTGTTATCGTTCCCTCCTCTGCCCCTGGATGGGAACTCACCACGTGTGTCCGGCAAGGCTCCCTGGGATTTCCAGAACCACATCTTTCCACTCTTCTGACCCTTGGGATATGGTCTGGAAAGAGTGGAAAAAATGGACTCTCACAGCAGAGAGAGTCTTGCCTTCCTGCTCACACCTGATAAGGGTGTCCTTCACCTGTGATCCAAAAAGAGAGGAACCATCAAAGGGGATGTTGGTGAAAGACGCTCTAAAATGTTCCACAAAGTTACAAAGCCGCATCCAAGCGTGCCTCCTGAGGGCGATGCCTGTGCCCGCGGCTCTACTCGCACCATCGGCTGCATAAGAAATGACCCTCAATGAGGAGTTCACCACTGAATTAAGAGTCGCCAGCTGGGAGGCTGCCTTAGCCTGGGCCCCCTCAGCTGATGGATCTTGGAGGGTACCTCCAAGCTCTTTAAGGAGATCCCTTTGAAGACGGGTAAAGTGGCACAAATAATTCAGAGACTTCATGGAGAAAGTCGCTGAAGAGAACATCCGCTTCCCATATCTGTCCATTGTCCTGGACTCTTTGTTAGGGGGATGGACAGATGAAGAAATTTCAGCCAACTCCTTCTTTGTGGCCGCCGCTACCACCATGGCAAAACTGTTTGTCTTGTGGTGCAGTTATGAATTTTGCAGGTCTTCTAGGGATCGGTTCCACTGTGTCTGGAGCTGACTACGCCTTCCGAGCCACCAAAGACATGAGTGGGTCGAAAGGTGGAGACACCCAGGAGGTGGAAGGTCAGGATCCAAATGCATCCAGGAATACCGACTCATCCTCGGAAGGGCTAAGGGTAGACCAGTTCCCCCTCTGCCTAAGCATCTCAAGGATGTCTGAGAATGAGACATCTTCAGAGGGGGACCCTTCCGAATCCTCTAAGTCGGTATCTGATGTGACAGACTCGGGGGAGGCAACATGCTTCCTCTTGCATTTCCTCTTATGAGGTGGCTCCTCTGAATGATCAGGGGAGGCCTTGGAAGAGGAAGATGCATGCAAAGGGGTGCCCTGGAGCGTTGGTTCCCCAAGCTTGGGGTCTGGAGGAGGGGCAGGTGCAGGCACCATAGTGGGAGGAGCCGAAGGGGATGATCGTGGGGTTGACTCAGGGGCCAGCACATTCCTCATGACCTCGAAGGCATCCCTGCTCAGATGCTGAGAAGGCACCGGTTCCAAAGAGACCGGAATCCCTCTCCGCACCGAGGGGGACGGCTCCGAAGCCGATGTAAGAGCCGAGCTCACCTGCGCTGAAGCTCCGAGGGGGAGAACGGGGTCAGACAAGGGTCCGATGCCACTCGCCCCCTCGGAGCCGACGATGGTGTCTCGGCGCCCACATCCCTCCAAGGACGGTACCAAGGAAGTAATCGGAGCCAACGACGGAACTGAAGGAGAAGGTATCAGTGCCGACGGTTCCACGATCGAACCCAAACGAACTCCGGTTCCGAACTCAAGGGAGGAGTCGGAGGAGGAATGACTGCAGACAAGGACGGAGCTGAACCCTGTTGAGGGGAGCTAGACAACATTTTTGCTAGGGCCTGCGATTTTAAAAGCCTGCTGACCACTCTCTCCAAGTCGTGATCTGACAATCTTGATGACCGAGAAGAGTGGGAGGACCGATGACTGCGCTCCGACTGGAGCAGAGGAGACCTCGGAGCCGAGCGTATCGACTCCAGGGAGGGAGACCTAGATCTCTTTCGACTCCCTGCCGGCTCCGAAGTACATGTCGGAACCGACTGAGAGGCAGGCACATCGGTTCCGGCCGGAACCGAGGCAGAAGTAGTAGCTTCACCTAACGACGGCTCCGAACTGGGAGTCGAAGGTTTAGGTGGCTTGGAGGAGTTCACGGGCTGAGCCTTAGCCGGTGACTCCTCGGGTTTAAGCAAACCCCGTAGGATTAACTTATTCCTATGCTCCTGCAGGACTCTTGGACTGAAAGCATGACAAACCAAACAAGAGTCCTGCAGGTGCACGGCGCCGAGACAACAGACACAAGAAGTGTGACCATCTGTCAGAGACATCTTCTGACAGCATGAATCACACTTCTTGAATCCGGACACCTTGGTATCCTTGGACATACCTAAAGAAGGGAATACCAAACACAATACACAACTATAACAATTTGAGTATAATAACTATAACACACACACAAAGTTACCACACCCAAAAACAGTCAAGGATACACGCAATAGTCTAACAACAACAAATAGACTAAACTAAGTAAATACTAACTATATATTATTTTTTTTTTTAAAAGGAAAAATAGGTTAGCCTCTAACTTAAATGGCTACTTCAGAAAAGGTGGGGGGGGACCTCTCTAACTAAAACGAGTTTTCTGAAGGGAAGGGGAATACAGGTAAAGAAAAGATATATGCTTAAACAAAGATACCCCAAGAAAGATAGTATACTACAATTAACAAACTACACTAAATCTACTAGTTTTTTTCAAAAAAACAGATAATAATAACAAAATATACGACCTGAGCCAGTAAGACAACCTCGCAGCAGAAGCGGCAAATAATATCTGGGTATCTAGCACCAGGCACGCCAGGCATCATGGGATATGGGGAGGCCTCGAGCCAGTAAACTGCTCTCGAGCTTTAGAAGATGGCCGAGTCGGAGCCAAGGCATTCAGTTTGATGCCACGCTTCTAGCACCAGTCATTAGTTTGGGTAAGGCCCTCTTGGAGGATGTTCACATCACTAGGGGGAATTTAGGACAGCGCAGTTATCTGCAAACCTGGTCAGTCACAGACCACTGGTTTTGGCTTGCACTTCAGAAAAGTATATCCCAAACAGGAGAATCTCCAAGACTGAACCTTAGGGTATGTCGCTCATTACTGGTCTACTACTAGAGGTGTCCTCCCCTATTTGGACTGAGTGGGTTCTATTAGTGAGCCAGTTAGCTACCCATCTGGTAACATATGGGTTGATGCTAGCTGGCAGAGATTGTCTATTATGCCCAAGTGGGGAATAGTGTTAAAAATTTTGGCTAGGTCAAAATAGGTGGTATGCACGATCTTTCCCTCATCCATGGCTTTGCTGACTGTTTTGAAGAAGTCGACCAAGTTTAACAGGCATGATCTCTCTTTGAGAATACCAAACTGTGTGGGGTCAAGCATTTTGAGGTTGCCAATGTCCTTGTTTATAAAGTCCATGATAATGTGCTCCATGACCTTGCAGATCAGGTTAGTTGGGCAGATGGGCCTATAACTGCCTGGGCAGTGGATGTTCCACCTTTGTGTAGAGGGATGACAGTGGTTGTTCTCCATTTGGCTGTGACGAAGCTGGTGCTCAGGCTTTGGCTGAGTAGAGTGCCTAATGGCGCTGAGAGCTCTTGCCTGAGTTCATGTAGGACACAGCCAAGGATGTTGTCAGGTCCCAAGGAGGCTGTATGTTTTTGCCTTTGACAGGGCATTAAAGACCTGCTCTCTGGTGATGAGGGGAGGGGGGGCAGGTGCTGGGGATATCATGGATTACTGATGGGGGATGAAATTTTCAATGAACCTGTCTGCCAGCAAGTTTGCTATATCTACGGCATTTGTGCATGTGGTGTTATTCACCACCAGCTCAGAGCAGATTTGGTTGTTACCTTTGAGACTGCGAACATATGTGAAGAAGGCCTTGTGATAATTCTTTGTGGATATGGTCCATTTGGACTCAAAGTTAGCCTTACAAGATTTCACCAGTGACCTTATTTGCTTGTTCAGGCAAAGGAGAGATTGCTTCCAACTTGGTACCTGTTCCTTCTTGTTCCTGGACAGCAATTTTTATTCCTTTTATTATAGAGTTTATTGCTGCTGTCCGTAAGACAGGTTTACTCTTCCTAGAGAAAGACGATTTGGTTCTGTCAGGTACTGCTGAGTCCATGCAGCTATGTAGGTGCTCATATAGTTTTCTGGTGTAGGTTTGGACATTAGTGCTAGTTCCAACTGAAGGGACGGTGGCTGTAAAGCTGCTTATACCTGCTCTCAGGAGGTTGTAGTCAGCTTTGTAAAAGTTTTTTATTACCCTAGCGGGGAGGGGGGGGGGGGTCAGGGGAGATGGTGACTTTGATCGCTTTATGGTCTGATCTTACCAAGGAGGATGACACATTAGGGGTGCTACAGTGGTTTCATTTTGGTTAGTACCAGGTCTAGGATATTTTCACCTTTCGTGGGGGTGTTGACCAGCTGATCCAATGCAATGGCATTAATGAAGTCGAGGAATCTCTGGGCATTCATGAGTGGGCTAGAATAGGTCTTACACTCTATGGTTGGGAAGTTAAAGTTGCCCAGGATCAGGGTAGAGGGTTGAATCTTGATGGATTCAAGTAAGTCCAGACAGGTGGAGTGGGCGTCCTGAGTCATGGTTGGGGGTCTGTAGCTAGCTAGGATTTCAATAGGTGTTTTGTCAACAGTTAACTGCAGCTGGAGTGTCTCCTGTGTGGTGTGTGGTGTGTGTGTGTGTGTGTGTGTGTGTGTGTGTGTGTGTGTGTGTGTGTGTGATACTGTTTGACCAGCCTGGAGGTGTGCTCATGTCTTTTGATATTTGATAAATATTGAAATTCCACCTCCTCTGTCTTTGTAACCCTCCGTTCAGAGTCTAAAAGTATGGTAATATGAGCAACATGGTAAGGCTGGAGTGCTCTCTGCAGCTTTGAACCAGGTTTCAGTGATTGCACAAATGTCAGTATCTTCCAGGGAGAGGAATGCTTGCGATGAGTGCAGTTTCATGTTAAGACTCCTAGTATTTAGCAGCATGAAGTTTAAATTTCGTTTAGAAGAATTTTTCACGTTGGCAATTTTGTCCTCATGACTTTGCCTAAAAAAAAAGGC
Source organism: Protopterus annectens (assembly GCF_019279795.1). Taxonomy (NCBI): domain Eukaryota; kingdom Metazoa; phylum Chordata; order Ceratodontiformes; family Protopteridae; genus Protopterus; species Protopterus annectens. The sequence goes on from NC_056737.1 coordinate 241,738,114, forward strand.
AAGAACCTTTGCCAAAAGCCTGAAGCCCATGGAAGACAGATGGAAGACAGATGGAGACCATCTTTGGCAAAGCATCGTGGTCTGTCAATCATGTCCTCCCAGGCTGTCAGGTACTGGATCCCCTTGGAATGACTCCAGAAACTAAGCCAATTGTTAAAGTCAATCATTTTCTGTTTGTAGTGAGGCATCATTCTGGGTGACAGTAGGATGCTGCTTAAGGCTGGGGACATACCTGCCTGGGACACAATCAGCGAGCTCAATCATGTCTCTCTTCATATAGTCCAGATAGGTATGTCTCAAATGATTCACACCAGTATGAACTAAGACAGAGTCATAACAGTACCTGTTGTTGAGAGACTTGAGTGCATGCATGATATGGTGGATTCTAGCACCTGACAAGCAACTTACCTTGACTTTCTCCTTGCTAGCCTGGTGAGGGGCACATCTGTGCATCTCACTATAGAGTCTCCTATGACTAGTATGCTGGGTTTGAGGTTGGGGCTTAGAGGCTGAGAAACACAGGCGTGTGTACTATATGTGATGCTTGGTGCTCTGGGTTCTGATGTGCGTGAATGTTTTTGACTCAAACTGCATACCTCTCAACCACTCAGTGCAAGACATCTGGACAAAGACTGACAAAATGGGAGGACAAAGGCCCAAAAATAGGGACATATTTTAAATATTACTCTTATAAGCTTAGAAATTTGCTAGAGTAACAGGATTTGTTTTAACATACATTTTCTGAAGGATTTGAAGTTTGAAACTCAAATGCATTTCATTATTTAGTGACTTCAGCCCTTAGATCATCCCAGTAATTTGTCAGAAAAACACAGATTTTATGAGGAACAGACCAAAAATATGAGCCAAAAATCTGTACAGTTGAGAGGTGTGACTCAGAGCTCTCTTTTGTTTAGGTATGTTTTTGTTGAGAACCTCTGCATATGTGAGCGTGTGTTGCACAGGTGTGGGTGGTGTTAGAGGTGTGGTGTTTGTGCAGACAACTTTCTCAGTGCTAGATGTGCTGGCTTGTGATTGAGACAGCAAGGATTCTAAGTTCTTAATGTAATTGCATCTCTCACATATTGTGTTCCTAGGTGGTAGTAGTAGTAGAGGGCTGTGTACATGACGCAGTTGCTACACTGTCTCAGGATGCCCATATCAACGAGACTAGCAGGAGAAACCATAGGAAATTGTCTGTCCATGGTTGTCAGAATCTGTGGAAGAAAAGTCGGGGTAGAAGAGTGGGTACTATCTGAGGAGAGTACCTACAGGTATGAATGTACATGGTTGTCAGAATCTGTGGAAGAAAAGTCGGGGTAGTAGAGTGGGTACTATCTGAGGAGAGTACCTACAGGTATGAATGTACGGCTGCATAAAAATCAATACAGTAGTTGCAAGGGAAGGTCTCACTTACACAGGAGTGCTGGTAAGGGAAAAACTGCAGCGGAGATACCTTGCAAAGGGTTAAAACAGCGTAGTGGCAGTTCGCGACGCACAAACACAAGCACAAATTCTGGGCTTAGTACCACAAAAACGAAAGTAAAAATAGAAATGCTAAAGAAAAAAAAGCAAGTAAGGACTTAACTGTTATTGATACAAACAGTAAAATGCAAACACAAAGCTTTCGAGTCAAAACAATTCTTTCTCAATAGAAACACTGGATTTGACCAATCACCCTTATCCCTGAGCTCCTAGCCAAATACCCTATGCCAGACCAGTTCCAAACAGTTCACTTACTCAGAATCACTTATTCCGGATCAAACAGGTACAGTAGTAGGTCATCTGGTAGACAGGCAATTTACATTCTATGTCTTTCAGTAAGCAGCCCTCAAATGAACAGCATCACAATTTCACCACCAGGGGTTCAAGGTAAACTGAAAATAAAAGTGGAGAGAAGGAGCACCACTGTCTCATACCACTAGGTAAAGAGATAGAAGGGGAGAGGCTACCGTCTTACTAAACACTTGCAGTGGATCCTGCATACAGGTTTTGAATTACAGCAATATACAGCTGAGTGAGCCACATTCCTCTGCACAGCCCAAAAATAAACTGTCAACTGATCATATTGTGTGCCTTTAAAGCATCTGAAGTGGCTAGCCGAATGGGGCGTCATAATTTGTATGCATTACTAAGAAGTAGAAAAGTCTTTAACAATCATCAAATGTGGTACAGCCAGATATAAAACTATATTCATTTGAATGGATAATGTTGTACAGATACTTTGTTAACCTGGTGGCAGTAACAATCATATGAAAGTCTGTTGTCATGATTCAGAACTAATATACACCTGAAGGAACCTGGGTAGACTGAATCCTTACATGTTTTCGATATTACAGAAGTAGCTACCTTGGCACCATTAAAGTGGGCATGCCATAATGTGGACAACACAACTCAAATTCCATTTAAATGTAACTTCTTATCAACTATACTAAGTCTATTCAAATATGTGTAACCTTCGTTACACACTTTATAAATTTGCAACCTCTTATTATTTCTCTTCTCTGTTCAAGAAAATGTATTTGCATTCTAAATATGTACTTTTGTAAATGTGAACTTTATTTGAATTGTGTGGAGCTTTTCTCCCCGGGCCTCTACTGAAAATGGACATATATCCAGCTAGACTAGCCCAGTCAACAAATGTAAAATAAAATAAATAAATAAAAATAATATACACCTGAAGGAACCTGGGTAGACTGAATCCTTATATGTTTTCGGTATTACAGAAGTAGCTACCTTGCACCATTAAAGTGGGCATGCCATAATGTGGACAACACAACTCAAATTCCCATCTCCTTAAGTATAAGCTTCAAGGGGAAGGTCATTACGTCCTGTGTTTTGGCTTTTAGCTTCATAGGTAGGTACTAGGCTATTGGCCCTGGGGCCTATACAAGCCCAGCCAAAAAGGTACCCTGGCTTTTGCCACCCAGGAAAATTATTTTCCTGTGCCACTGTCGAGCAGAGCCACAGGTGATCCCCAGGGTGAATTTCCTATTTCCCACCCAATCATCAAGATTTTTCTTGAAGAGTGCTAATGAGGAGCTTTGTTTGATATAGATAGGTAGTTTATTCCAGAGTATGGGAAGTCTCTGGGACAGGAATCTATCCCTCCGGCATGTTCTGTTTATTGTGGTGACAAGGTTTAGGTCCCTAGAGCGTGTAGCTCGGAGGGATTGGGATTTCTTTAAGTGGAGCATGTCCAACAGCTCTGGGTTTGACATAGCTTTGCATGTTAGGCAGAGATAACCTCTGAGTAGGCGATATGCGACGGAGTAAAGCTGGACTTTTTTGAGACGGTCTGCGTAGGGCATCTGTTTGAGGCCGGTAATCCTCTTTGTGAGGTATTTCTGCGGCCTTTCCAGTTGTTGTAGATGTCTTGTGAGGTACATACCAAAAGGGGCGTTTGCACTCTATAATGGGTCTAATGAGTGATGAGTAGAGGGACACAATGGCCTCTTTTTTTCTGGATGAGAAACCTTTTATGATGAGGTGTGCCACGTAGAAGGATTTCCTGACTACTGTGGCGATGTTATTATCAAAGGAGAGACTACTGTCCACCTGTGTCCCAAGGTCTCTTATCACACTTTCGGTGTTAAGTATACTACCGCCTATGTTGTAGTTCATGGGTACAGAGTTTTTACCAAAGGGGATGACAATACACTTTTTAGCCATGGCTTTGACACCAGGCATCTGTCTCAGTGAGGCCCTTTTGTAGGATGTCCACATCGTTAGGAGTTTCGATTATGGCTCCTAGTTTGCAGTCATCTGCAAACTTTGTTAGCCAAAGACCTTCTGTGTTAGCCTGTACTTCAGAGAAGTAGATACCAAACAGGAGAGGACCCAGGACTGAACCCTGTGGTACTCCACTTGTCACTGGTCTGAAGTCGGATTTGGAGTCTGCTACTTTCACAGTGTGGGTTCTGTCAGTGAGCCAGTTGGCAACCCAGCTTGTGACACAGGGATTTATACCTAGTTTAGTGAGTTTTGTCCAGAATTCCAGAGTGGGGGATGGTGTCGAAAGCCTTGGCAAGATCTAGACAGGCTGTGTGAACCACCTTACCCTTGTCTACGGCTTTGGTGACTGCTTCAAAGAAGTCTATCAGGTTTAGAAGACATGATCTGCCTTTTACAAACCCGAACTGGGTGGGATCCAGAGTTTGGAGATTACCAATGTCTTTGTTTATAAGTTCCATGATGATACGTTCCATGGCCTTGCAGACCAGGCTCGTCAGGCTAATGGGGTAGTAGTTCCTGGGGTCCGTGGTGGCTCCCCCCTAGTGGAGTGGGATAATCGTTGCTGTGCGCCATTCAGCAGGCATAACAACCCCTTCTGTAACTCCATTAGTATTGATATAGAATGTCTTAACGCAAAGGTAACATGGGTTTGAGGAAGTTCAGAAAACTTTTTTTTAAACCCATCCCAAGGTATTGCAAGAGACAGCAGACCTTGTAATATCAATCCCCTTTACACCTGACAAAATCTGTACCCCTACCTTGGAAAACTTGCCCCCTACAGAAACAGAGATTAAGTTTCCAATGCTTTTTAAGACACTGTGAATCAATGAACTGAAGCAAATCTCACACATGTACAGGAGCATAACTAATTTCTTTAATACAATAGAAAAAATTCTTAGACCCAAAAAAATGTCAGTTGTTGAAAAAGACTGAAACCTATAAGAAAACAAGTACATAGAGAACTAGGAAGATGGAGCAGAGTGTGCACATCAGTCATTCCCATTCCACTGGAAGAGGACTGAATTACCCTGCCTGCAGAGGGGACACGAATAAAGTGAAAACCGTGGTGAGCCTGGGGGGGGCAAACTGTGTTCCAGTTCCCTGCCCAGCAGACTACTCCTTTTTGAATGATACACATGTTTGAACAGTACTGGAACTCTGAGATTCGCTTCCAAAGGTCATTGTTGGTGGAATGCCCTTCCTGCACCACTGAAGATTTATGGAAACAAATGTGAAATTATTCTTGTTACTTAAGGGACAGCACAAAATAAGTGAGTAGATTAAGACCATTACACAGAGACACATTTGGAAGGGAGAAAATTCTTGGCCTATGCTTGGTCTCAAATTACCTTACCTTCTCCTCTCACTCAAATTCTGGCCTAGGATGAAGCAAGGAACTTTCCTTTCCACCACAAACCATGGTCCAAGGGTGCCATCTTGCATAGTCTGGCAGGACTCCAGCTTATCTTGGCTTCCCTTTCAGTTGGCAGGGTTGAAGCTCTGGCACTAATGACACTCTTCAAAACTTCATCCCTCTGACACAACACAGTTTCACACTTGGAGGTGCGATCCAGCATTGCCAGTGTAGGTCCTGGTAGAGTGGTGACTGCAAGTGGACTTTGATGTGTGTTTTATGCACCTAATCTGAGAATATTCTAATTACGTACTTCAGAACTGAAGTACAAACTGATCACAAGTCACAAGCGAAATAAGGAATGCAGAATTCTGTTGTGTTCTCGACTAGTAACAGGAAACATAGGGACCCATGAGCACGAGTTACAGACTAAAAGACCTGCCAAGTTGGATACACAAGACAAGGAAACTGCAGGAATTATCCACAGCAAACAGCCCTTCAAGGGTTACTTTGAATGTATAGTGCTACATTAAACTGGTTCACACTACACCTTCTTGTCTGCACTAGTTTAAACAAATCTGCAAAGAAGTAAATCAGAAGATTAAAGAACACACTTTTCAACTTATCGTTCAAAAAGCTTGAACGTAATTTGATCATATGCAGACATGAAATACTGTTGATCGTACACTCGAGACCAGAATACTTATCTTTAAGTAAGAACAGAGAAAAAAACAAACAAGAATAATCAGTTATGAAGTTTAAATTACTTAAGAGGAATGATCAGTAAATTTTAACAAGGTGGCTAGCCAAGGTGCAACCTTGATTCAAGAGATGAGTACTATCAGAATGCCAATTATCAATCATGAAGTGCAAGGAATTCTTAGAAGTGTTGCTTCTGAATGACTGCTAAGGGATTACAGATAAAGTCACTGCTAATAATTGCATTGGTGTTTACAAACAAACAAATGTTCAAGAAGCCAAGTCAGCCTGCATGCATGAAACATTTCTGTAAGCCACTGTAAAAAAAGGCTATAAAAAAATGAATAATAACAAGAAAAAGAAAAGCATATGTCAGCCATTAACATTATTGTCACAGCACTTAGTTCTCCAGTTTGATTCTTAGCTGGGCAACCTTGTCTCCATCGGCACTCATTCTGTCCATGTGGATTTCATGGAGGCTTCTGCCTTTTCCCATATTTCAAAGATGTGGGTAGATGAATTTACAGTTGCCACTAGGCTCTAAGTCTATCAGTCAAATTGACTATTATCCCATCCAGGACTGTTTGTTGCTGGAATTGGCCCTAAAATGAATATAACAGGTACTGAAAATTAACACACAGAAAAAATATTAACTTTTGAATAGTAAAAAAAAAAAAACTCTAAATAAAAGGTTCCTTTAGAAAAAAAAGGAAATATGACTTCATCCTTGTTAAAGAAATAAAGGGAAAAAAGATGCATCTCAGTTCTGAGCCCAATAATTCTACCTCGTGTTACATTTATCACTTAATGCAGAATGGAAAAGTAGATTGTACAGTCAACCTACCTGATCATGGTCTCCTGCAAAGCAACAGCTCTTCATGGTACAAGAATTAAAATAGCCTTGATTATCAAACTGGAAGACAGGTAGTCTGCTGTGGATGTCATAGAGAACAGGAGGAAGACGGCGACGTAAAGCCAACAACTGAGTTCCATTTCCATTGAATCGAACACTCATGGCACTTTGTAAGGAGAGATTTCCCCCATATCTTAACAAGGCACTGGGAAAGAGAAAAAGAGATACAATGTACAGCCCAGTCAAGTAACACATTCTGATAAAAAATATATACAATAAATAAATAAAAATGATAACTTCTATAGTATTTACTGTTTCTCGCATACCTGTTCTTGTACGAGTTACTAAGAACTCTGTTTACTTCCAAACACACTAAGTGAATCACCAAAACTACAAGCAGCAGCAGACATCAAATGGTCAGCTATAAAGGCTAGCTCCCTGAACTTTAAGTACTCAAACTATGACTACCACACTGAATAACACTGAACCCCTAGTATGCTGGAAGTCCATACTTAGTGCCCTACTCAAGAAGATAGAAAATAAACTGTTAAATGTCAAGAGAAGGCCACCTCTTGCTGAAAACAAAAGGACAGTGATAGTGTTAGCAGTGTTACATGCCAAGACCCAATATATATGTGCTTTTTAGGCTTTACAGCATTGCACCACATAATATTAAGGCTCATTTATTCAGTGTCCTTGTGCCTGGCTTGGACACTTGTGACTACAAGACTTGGATTACTTCTAAAACCACCTGGACCTACAAAGCTGATAAAACTTTATGTTTTGCACCTGCTCTGTTTCAGTGATATTTAACACTTCTGTGCTGCATTTATTCGGATGAATTTATCACTGCTTTTCAGCCTGCACTTGTTAAAGAAACTCACCTGTTTGTTACTGTACTGCATTCTGCAAAAGCTGTTCTGAGTCTGCTAAAATATTTCTAAGTTTTTCAAAGTTTGTGTGTTGAGAACATTTCTCAGGGTTAGTGAACTTGTATCCAAGAACTCCTGATATTGCAGGAATTCTTAGTTCTGTTCTACAGCATCTGTACTGCACTTGAGGTCAAAGCCAGTTTGTTTTACATTGGGATGGTTCTTTTACATTCTGGTGGGAGTAAAGAGCTAAGTTCAACCCATCCAACGTGGGAACTACTGGTCGATAGCTTACTGTGTTTTCATATGATTGGCCTGAGGGTTTAACTTTAGGAAAGTCTTTCATCCTGTTGGTATAAAAGCCTCCCTCAAATGCAGTCCCTGTGCTTGCATATAAGCAACCCTCTCCGGTTTAAAATCCTCTATAGGAAACTCTCGCCATAGTCTCCCATTGTTCACAGCTGCTTGAACAGAAGCCAGTTCGTGCAGAGGGTGGTAACACTGCAGGTCATCTATCAGTACACTACTAAACAAGCTCACTATGACCTTTAAGTGGCTCTCCTTTACTCCCCCTTCTCTAGAAATTGTGTTTCATTGCCTTACATAGCATAGGCTAGATTCAGACCCACTGAATCTAGACTGTTATCACTGTGTTCTTAAAACAGCCATCTTACATTAAGAGGGCCTCCCTGCACCTTTACGGCAGAAGTGTGTAGCTCAGGACTCATCTGGGTTGGGTACTGCTGGAGAAAGGCTCAGCTTGGGGCTTTCCACTGGTAATTGTGTTAAAACGGTTTAAATCTGCCTGTACATAAAGTCTTGCATTTGTGTGGGTTTGCACTCAGTTTACCAGATGTAGATCAAAGTGCAAATGCTATGTGCTGTATCTTTAAGAAGCACATCAAAGACTAAGAATGCACATACAAATATCAAGCACATGCCAGTCCTAGTGCAATTTTAAGAGTGCAGCCAGGGAGTACGCATGTATGATTACAGCAGTTAGTTTGTATACAAGTTACTTAAGTTAAAGTCAGTAAACTTCTATAGTGATGTGTTTGTATAAAATAAACTGCTTGAACAGAACCCACAAAGACTCTTCTATTTTGTCCAAAGTAGGAGAGTGACACGGTGTCAGAACCGGGATCAGAGAGAATAAGATTTGGAGCCATGAGGTGCAGAGATGACAGTGAAGGTAAACTAAGATAAAGGAGCACGAAAGAGAGCCAGAAAAGAAGCAAAGGTAATGAGAATACGCACAAACTATGTTTCATAAACAGGACAAAACGGGGCATTAAAAGGGCGGGAGACACAAAAGGCTTATTAATCAAGGGAAATGTTTAAAGTAAAAGTGTTTGATGAAACGATTAACAGAAAAGTAAAATGAGCATGTTTAAAGGCAAAAAGAGTATGTTTAAGGCAAAACGGGCATGTTTAGAGTAAAATGAGCACAAGAAAAGTACAATGGGCATAAAAAGAGATTAAATAAGCAAAACAAACATAATAAGGCCAAAAAAGAGGCACATTAAGCGTAAATAAAGCAAGGCGACTGCATGTTTTTTGACAAAGTGCTGTGCTCTGGCATAACTACAACTTTGGATTCTATCAAGGGCATAACTAAAGTTATTTGGAGTATCTCAAAGTGAGTAAAAGTGCTTACAGTGTGTGCTTATTACTGTGCATGTATTCTGAAGAGTTTGTGTGCAAAGTGCAACTATTTCGTGAAGTGCAGTCAAAGTATAGCCATTCTGAAAAAGTTTCTTGTGCTGGGCGTGTCTATTTGCAAAGTACCGCCATTACATAGTGTTCCTTGCACTGTAGAGAATTGCCTAGAAAGACACCGACATTTTGGGGAAGTTTCAGTGTTGTGTACAATTAATTTGCAAAGTGCCATTACTTTGAAATGTTACTGACTCCGAGCTTCTACTGCCAAGTTCATTCGCATCATACAGTTATTTGAAGTACAGCTTAAAATTATAAGTTACTTTAGCAATACAATAAGTTCAAAAGTATCACAGTGCCATAGAAACTTATTTTGCAAAGTCCAGTTACACAGAGGTTTGCATTGTGTAGTTATTTGATACGTTTCTTATACTGTAAGAAGTAATTTCATGCAATACAGTAATTTCAAAAGTATTACAGTGCCCGAGAGAGACACTTATTTCGCAAAATTCAGTTACACAGAGGCTCGCTGTGCTATTGAGCAAAGTTACAAGTATTGGCATAAATTGCTGGCACATGTGCACATGCTCGTGCTTATTTGCAAAACCCTTCACTGGTATGTGTTAATATGGCAGACAGATTACGAAAGCCCTTACCACTTGTATTTGATCAGAATATTGCAGAGAATTGAAGAATATTTGAGTAAGAGTACAATATTTTTATACAAGCAGCTTATTCGGATAAAGATTCATGCACCAAGGCATTCATTTTGCTAAATTTAGCTGGGTCAGAGGCCAAGGAAAGAGAGCATTCATTTGTGTATGCACCGGCAGTATATGAAGGAGAAGGTGAAAACTGTCATATTGTTGTATGATCTGAGTCAAGGGAAGATCCCGAGTGTTTGAAGTGCAAGTTCAGAGACATGTGTAACCCCCAGACAAATATTACACTAGAGAGGCATTTGTTTTACATGAGAGATCAGAAACCAGGAGAAACTTTTGTAGCTTACATAACTGATCCAAGAAATAAGGCTAAAATGTGTTGGTTTGGTGACTTAAAAGATGAGTTAATAAAGGACAAGCTCATGTGTGGTATTAACAGTGCTGCTGTGAGAAAGATCTTGCTTCGTGACAGTGATTTACTGTTGAGTAAAGCCATAGAGATTTGCTAAATCCATGAAGTGACAGAAAAACACACAAGTATGCTTGCAAGTGGCTAGAACATGGTTTCAGCAGGCTCCAGAGCAAATGTAGACAGCATGCAGCACGTGGCAAACAGAAATAGGCCTACTAAGCACATGGCAGCCACAACCCCTGCTGGCTCATCAAGGAAACCACTCAGTTTTCCAGCAAGTTCTCAGATCAGTTCAGTTAAAGTAGCAGGTCCCTCGGTATAGTACAAGCATGAATCAGCAAAACCCAAGTCCTGCTTTATTAACTGCTGCAACTGAAGTGCAAATCACGAGTCTAAAAGAGAGAAATGTTTAGCATTCGAACATCAATGTCATAAGTGTAAAAAAGTAAACCATTTGCAAAAAGTTTGCAAATCAGGTAAACCTCACGCAGTTGTAACGAAAGGTCACACAAAAAGCAGGTTGATCAAGTAGAGACACAGCAGTCAGCTTTCTATCTGGATGGTGTATCTGTAATTGGTGAAAGAGTAGATTCAGTGAATTTATTGGCAAAAAGCTAAGTGTTCTGTACAGTCCGGATCAATGGTAAATCCAGAGAGCTTAAAGTAGATACCGGTTAAAAGTGTAATGTTACAGCAGCAGACACATTTGCTAGAGTGAGAAAGTATAGTTGTGTACACTTACCATAAATGTAGATGTTCGAGTGTATTCAACGTTGCAGTCATCACATTTGGGTTATCCCTGTCAAGGTAGCCCACAGTCAGCCCAAATACCAGAGACGTAGTATTTCTGCGTCGGTTGCTGTCGCTCCAGGACTGACGTCAGGTCGTCAGTGGTATAGAATCAGACAGCAAATACCATTACATCAGTTTTTCTTGCCCTGTCAGAAGCCCCCAATAGGGATCTAGGTTATGGTGGAGGAACATCACCAGTAGAAAGTAAATACCACAAATTCTTGTAAGGAGAAAGAGATAGAGAGATAAGACAAGGGGGATGGAGGGAGGAAAACCAGGACTGCAATAGTAAAATACACTCGAACATCTACATTTATGGCAAGTGTACACAACTGTACTATGTTCTTCGTGTTTCACTGTTGCAGTTATCACATTTGGGTCGATTCCCAAAGCTGAAGAAAAGGGTGGAGGCAGTCAAGAAGATTGGGGGCTGGCTAGGATGCCCTGCAAGACTGCAGGGGCAAAGCCTGTCCTGGATTTGTAGAAGATAGGCAGGTGGTAATGCTTGGTGAAGGTATGAAAAGATGTCCATGTTGCAGCCTCCAGGATGTCCCTGGTAGGGACCCCTCTGAGAAAAGCTGCATAGGTGGAGGTTGCTCTGGTACAATGTGTCCTGACCCCCTTGGGCAGAGGTTTCCTGTGCTGTTTGTAGCAGAAATGGATGCAGTGTGCTAGCCATTTGGAAATTGTTTGTTTGAATATGGACTTGCCCTCTGCTCCTGCAGTGAAGCTGACTAGCAATTGATCAGTTTTTCTAAAATATTTAGTCCTGTCTAAGTAGAATCTGAGTGGTCTGTGCACATCTAGAGAGTGCAGAATCCTTCCTTCCTCCCTTGTTTTGTGGGTTAGGGAAAAAGGTGGGCAAATGAATGGATTGGTTGAGAACCACACTGGACACCACTTCTGGCATGAAGGATGGGTTAGTCCTGAGGGAGACCCTGTCAGCATGAAAAATGATTAAGGGCTCTGTAGCCATAAGTGCTGGTAGCTCTGATACTCTTCTAGCTGAAGTGATGGCCAGAAGCAAGACTGTCTTCCAAGAGAGAAATTTTAACTCTGCTGAAGCTGCAGGTTCAAAGGGGGGCAGGGTGAGCTTTTCCAACACAAAGTTTAGGTCCCAAGCTGGGGTAGGAGTTCTTCTCTGTGGCCTCAAGTTGCTAGCCCCTCTTAGGAACTGTTTGATGAAAGGGTGTGAGAAAGGAGGTGGCTCTGTGCTGAAATGAGCAGAGATGGCAGAGGCATGAATTTTAATAGAAGAGAAGGATAGAACCCTGTGTAGTAGGTCTGCCAGGTAATCCAGGATGAGAGGTAGGGAGGGCTGTGCTGTTCCGGCTCCCTTAGTCTGGATCCAGGTGCAAAACCTTTTCCACTTGTCAGCATAAGACTTTCTAGTGCTGGGGCATCTGGCCTCACGTACAACATCTAGAACTTGTTTGCTTAGACTGGCAGCTTGAGGAGAGGGGTCAGGGAATAAGCCAGGCTGCCAGACTGAGGGCCTGCAATAGGGAATGCATGAATTCTCCACTCCTCTGGGTCAGGAGTGTTGGGATCTGAGGTAGGTGTCATGGTGGCAGGGGTGACAGGGTGTGCAGCAGTGGGGTACCAGTGCTGGGGTGGCCAGTCTGGGGCAATCAGGATTGTCCTCTTGTTTTCGTCCCTTATTTTGAGCAGAACCCTTGAAATGAGTGGTAGAGGGGGGAAATGCATAGACCGAGAGGTTTACCCACTGGAAGGATAGAGCATCTACTTTCCAGGCCTTGCTGTGAGGTTCCCTGGTGCAGAATTTGCTGAGCTGATGACTGGAGTGGGAGGCAAAGAGGTCGACCTTTGGGGTGCCCCATTTCTGGGTTACAAGGGTGAAGGTTCTTTGGTCTAGCTGCCACTCATGTGGGTCCAGCAGGTTTCTGCTTAAGATGTCTGCCTGAGAGTTTAGAGAGCCTGGCAGGAATTGTGCTAACAGGTGTAGTTGCATGACTGAGGCAGTGCACCAAAGGGTCATGGCGAGCCTGGGCAGAGGATAAGAGTGAGACCCTCCCTGCTTGCTGATATACCACATCACTCTGGTGTTGTCCGTTTTGATCAGCAGAGGCCCTGGGGAGAGTAGGGGTATGAAAGCTGTCAGGGCATGATGAACAGCTAATATCTCTTTTTGGTTGATGTGCAGATGTGTTTGATTTGGGCTCCATTGGCCCTGAATGCACCTGCCATCCAGTGTTGATCCCAGGCATAGTCTGATGCGTCTGTGGTGAGGTCTGGGCGGCGTTGGCTTGTGAGAAGGGAAGTCCCTTGTGGTAGCATGCTGCTGACCACCAAAGAAAATCTTTCCTTAGACAAAATATCATTGGTATAAGAGTTTCCAGGTCTTGAGAGTGCTGACACCAAAGGCTTTTTAGGTACCATTGTAGTTTCCTCATATGCAGTCTGGCATACGGAATGAGTAGAATGCAAGAAGCCATGAACTCTAGAGCTTGCAGGATTTTCCTTGCAGATAACTGGGTCCTGGTGGCTAGTTAAGAGAAGTAGGCTGTTGGGTAGGATTGTTTTTCTGGGGTAAGGAATGGCATCTGGGATGCTGTGTTCAGGCTTTCTCCCAAGAATACAATTTTTGTGTGGGTACTAGTTTGGATTTCTTTTCATTGATAGTATACCCCAGGGAGGTCAGTATGTCCTTTGCAAAGGTCAGGTGCTTTAGCAGCTTTTCCTGTCTGCCTGAATCAGGCAGTCGTCTAAGTATGGGTAAATTTGAATATTTCTTTGTCTGCAAAAAGCAATGGCGGGAGCCAGACATTTTGTGAAAACTCTGGGAGCAGTGGATAAGCCAAAGGGAAGCACAGAGAATTGAAAGTGCAGTGATCCTGCCCTCAAACGTAAGTATTTCCTGCATGATTCCCTGACTGGGATGTGTAGGTAGGCCTCTTTTAGGTCTAGGGTGGCTAACCAAGCATCCTTGGAAAGCATAGGTAGAAGCTGCTGGAGGGTGAGCATTCTGAATTTTGGTATCACCAGAAAGGTGGTTAGAACGGATACATCGAGGATGGGGCGCACTGTGCCCTCTTTTCTGGGTACCAGGTAGAGTCTGGAGTACAAACCTTGGCCTATCTGTTCTGCAGGAACATACTCTATTGCCCTCATAAAGAGCAGGGAAAGGACTTGCTTTTTGGCCTCTGACCACTAGTTTGGGGGAAGATCTGGGAACCCTTTTGGGGTTGGCAGAGTGTGGAAATCAAATTTGTATCCCTGGGACACTATTTTGGGGACCCAGCGGTCATTGGTAATGGTGGCCCAGTTGTTTGCGTGGAAGGAGAGTTTTCCTCCTAGGGGCAAGAGCAGGTGGGCAGAGGGAGGGGTGGAAGTGTAAAATCATTATGAGCTTCTTTTTTGACTGAGGATAGTCCTGACATTCCCATTGGAAATGCTCCCTTAAAGTATATAGGGTTTCCTCAAAGGAAAAGTCCTCAGGTGGAGAGGCTGAAGGGATGGATTCCTCTGCATCAGAATCCTCATAAGCAGAGAGGGGTTGCATATCTTCATATTTAGATGCATCAGAGTCATCAGACTCCTGTTCACATAAAACTACTGGGGACAAGTCTCTTTTTCTTTTGGAAGGGGTAGCCTAGCTTCCCCTGATAAGCATGATAAGGTCTTCCGCCACTTTAAGCATTTGAGACTGAGGCAAGGAAGCAGGTGCCTGAGCTTGGGTCGTCGTTTTTTGGGGGTGGTTCATACCCTGGGTCTTAGAAACTCGGTTGTTTTCGAAAGAACTGTAGACACGAAAGAAATCGTCGGTCTGTGTCGAGTATCGGTAGTGCAAAGTACTTCCTCGGAAGCTTGTGCCTGCTCAGTGGCTCCGGACCCATCCAAGGTAGACACATCCGCACGATCCTTAGTCGAAGAAAAGTCTTTCGGCATACTGAACTCCAAAAGGATCTCGGTAGCGGTCTGTGAATCCACAGAAGCCGGCATCAGGGGCTGCGAAAGCTCCTCACTGAGGACCGGAGAACTGACTACTAACTTAACAGAAGCATCGTCGGCAGTCTTGAACCTGTGTCCTTTGTCAGACTGACGTCTGTCTTTATCCTTACGTTTTTTCGGAAGATCTGTTCTCAGACGGCTTACCGAAGCCATATCAGAATTCGAGAACTGAGAGCAAAAATATCTAGCTACAATAAGGGCCCAATGACGTATAGTTCTGGCATTGAACAATGGACAAAAGCGACAGTGGGGGACGTCGTGGTCTGGGCCTAAACAAGTGACGCAGTAAGAATGAAAGTCTCGGTGTGGTATTTGCTTTCCACAGGCGAGACAATTGTTAACTTTTTCTGACATCGGTTAGAGCAAGAAAAAAGGATCCCCAACAGGGTACTTAGCTTTAGAAGACTTCAACTTCAATTCGGAAACGAAAAGCTCAGGTAGCGGTCGACCGGCATTCGTGCAAACTGCTTCTGCTTTGGGCTTCTCAGCAAGAAAGACTGATGTAATGGTGTCACCTGCCTGATTTTATACCACTGATGACCTGACGTCAGTCTTGGAGCGACAACAACTGATGCAGAAATACTATGCCTCTGGTATTCAGGCAGACTGAGGGCTACCCTGGCAGGGATAACCCAAATGATGACTGCAACAGGGAAACACGAAGAACATCTAATGAGCAACTCAATGTGGCCAGTAGTGTGAAACTTGCTGCTTACGGAGGTGAACAAATTCAAACTGAAGGCTCAGTGATGCTTTCGGGTTACTTGGCCAAGAACTGTTACAACTTGTTATTCTATGTAGTCAGAAGACCAGTACAGTCTTTACTGAGTCTCAAAGACAGTTTGGTAAAATAAAGCAGATTCTTTTTCAAAGAAGTTCATCACTTAAGTGCATCTCCTAGTTCTAATTTTTTAAAGCCATTTTCTCATAATATACAGATGTTTTCGATGACAACTTGGGCAAACTTCCAGTAGTGTATTCCATGAAGTTAGACTCAGGGGTCAATCCAGCAGTCAGACCAGTAAGAAGAGTTCTGATAGCTATGCAGGATAAAGTTAAGATAAGTTGGATAAAATGGTGCAGCAAGGTATAATTTGTCCAGTTACAGAACCAACTGAATGGGTATCGTCTATGGTAGCAGCTCACAAAAAAGGCTCAGATGAAATCAGAATAATACACTGACCCAAGAGACTTGAACAAAGCGTAGAAAAGACCACCTCATCCAATGTGCACAGTCGAAGAGGTTGCAGCCCTAATACCAAATGCCACAGTTTTTTTTTCTGTTTGGGTGCAGAGAGTTAATTTTGGCAAGTGACGCTTGACTGCAAATCCTCATTACTAACCACTTTTGGTACTCCATTTGTCAGATACAGACTTCTAAGGATGCCATTTGGAATAAATTCTGCAAGTGAAGCCTTTCAATGTGAATGGAGCAAATTTATTCGAGTTATCCTTGTGCCATAACAGTAAATGATTTACTGGTTGGAGGCAATGGTGAAGCACAGCATGACAGAAACCTAAAGAAAGTTCTAGACAGAGCACGTGAAGTGAATGTGAAGCTCAATCCTATAAAGTGCAAATTCAGATTCCCAGAAGTTACATATGTAGGTCATTTATTTACCAAGTACTGGCTTGAAACCAGACCCAACCAAGAAAGCAGAAATTCTTGAGATGTCAGCACAATGTTCAAGCTCTACAAGGTTTCTTGGGCATGGTCAGTTATTTAGGCAAGTTTATACCAGACTTCAGTAAGCTGACAGCATCTTTACGAGAGCTAACGCGCAAAAATGTTGCATGGTCATGGTCCAAACAGCACCAGAAGGAGTTTGAAGACCTCACGCATAAAATTGCCACCCCACCTACATTACGATACTATGATGTGAACAAACCAGTTACCCTTTTGTTCTAGGCACAGTTATACTTCAAGAGGGCAGATCAGTAGCCTATGCATCTAGAACACTTACCCAAATGAGACACAGTATGCTCAAACTGAGAAAGAGCTTTTGGCAATAGTATTTGCATGTCCCAAGTTTCATGATTATATTTATGGTCGAGCTATTCAAACTGAAACTGACCACCAACCTCTAGTCACCATTCTAAAGACGTCTGTGCATTCAGCTCCAGTGAGATTACAAAGAATGATGCTCAAACTGCAAAAGTACAACTTCAAAATGATCTATACGAAAGGCAAACTACTCTATCTGGCTGATACCTTATCCAGATCGCCCAGGTATATAATGAAACAGCTTGACGCAGAGAGTTTTGATTTGGATGTGATGGCAGTGTATAATTTTTCTACCACAAGGCTTGATGAGTTGAGAGATCACACAAAGACTGATCCTATTTTGCAAAAGCTCAATCACTACTTTAATGTTAGATGGCCGTCAAAGCACTTTAGTGTACCATTTGAAGTGTAAACCTACTTTCCCTACAGAGATGAAATGTTGATGGAAGATAGCATTATATTCAAATGTCCAAAATTTGTTGTTCCTGCTTCCTTACAACATGAGTACATCCAGATTTTGCATCGTGGTCACCCATGTTCTGCATCCACCAAGAGGCGAGTGAGAGAATTAGTATTTTGGCCTTCATTACAGAAAGACATTGATAAAAGTACTTTTTTCTTACTCAGCATGCAATAGTACTAAATTGCACTTACAAAGAGAAAAGCACAGTTGTGTATACTTACCATAAATGTAGATGTTCGAGTGTATTCACTGTTGCAGTCATTACATTTGGGTAATCTGCTGGCAGGTTGCCCTCAGTCGGCCTGAATTCCAAAGTCTTGGGTCCTGCGTTGGCTGCTGTCTTCTCTTCCATGACGTCAGGTCGTCAGGGGTATAAAATATGCAGCCGATGCCATTTTCCTTAGTTTTTCTTGCCCCCAATGTCAGGTTCCCCCAAAAAGATAGCAATATTATATATATATATATATATATATATATATATATATATATACATGCATCAATATAAACTTTACCTTCATCTACAAGCAAATACACCACATAGGTTGTAGAAGATAGAGAAGGAAAGATAAACTGTAGAATGACAGGGGGATGGCGGGAGGGTAACCTGGACTGCAACAGTGAATTCACTCGAATATCTACATTTATGGTAAGTGTACACAACTGTACTATGTTCTTCGTGTTTCACTGTTGCAGTCATTACATTTGGGTAGAATCCCAAAGCTATGGTTGGGAGGCTGGAGCTAAACAGCATTAGGTGTGGCTAAAAGGCCCTGCAGCACTGCAGTGGCAAAGCCTGACCTGGACTTAGAGAGGCAAATGGTAATAAGAAGTTATGTACTCACCATAACGTTCCATCTGGGTAGGTAAACTTCATTTGTCAGCAACCTATGGGAATCGGATCCGACTTCGGATCCGAGCCGGCAGTTTTCAACAGCTTAGATCCGAGATAATGTCCAATTTATAGTGATTGATAAAGGTATGAGATGAGGCCCAAGTGGCTGCCAAGCAAATATCATCCAAAGAGACTCTAGCTCTAAAGGCCGCAGAGGTAGACATAGATCGAGTAGAGTGGGCATGGACTCCCTGAGGTGCGGGCCTGCCAGAACTTTCATATGCTAAAAGGATACACTGTGAAATCCATCTAGACAGCGTGACTTTAGACACAGACTTACCCAAGTTAAATTTGGCAAAGGAGACTAACAACTGGTCAGATTGCCTATGACCAGATGTCCTGTGGATGTAGAAGCGAAGTTGTCTATGCACATCCAGTGAGTGTAATTTGTATTCCCCTTTGTTTTGGAAATTAGGAAAAAAGACTGGTAGGTTAATGGACTGATTAATATTCGACTCAGATGCAATCTTGGGAAGAAAAGAGGGATTGGTCCTGAGGTATACTCTATCCTTGTGAAAAGTCAAGTATGGGGGTTTTATACAGAGGGCTTGTAGTTCAGAGACCCTTCGAGCCGAGGTGATAGCGACAAGAAAGGCCGTTTTCCATGACAAGAATTTAAGATCTACTGAAGCTGCAGGCTCAAACGGGGGAGCTGTCAAGGCCTGAAGCACCAGCGTTAAATCCCAAGGAGGGACTACATCCTTCACTGGAGGTCTGAGCAGAAAGGTGCCCTTCAGAAAGGTCTTACACAATTTCGTGGTGATCAAAGGGCCCAGTTCATTTCTCACGTGATAATGAGAGATAGCTGCTAGTTGAACCTTGACTGTGGAGGAGCTAGCCCCCTGACGAAACAGCCCTGACAGGAAGTCTAATACAGTGGGCAAAGGAGCTGTGAAAGGATCCAAATTTCGACGTTCCCCCCAAATGGAGAAACGCTTCCATTTGCTACTATAGATCTTTCTAGTACAAGGCTTGTGCGCTGCTACTAGGATAGCTTTAACAGGGGAAGAGATACCGGGAGTCCTAGCTATGAGTGGAACTGGAGCAGCCAAGCTGTGAGCTTGAGATTGTCCAGGTTCGGGACTGGGAAATCTAGGGGGTGGGATATTAGATCCGGAAGGGGATCCAGAATCCAAGGAGGATTCTCCAGATGAGAAAAAAGGTAAGGGAACCAGGCTTGACGAGGCCAGAATGGGGCAATGAGGATTATCCTGTTCCCCAACTGACTGACTTTCTGCAGAAACTTTAGCATCAGAGGAAGAGGAGGGTAAGCATAAAGTAGACCAGGAGGCCAAGCATGCACCAAAGCGTCTCTCGGGGATTTCTGGGGGGGGGGGGGGTGAGAGCAAAGTAGTCACAACATTTTGTGTTCGAGGGAGAGGCAAAGAGATCGCAACAGGGTTGACCCCATTCGGCGAAAATCCGATTCGCTACCTCGAGATTCAGAGACCACTCGTAAGGTAACAGGATGGTGCGACTTAGTCTGTCCGCTAAGATGATGGACCGCCCCGGAATGTGCGTTGCTATGAGAAAACGGTTGGTGGAGATCGCCCATTCCCACACCCTCATGGCCTCTCGACAGAGTGGGTAAGACCTGGTTCCCCCTTGTTTGTTGATGTACCAGACAGCAGACATGTTGTCCGTCTGAATCGCAATCGTTTCTACAGGAAGAAGGTCCTGAAGTGCTTGCAACGCCAACAGCACTGCCCTCATCTCTAGGACATTGATATGCAATGAAGTCTCCGTGAGGTCCCACGTGCCTTGGACTGTCCTGCCCGAACAGTGCCCCCCCCCCCCCGAGGCAGGAAGCGTCCGTGGTCACCGTGGCTAGGGGAGGGGCCATAGAAAAGGGGCGTCCTTCCTGGAGGTCCGAAGATTGGAGCCACCATAAGAGGGCCCTCTTGCAAGACCTGCTGAGGGGAATGGGATGGCTGACAGGATATTGAAGAAAGGACCACTGGACTTGGAGGGTCCATTGTAAGACCTTCATGTTCAAATGTGCCATTGGCAATAGATTGATTGCCGCCGCCAATGAACCTAGAGCCCTCAGGACCAATTCCGCAGGGGGAGCTGGGGATTGTATAATGGCCCGCACATGTAGCCCCAGGATTCGTAGCCGGTCCGTGGTCAAAAAGGCTAGGAGCTTGTTTGTGTTTAATCTGGCCCCTATGAAGTCTATGGTCTGAGACGGGGCAAGAGACGACTTCTCTATGTTGATAGTGATCCCCAGCCGGGGAGCTAGACGAAGAAAGTAGTTTCTGGCTGTGCAGAGTAGATGCTGTGTCGGGACGGTCAGGAGCCAGTCATCCAGGTATGGGAAAACCTGAATTCCCTGGAGCCTCAGGTGGACCGCTATCACCGCTAATACTTTGGTGAACACCCTGGGGGCTGTGGTGAGACCAAAGGGGAGGACCCTGAATTGGTAATGACTGTCTCCTAGCCGGAAGCGGAGGAACCTTCTGGATCGCTTGTCCATCAGGATGTGGTAGTATGCATCCTTGAGGTCTATAGAGCACATCCAGTCGTTCTCCCGCAAGAGGGGGAGAATGGATTGAAGGGTGACTATGCGGAATTTCTCTTTGTTTACTGACAGGCTCAGGGGGGAGAGGTCGAGGATTGGTCTTAAGTCCCCCGTCTTTTTTGGCACCAAGAAGAACCTGGAGTAAAAACCCGACCCGCACTGGTCTGGGGGGACGTGTTGGAAGGCTCTTTTTTCCAGCAACTGTTAGATTTCCGTTGCTGTGGCCTCCCTCTCAGTGGGTGGGACATCGCGGAGGTATCTGGGGCTGCGTGGGTAAAGAGAGAAGGGGATCTGATATCCTCTGGATATGATGCGAAGCACCCAGCGGTCTGTCGTGATGGACTCCCAAGCTGCTAGGTGCTTCGAGAAATGCCCCCCGACTGCCTCCAGAGTGGAGCAGTCGGTCTGTCGTGATGGACTCCCAAGCTGCTAGGTGCTTAGAGAAATGCCCCCCCGACTGCCTCCAGAGTGGAGCAGTCGGGCAACCTCTCAGGGTTGTTGCATGGGTTGGTCCGAGAAAGGTTCTCTGGATCCAAAGTTCCTCGGGCCCCCTCTGCCTCTAGGGTGGCGTCCACCCTGCCCTCCTCTGCCTCAGAAGGGCTGGGAGTCCGGAGCGGGACAGGACTGTTGCGACTTCCGGAACCACATCTTCTTCTGTCCCTTTTGGTTCTTGGAGAAGGACCTCTGGGGAGCAGAGAAGCGGACTCCGATGGCAGACGTCTTCTCGTTCTGGACCAAAGTATCGCGAATGGTTTTGCCAAAAAGGGCAGAACCATCAAAAGGGGCATTAGCGAAAGATGCCTTTAGGGTTCCGCGAAATCACAGTGACGGAGCCAGGCCTGACACCTCAAGACGAGGCCTGCTCCACTGGCTCTAGCGGCTCCTCCCATGGCATGGGACAGTAGCCACATAGAGGTGTTTGATATAGATCGGAGAGTGGCCATCCGGGTGGAGTGCAACTGTTTGTCCGCCGACATGGACTCGGGGGGCGACGCAGCGTACTCTTTGATAAGGTCCCACTGCAGTCGAAGAACATGTTCCATATGTGCCATGTAGTTCAGCGACCTCACAGAGAAGGTAGCCGAACTAAAAACCTGCTTCCCCAAACGGTCCATCGACTGAGACTCCTTGCTCGGGGGGGGGGGGGGTGGACCGAGGGACTCTCCTGAGCTAGTTCCCTCTTGGTGGCCACCTCCACCAACATGGCATCTACAGGGGGATCCTTACTCCAATGGGACTTGTCAGGGGGGGGGGGCTAAGAATTTTATCCGGGCGCTTGGGGACTGGCTCCACAGTGTCCGGCTCCTTCCATGCCCTGGTAGTAATCAAATCTACCTGGGGGTCGGCCGGAGGGGACACCCAAGAGGTAGACGGGCCTGCTTCAAACGCCTCCAGGAACACGGATTCGTCCAAGGTAGGCTTTGGGGCAGACCACCCCCCACTTATCCTGAGCATCTCCATGATGTCACCAAAAGAGACATCTTCGGGGGGTGATCTTGGGGAGCCTTCTCCTTCCTACAAATTCGTGTCCTCAGTCAAGGACTCGAGGGGGGAGTCCAGGTGCCTCCTCTTGCACTTTTGCTTGTGAGGAACCTCCTCGGGGGGGGGGGCTGTCCGAGGAGGTCTCACCAGCAACGTCTTGTTCCAAAGGAACGACCTGGGACGTCAAAGCAGGCTGTCCCTGGGGCCGGGTGATGGAAGTTGGGCCCAACAGAGAGGGAGTGCAGGGTGGAGCCGTGGCAAGGGCCGGGGGCCTGGAATCTCTCGACAGAGCCCTCTCCACCACGTCGAACGCCGAAGGAGAGCTGCTCTCTCTAGGATCCGAAAGCAGACCCTCACTCGGATCCGACGGACGGATCGGGGCCGGTGCCGAAGCGATCGGATCCGAGGGACCAGCATGCTCCGACCTGGACGGAGCCTAAGGCATACTGATACCCCCGGATCCGAAGCTCATCCCTCGGCTCAGACAGCTCGGATCCGATGAAAATGGACCCGACAGACTTGAGGGAAGTGTCGGCGCCGAAGTACCCGAGACTATCAGCGCCGACACATCCCCGGCTCCAAGGCTGCCTGGCTCCGAAGACTCCGAGCCCAGGAAACGGGACGGAGAAGGAGCTATCGGGGCAAAGAAGGGGGTCGAGCTCCCCCCCTGAGGGGGGGGGGCGGGAGGCAGGAGCACTCCCATCTGCAGTTGGGCCTGGAGGAATCTTCTCATCATCCGGTCCAAATCTGCATCTGTGAGGCTTCGGGTCGATCTCGATGAGGGCACCGAGACGGGACGGGAGTGCCGCCTCAATGATCTCGAGGGAGATCGGGTCTCCTCCTCCTCAGGACCTGGTGAAAAGCAAGGAGACCGGATCTGAGAAGGAGGAGAGCCAGAAGTCCTGGAGGGAGAAGACTTCTTAGCCGGGGGGGGGGGGCCGAAGCGGAGGCCTCGGCCCACCGCTTGTGGTGTTTCTCCCGCCTTTTCTCTTTCCTAGCCTACCTCTCCTCTGGGCCTAAGGCAGGAGGTTGAGTCCCGGCCGAGGGGAGGGAAGCAGGAGTGGCAGCCGCCGCAGCGGGAGCCACGGAAGGACCGGAGGTAGAAGCCGAATCCGGGGGCAGAAGACCCGCCAGAATCAGCTTAGACCTCCAGTCCTTAAGTGCCCTGGGGTTAAACGCCGCACAAATGGAACACCCAGAAGAGAGGTGCTCAACCCCAAGGCACAGCACGCACCGAGTGTGGCCATCCGCCGGGGACAGCTTATGGCCACACTCGGTGCACTTAGAAAAAAAGGCTTTGGGGCCTCAGACATTTTAATTAAAGGAGGAAAGCCACACACGTTAGGCCCCAAACACGCACACACAACCCTAATGGAACCACGAGGGAAGGGGGAGGTTAATTACAAAAAAAAAAAATAAAGTTAAGCTAGAGAGGATTTAAGTCAAAAAGGGACCTGGAAGCACTCACAACCAAGTAGGGTAGAAAAGAGAAAGAAAAAGTAAAATTTTTCTCACAAAACCTCTAAACGCCTGGAACTCAAGCTCGAGCTGCTGTTGGTTAAACCGTGGCAAACTAGATCTGAGGTCAGTCAGGGTTGGCAGGGGATTATAGGTAGGGGGAGGAGCTTGGAGCTCAGATCTAAGCTGTTGAAAACTGCTGGCTGGGATCCGAAGTCGGATCCGATTCCCATAGGTTGCTGCACAAATTAAGTTAACTACTTCAGATTGCTTTGTAAAGGTGTGAACAGAACTCCAAGTAGTAGCCTCTAGAATGTCTTTGGTTGATACTCCTCTGAGAAAGGCTGCTGAAGTAGCTGCAGCTCTAGGAATGAGACCTAATGCCCTTGGGCACAGGTTTACCATGGTGTAAGTAGCAGAAACGGATGCAGTGGCTTATCCACTTTGAAATTGTCTGCTTTAAAATAGCCTTTCCTTCTGATCCTGCAGCATATGACACTAGTAATTGCTCCGTTTTTCTTAGAGCTTTAGTCCTGCTCAAGTAGAATCTTAGCGGTCTGTGTACGTCCAAGGAATGCAAAATTCTCTCTCCTTTGCGGATTTGGATAAAAAGTTGGCAGATGAATTGTTCGGTTAAGAGCCACACTGGAAACCACCTTAGGCATAAAAGTAGGATTTGTCCTCAGAGACAACCTGTCTGGGTAAAATATGATAAAAGGCTCTACAGCCATGAGGGCCTGTAGCTCTGAAACTCTTCTTGATGAAGTAATTGCTAGTAGCAGAGCTGTCTTCCATGATAAGAACTTTATATCAACTTAGCAGCTGGTTCAAATGGAGGCAGGGTGAGCTTTTTCAACACATAATTGAGGTCCAATGCTGGTAATGGTGATCTTCTAGGGGGCCTTAAATTTTTGGCTCCTCTAAGATACTGCTTTAGTAAAGGATGAGAAAAGATTGGTGGCTCTGTATTGTAATGAGCCGAAATGGCAGAGGCATGGATTTTGATTGATGAGAAAGATAGGCCTTTGTCAAGCATCTCAGTTAAGTATTGTAGTATCTGAGGAATATGTGGTTCTGCTGTATCAGTTCCTTGTGCTTGATTCCAAGCACAGAATCTCTTCCATTTGTCAGCATAAGATTTTCTAGTACTAGGCTTTCTGGCTTCCAGAATGACATCCATCACAGCTTTACTGAGAGGTGTCATCTGTATGATTGCATGATTAGCCACGCTGCCAGGTTCAGAGTCTGTAGTTGATTGTGCAGGATCTGATTGTTTTGCTGGGACAGTAGTTGTGGTCTTTGAGGCAAGGTCCAAGGTGGGTATTGAGACAAGTTCCTTAGGATTGGATACCAGTATTGGCGGGGCCAGTCCGGGGCAATTAATATCATCTTTGGCTTCTCTTGTTTGAATTTTAGGAGGACCTTGGGTAGAAGAGGCAGAGGAGGAAAGGCGTAAACTGATAGGTTGTTCCAACTGAAGGATAGGGAGTCCACTTTCCATGCTTGTCTGTGATAAGTCCTTGTGCAGAATCTTTTCAATTGATAATTTTGAGGAGAGGCAAATAGATCTATGTCTGGGCTCCCCCATTTCTCTGTTATCATGCTGAAGACTTGTGGATTTAGTTTCCACTCGTGAGGATCAATCAGGTTTCTGCTTAAATCGTCTGCCAGAGTGTTTTGTTTTCCTGGCAGGAATTGAGCTTGAAGATGTATTTGGTAGGTCAACTCTGTGTCCCACAGTGCCATGGCTAATCTGCAAAGGGGGTATGTATGAGTGTGTGTCCCCTTTCTTGTTTATATACCACATGACTGTGGTGTTGTCCGTCTTTATCAGTAGTTGTCCTGGATGAAGTAAGTCCTTAAAGGCTGTTAGGGCATTTTGAATAGCCAGCATCTCTTTCTGGTTGATATGTAGATGCATTTGTTTTGGTGCCCCTATGCCCTGAATGCATCTTCCTGCCATGTGGGCCCCCCAGGCATCATCTGATGCATCTGTTGTTAAGGTTTGGCTGGCAGGGGGTAGAGTGAAGGGCTGTCCGATGTTTTGGTGACAGGCCTTTTCCCACCAAAGAAACTCCTGTTGCAGGCAGGGAATGAGAGGAATCATTGTTTCCAGACTGTGTGAATGTTGACTCCATAAACTTTTTAGGTACCATTGAAGTTCCCTCATATGCAGTCTTGCATATGGAATTAGTAGGATGCAGGATGCCATGAAGCCCAGAGCCTGCAGAATTTGTCTTGCAGAAGACTGGGTTTTTGTTGCCATCAGTATGAAGTAAGTAGTCAGTTGCCTTTGTCTGGCGTGAGGTAAGCCATCTGGGCAGTTGTATTCAAGCTTGCACCCAGGAATGTAATTATTTGAGAGGGTACCAGTTGTAATTTCTTTTTGTTTATGGTGTACCCTAGGCATGCTAGAAGCCTTTGTACAAACGCCAGATGTTGAAGAAGAGTGTCCTTGTCCTCTGCTTGAATGAGGCAGTCGTCCAGATACGGATAAATATGAATGCTTCTTTGTCTGCAGAATGCAATTACTGGTGCCAGGCACTTTGTAAAGACCCTGGGCGCAGTAGAAAAGCCAAAGGGCAGTGCAGAGAATTCCTAATGCAAAAAACCTGCTTTGAAGCGGAGGTATCTTCTGCATGATTCCCTTACTGGGATATGCAGGTATGCCTCTTTTAAGTCTAGAGTTACTAACCAAGCATTCCTGCCTAGCATAGGCAGTAGCTGTTGTAAAGTCAGCATTTTGAATTTTGGAATGTCTAGGAACGTGTTCAAAATCGATAAGTCCAGTATTGGACGCCATGAATTGTCTTTTCTGGATACCAGGAAAAGTCTTGAATAAAAACCTTGTCCTTTTTCCTTTTCTGGTACCGGTTGAATAGCCCCCATATCCATGAGGGACATGACTTGTTTCTGGGCATCTGCCCACTGGTTTTGTGGCAGATCCGGCCATCCGTTTGGAATTGGCAAAGTATGGAAATGAAATCTATACCCCTGGGATACTATATTTAATACCCTCTTGTCCTGGGTAATTAACTGCCAATTTTGAGCATGAAGTGCTGGTTTTTCACCCCAAGGGGGCTGCCAAAAGGTAAGTGCTTGGTGATGGCAGAGGAAAGTCATTGAGACTGCTTACTGTAGGGTTGTGCTTTGTTTTCTCCAGTTTTGGAGGTGGAGGCACCCCATTGCTTTGAACTGTAAGAACCCTGTGACTGGTATCCGGAGCCTTTTGAGCACCTGGATTTGCCTTGAGTGGCTCTGTTGGACACAGGAAAGGACCAATTTGGAGTAGGCCAGTGTCTACTGAAACTGTGTGGCTGCACTTGCAATAAATCTTTTACAGTTTGCATAGATTTAGCTTTGTCTTCCATTTTCTTTAAAATCTCTTCTGCCTTATTACAAAACAGAGTATCATGCTGCAAAGGGGCATCCAACAATTTATCTTCAACATGATCAGGCAGATTTTGCTCCTTGAGCCAGGCATGCCTTCTAAACACAGATCCAGTAACGGTGGCCCTACAAGAGGCCTCCAAGGAATCAAAACCACATTGCAAAGTATCCTTTCCAACCGGTTATGCTGAATGCAATAATTCCTGTAACTCTATTTTCCACACAATCAGAAATCCACATAATTTTCTGTTTCAGTAAGCCCATAACATGCTGTTGATATTTAAGCATATGAAACTGGCAGTTTAAGGCCCTGATTGCCAAGGTTGCAGACGTATAAACCTTCTTTAACCATCTATCCAGTGCCCTGGAATCTCTGTCAGAGGGAGTAGGAGTTTTGGCTGTAGAGGCCTTTACACCCTTGGGACCCTGAGAAATAGTCTCAGGATCAGCAGCAGGATTTCTGAATAGAAATTTGTGGGAGTCAGGAACCCTGCAATATCCGTCCGGCTTACTAGGAGCCGGAGGCAGGGAATCAGGAGCCATGCTTGATTCCGAAAACACATCATCAACTATGTCTAATACAGCAGGTATTGCCAAAGGCCTATGCTGAGGAAGAAGAAGGAAATCCCTAAGCCTCTTTTTTGATTGAGAAGTCCTGACTCTCCCAGTGAAAATGTTCCCTTAAAGTATGCAAAGTCTCTCCAAAAGAGTAATCCTCAGGAGGAGATGCAGATGGGATGGATTCCTCTGCATCAGAATCCTCATAGGGTGGAATAGAAAATTCCTGATCAGAAGAGGAATCAGAAGAAATGGAAACCTGATCTGAAGATTCATAATCAGTGCCTTGCCTAGGCCTCTTAGCGGGGTGGGGTGGGGGTGGGGGGGTTGGGAACCCTTGATCAAGGTAATTAAATCCTCAGCCATTTTGATCATCTGTTTTTTAGGCATAGGGGCCTGAGCATGTGGCTCATGCGTTGGTTTTGTAGACATAGAAGATGTTTTTGACCTTGTTTTTGAGGCTGGCGTCGGTTTAATATAAAAATGTTGAGGCCTGAAACTACCCTCAGAAGCTGGTATCTGCTCAGCAACTCCAGACCCATCCAAGGAAGAGACGTCCGTGGGTTCAATACTCTGAGAATCTCGTGGCATACCAGACTCTGAATGGATCTCAGTAGAGGCCTGCGACTCAAAAGTAGCGGGTATCAGGGGCTGCGAAAGCACCTTACTGAGTACCGGTGACTGGCTTAGGAGAAGCTTTATCGTCGGTTTTGGACCTTGACGGTCTGTCTCTGTCTTTTTCTTTGTGTTTTTTGTGAACTCCGGTAGTCGGATTGCTAACCAACGACATTTCATGATAATTAAATCTTGAACCAAAATATTTTGGAGCAAAAATATACAGATGCTTAATAGTGCGTTGGTTAAATCTAGCACAAAACCGACAGCAAAGCACATTGTGATCTGGGCCTAGGCAAGGAATACAGTACAAATGAAAATCCTTACGAGGTATTTGCTTCCCACAAGTAATGCAATTATTAACTTTTACTGATATCGGTACGGAGCAAAAAAAACTTTCCCCAACGGGGTACTTAGCTTTAGTTTGAAGACTTCGGTTCTGAAACTCAAATGCGAAAATGTCAGGAGTCGGCCGACTGGCACTTGCGAACTGCTTCTGCTTCGGGCACTGCGTGGCAAGAAAGACTGAAAAAAAATGGCGTCGGCTGCATGTTTTCTACCCCTGACAACCTGACATCATGGAAGAGGAGACAGCAACTGACGCAGGACCCAAGACTTTGTTATTCAGGCCGACTGAGGGCAACCTGCCCGCAGATTACCCAAATGTAATGACTGCAACAGTGAAACACTAAGAACATGTACTTGTTTCTGAGCCTCTGCCCACTGATTTGGGGGCAGGTCTGGCCACCCGTTTGGTGTTGGCAATGTGTGGAAATTAAATCTGTATCCCTGGGACACTACATTTAAAACCCATTTGTCCTGGGTTATGAGTTCCTAGTTTTGTGCATGAAGAGCAATCTTTCCCCCCAAAGGGGTGGCTAAAAGGAAAGCGCTTGGTAATTTTAAAAGAAAGTCATTGAGGCTGTTTACCATAGGGGGGTGTTTTGTTACTTCCAGATTTGGAAGAGGAGGCCCCCATTGCTTAGTTCTGAGAGTCCCTTGGGACTGAAACCTGGTGCTTTTGGTGTGTCTGGGTTTGGCTTGAGAGGATCTGGAAGGAGCTGGAAAGGACCGATTCTTAGTAGGCCAGTGCCTACTACATCTTGGAGGTTGCACTTGTTAGAAATATTTTACAGTTTGCATAGATTTAGCTTTATCTTCCATCTTTTTAGAACTTCTTCAGCCTTATTTCCAAACAGGCGTTCCTGACTTAAAGGAGCATCCAACAATTTTGCTTTAACATGATCAGGCAGAGATTGCTCCTTAAGCCAAGCATGCCTTCTGAGTACAGACCCAGTAACAGCAGCCCTGCAAGAGGCCTCTAAAGAATCAAAACCACATTGCAAAGTATGTTTTCCAACTTGTTCAGCAGAATGTAATAAATCCTGTAAATCTTTATTTTCCACACAGTCAGACATCAACATCATTTTCTGTTTAAGCAGTCCAATAATATGCTGTTGATATTTTAACATATGAAATTGGCAGTTTAAAGCCGATATTTTAACATATGGAATTGGCAGTTTAAAGCCCGTATTGCCAAGGTTGCAGAAGTATAAACCTTGTTTTATCCCATCTACCCAGCGCCCTGGAGTCTCTATCAGAAGGGGTAGGATTTTTAGCAGTAGAAGCTTTAATGCCCTTGGACCCCTGAGAAATGGTTTCTGGATCTGCAACAGGGTTTTTGAAAAGGAACTTGTGGGACTCGGGAACCCTGTAGTATCTGTCTGGTTTACTAGGAGCCGGAGGCAGGGAATCAGGGGCCATATTGGATTCCGCAAACACATCATCAACAATGTCTAGTACAGGAGGTACAGCCAAAGGCCTATGCTGAGGAAAAAGGAAATCCCTAAGCCTCTTTTTAGATTTAGAAAATTCCTGACTCTCCCAGTGAAAATGCTCCCTTAAGGTATGTAAAGTTTCCCCAAAAAAAAAAAATCCTCAGGGAGGGAAGCAGAGGGAATGGAATCCTCTGCATCAGAATCCTCACAAGAAGGTATGGACAAATCCAGGTCATTGGAAGAATTAGAAGAAACAAGAGTCTTTATCAAAAAATTGAACTCAGCCCTAGGCCTCTTAGAAGGGGGGGGGGGGTTGACTACCCCTGATTAGAGTAATAAGATCTTCAGCCATTTTGATCATTTGTTTTTTAGGCATAGGAGCCTGAACATGTGGCCTGGGCGTCAGTTATTTAGACATAGATTGAGATTTAGGCCTTAAAATAGAAGGTGGAGTTGGTTTAATATGCAAATCTGTAGATCTGAATGCACCCTCAGAAGCCAGTGCCTGCACAGCGGCTCTGGACCCATCCAAGGTACAGACATCCGCGGGTTCCATAGTTGAAGCATCTTGCGGCATACCGGACTCCGAATGGGTCTCAGTAGGCCTGCGAATCAGAAGTAGCAGGTATCAGGGGCTGCGAAAGCGCCTCACTGAGCACTGGCGAACTGGCGACTGGCTTAGGAGAAGCGTCGTCAGCAGTTTTGGACCTCGGCGGCCTGTCTCTGTCTTTATCTTTGCGTTTTTTCGGAATCCCGGTAGACGGTAGGGATGTGAGAGATGCAAATACACTGTGGAACTGAAGTCAATTCTCTCACGTAAAAACAAACTAGACATCAAAAAGTTTGTCAGCACACGTGCTTCACCTCTCACGCAAACCTCACCTCTCATGCAAAATAAGGTCAAGACATATAAACCCACATATGCAAGGCTACTCACTAAAAGCATACCAAAACAGCCGAGACCTCTCAAAAGCACACTGTCTATGCTCACCTCTAAGCAAAAAAAAACCACTACACATACCAACACACACACACACCCATGTCTCAACAGACTAGCCCCTAAGGCAAAACACTTCAAATGTCTTGGTCATAGGCAACTCCACAGTGAGACACACAGATGTCCCTACCACCAGAATGGATAAGGAAAAGTTCATGATCTGCTACCTATCAGATGCCAGGATAAGACAAATCACGCATGCACTCAAGCCCCTCAACAACAAGTGCCATTCTGACTGCCATAGTCCATGTTGGAGTGAATGACTTGAGATGTACTGCTCTAGACTATATGAATGGCAGAACTCTCTGATTATGTGTCCCAAACAGGTATGCCCCTAGACCTAAGCAATATCCTACTCTCACCCAGAATAATGTCATAACATAAACAAAAAAATGACTGACTTCAACAACTGGTTCAGCTTCTGGTGCCAGTCCAGGGAGATCCAGTATCTGTCAGCCTGGGTGGATATGGTAGACAGACTTTGCTAAAGATAGTCTACACATGTCCCCCTTAGGATTTTGGATACTGGCAAAAGCCCTCGCCTCCCCATACTGCCTTTTTTAGGCAATATCAAAACAACAAAAATTCCAACGTAACTAAATCTAATTGAGACAAACTCAGGGTCTTGCTGCTTAATGCTAGGAGTTTAAACACAAAGCTGAACTCCCTGGAAGCACTACTCAACTTAGAGGATACTGATGCCTGCAGTTACAGAAACATGGTTCATGACTCCTGACAGCACTCTGGCCGTGTAAGGCTACAATGCCTTCCACATATTCACACCACAAAATGCGCGTGAAAGAACCAAAGGTGGAGGTGTATCCATCTTCATTAAAACTAAATACACTTCAAGACTGGTCAAACAGCATGAGTCTCTCGAACTACTCCTCATCCAATTAACTATTGGGAAAGTACCATATCACATCATTGCTAGCTATAGATCTCTTACCTTGAGCAAGAATAATCACACCACCTACCTCTATTTAATGGGATCCCTTGCAATACAGCCCAACACCTTAGTCATGGGAGATTTCAACTATTCTTCCATAGACTGGGAACATACACAAGCAAAAACGCACTCGCCCTTAGGTTCCCAGACTTTAACACTAATGCTCTGGAAAAGACAGTCTGCACCCCCACTACAGGTCGCAGTGTTCTGGATATAGTACTCACCAACATTGGGGGCGGGGGGGGGGTTACTGTACCCCCCCCCATGCATGACACCCTCCCTGGTTAGGTCACACCACAAATCAGTCTCTTTTGACGCAACTACTGGAACGGACACCCTCACTGGAACAAAAATTATAAAAAACTTTACCAAAGCTAACTACAACCTACTAAGCAATGGTATAAAAAGCTTCACACCACCCACAATCACAGACATCAATGATCACTATGCAGAAATGTACGCAAATGTCCTGTGTAAACACTTAAGCAACTGCAAAAACCTTGCTGTACCTCACCAAATCCAAACCATATCTTCCCGTAAAAACAAGCCATCATGGTGGACTTCAAGTATAAACGGATTATATAACATGAGAAAGAAACTGTTGTCCAAAAGCAAGAGGGTTATCACTTTGGAGAAGAAGAGGTCCCTCCTAAGCCTAAACAAGAAAATCAGAAATATTTTAAAGTATTCTAAAGCAAATTACGAAACTAAAATCGCATCCCTAGCCAAGGATAATCATAAGACCGTCTTTAACTACATCCGAAGTCTAAAAAGGTTTGCCCAGCTATGTGCCAAAATGGTTGTAAATGGGATCACTCACAGAAGATATCGCCAACCTGCTAGCTGACAGATTCAGCGCAAACTTCACCAACCTTTCCCCACCAGCCATATCCCAAAGCATTCCTGACAGCAGCCCACTGCCTAGTATCTCTAGAAACAGGTAATCTCTGCACTCGCCAAGGCCAAAAACATGGCCTCAGTGGGAACAAATAATATCCCAGGTTGTTTACTAAACAATCTAAAACAAGACTTAGCGGGCCCACTTGGTGTTCTCTTTAATTATAGCTTGAGAACTGGCTATGTTCTTGCAGAATGGAGTAGAGCAATAGGATCTCCCCGCACAAAGAGGAGGCATATAAAGACCCTGGGAACTTCAGACCCATAAGTCTAACCAGCCTCATCTGCAAGGCAATGGAAAGAATTATCATGGATCTTATCAACAAGGACATAGGCGACCTCCAAATGATGAACCCAGCAAGTTTGGTTTGGTTTAGAGTAGATCATGCTTATTAAACCTGGTGGACTTCTTTAAGAATGTCACCAAAGCCAATAACAAAGGTAAGACAGTGCACACTGCCTATGTACACCTTGCCAAGGCTTGCAATCTGGCATCTTTGAGAAACTCATCCAGATAGAGATTAACCCTTACATTACTAGATGGGTAGCCAATTGGCTCACCAACAGAAGGCATACTGTCAAAACTAGTGACTCCACCTCCACCAGTAGACCCAGCATCAGTGGAGTGCCACAGGGCTCTGTGCTGGTCCCCTTACTGTTTGGCATCTATTTCTCGGAAGTCCAGGCCAAAGTAGACTACCTTTGGCTCACCAAGAATGCTGATGATTACAAACTGGGAGCAATCATTGAATCCCCCAACAATGTCAACACATTACAAGAAGGGCTAACACAAACAAATGATTGGTGCCAAAGCCACAGTCAAACTAAATGCAAAAAAATGCATTACTATTCCCTTTGGCAAAATGGAATTCCCTACAAATTACAATATTGAACCCCCTTGAATTCAACCCCAGTGGTACGAGACTTGGGAACACAGGTTGATCGCAATCTGAACTTTGACCGCCAAGTTTACACAGTGGTAAGGAAAGCCTTCTACACAGTGCATCTCATAAGCAAGGGCATAGCATTCAGGTGAAGGGAAGTTATAACTTCACTGTACTTGACCCTCATCAGACCACTAAGACTATAAAAAGAAGTTATGTACTCACCATACCGTTCCATCTAGTAGCTCTACTTCATTTGTCTTCAACCTGTGGGATACCGGATCCGAGCCGGCAATCTCACTAGCATCTGCTCCGAGCTCCAAGCTCCTCCCCTTACCCATAATACACCTCCACTGCCTTCCAACCCCCAGATCAAGTTTGTTGATCCTTATACTGATAACCTGACCTGAAAAATACTTATGACCTATAACTGCAGCCTGTTCACATGACAAGGTCTGGGGGAAGGAGGGAGGGACGGTTAAAGACAAATGAAGTAGAACTACTCAGATGGAATGTTATGGTGAGTACATAACTTCTTTACCTGAAGTAGTTTACTTCATTTGGTCTACAACCTTTGGTCTACAACCTGTGGGACAGAGTCCCCAGCTACTAAACTCCTGGGTGGCCCTCATGGAAGGATATTCCGGAGCACCACAGAACCAAAGGATGCTCTCCTTCTGGAAGTCAAATCCAATTTGTAATCAGAAATAAATGTATGAGATGAGGACCAAGTAGGTGCCAAACAAATATCATCCAAAGATACTCTAGACCAAAAGGCCACAGACATAGCCATGGACCTAGTGGAATGAGCTTTCACCTGACCCGGAGGAGACATGCCTCTGTCCTTATAGACCTGAAGGATGCATGAAGAAATCCACCTAGCAATAGTGACCTTGGAGATAGGTTTCCCAAAAAGGGTTTATAGATACAAACAGCTGATCGGATCTACAGAATTTTTTTGTCCTGTGTAAATAAAATCGTAACTGTCTATGAACATCCAGCAAGTGGAATTTGTATTCCATTTTGTTAGCAAAATTAAGAAAGAAAACTGGTAAATTGATGGTTTGATTGATATTAACTGGTGATGCCACCTTGGGAAGAAAGGATGGATTGGTCTGAAGGGAAACCCTATCTTTGTGGAAAATCATATAAGGAACTTTGACGGACAAGGCCTGCAGTTCTGAAACCCTTTTAGCAGAGGTAATAGCCACCAGAAATGCTGTTTTCCAAGACAAGAATTTTAGATCTGTGGTTGCAGTGGGTTCAAAAGGCGGAGCGACCAGAGCTTGAAGAGCCATAGCAAGGTCCCATGGGGAAATAGGATCCTTGACAGGAGGGGGGGTGTAACAGAAAAATCCCTTTGATAAAGGCTTTACACAGTCTGGAGGAGGCTAGAGAGGCAGAATTCTCACCCACATGAAAATGAGAAATGGCAGCCAATTGAACCTTGACAGTAGAAGAACTAGCTCCCAGTTGAAAAATATCAGCTAGAAAATCAAGAATGGCAGAAATAGGAGCCGTGAAGGGGTCTAAACTCCTTTTTAGAGGCCCAAAAGGAAAAACGTTTCCGTTTACTGCGATAAACCTTCCTGGTTAAAGACTTATGAGCAGCAACCAGAATAGACCTAACTGAACAGGATAGTCCAAGAGTCCTAGCGATCATGGGAACAGGAGCAGCCAAGCTGTGAGCTTCAAACTGTCCAGGTTCGGATGGGGAATCCCCAATGGGTGTGAAATCAGATCCTGAATGGGATCCAAGATCCAGTGTGGAGCCAGAAGGTGAGACCAAAGGAAGGGAAACCATACCTGGCGAGTCCAAAATGGGGCAATGAGGATCACTTTGCTCCCCAGTCAATGAGCTTTTTGTAGAAACCTCGGAATAAGTGGTACTGGAGGGTAAGCATACAGAAGACTGGAAGGCCAAGCATGGACTAGAGCATCTCTGGGGGACTCCACCAGCAGGGGGTTCAGAGCAAAAAACTCGCTGCACTTCGTGTTGGAAGGAGATGCAAAGAGATTCACAGACCACTCGTAAGGCATCAGAATAGTCCAACTTAACCTGTATGCTAGAATGTTGGACTATCCCGGAATGCGTGTTGCGATGAGAAAACTACCGGTGGAGATCGCCCATTCCCACACTCTCATGGCCTCACGACAAAGGAGGTAAGACCTGGTCACTCCCTGTTTGTTGATATACCAGACCACTGACATGTTGTCTGACTGAACTTCAATGGTTTCCAGAGGAAGAAAGGCATGAAGGGCCTGCAACGCTAAAAGAACTGCCCTCATCTCTAGAATGTTTATGTGCAAGCTGGTCTCTACAGGGGACCACAGGCCTTGGACTGTCCTGCCCGAACAATGTCCCCCCACACGAGTTGGGAGCATATGTGGTCACTGCCGCTTGGACAGGGGCTGGAAGAAAGGGTCGTCCCTCCAAAATGTCCAGAGAACACATCCACCATAGAAGGGACGACTGAGAGACTTGACTGAGATGTACTGGATACGACAATGGAAGTTCCACCAGGGACCATTGTATAGCTAGTGTCCACTGTAGAATTCTCATATGTAACAGCATTGTGGTCGCCTCCATTGAACCTAAGGTCCTCAACACTGATTCCATCGATGGAAGATGAGATGGGTAGATCAGAGAGACATGCATCCTCAGGTTTTGTACTCTCTCCAAGGTCAGGAAGATTTTGCACTGTAATGCATCTATCCTTGCCCTAATGTAGTCTATCACCTGGACAGGATTTAGAAGTGATTTGGATGTGTTGATTGTGATCCCCAAATGCAGGGCAAGGTTTAAGAAATAATCCTTGGTTGAGAGAGTAGACGCCTGGTGGGAGCAGTGAGGAGCCAATCGTCCAGGTACAGACAGACCTGTATCCCCTGAAGCCTCAGGTGAGGCATCACCACCGCCATCACTTTGGTGAACACCCTGGGGGCTGTGGTGAGACCAAAGGGTAGGGCTCGAAATTGGTAATGATTTGACTCCTAGCCGGAAGCGGAGGAAACTCCTGGAGCTTCTGTGCATCTTTATATGATAGTAGGCATCCTGGAGGTCTAATGAGCACATCCAGTCGCTCTCTTGCAGGTATGGCACGATGGACTGTAGTGTGACCATCCGGAATTTTTCTTTGGCCACTGACAGGTTCAGGGTAGAATGGGCCTCAAGTCCCCCATTTTCTTTGCCACCAAAAAGAACCTGGAGTAGAAACCTGATCTGGACTGATCTTGGGGGACGGTTTTGATGGCTCATTTTCCTAGCAGCTTGGAAAATTCCTGTACTGCTGCCTCCCCCTTTGTGTGGGTGGTACGTCCGGGAGTTGTTTGGGAGATTTGGGAGGACCCACAAAGGAGACAGTATCCTCTGGATATGATCTGAAGCACCCAGCGGTCAGATGTTACTGACTCCCATGCCGCCAGGTGCAAGGACAATCATCCCCCGACTGTCTCCAGAGTAGAGCAGTCGGGCCACCCTTCAGGGTTGCTGTCTGAGCCTGTCCGAGAAACGTTCTAGAGACCCAAAATTCCTCAGACCCCCTCTGCCTCTGGGCCGGCGTCCATTCTGTCCTCCCTTTGCCTCTGGGGGAAGAAGAAGAAGAACCTTGAGTGTCCCGGGAATACTGTGAATTCCGGAACCAGATCTTCTTTTGCCCTCTCTGATTCCGGGAAAAGGACCTTTAAGGGTTCAAAAAGTGGATTCCGACGGCAGACAGTGTCTTCCCATCCTTTTCACTCTGGACTAAAGTCACTTTGACGGTCTTACCAAAGACAGTAGAGCCATCACATAAGGGGCATTGGCAAAGGACGCCTTGAAAGGTTCCACAAATTGACACAGTCTGAGCCAGGAAATGCGCCTCATGGACACGCTGCACCCAGCCACCCTAGTCGCACCTTCAGTAGCATGTGAAAGGAGTCGCATGGATGTGTTGGAGACTGCTTTCAAAGTGGCCATCCACACGGAGAACGAGTCCCTGTCCTCCTGCGACATGAACTTAAAGGGAGACTCCGCCAGCTCCTACGTGGGCCAGGTAGTTCAGCGGCCTAATAGAAATGGTAGCTGAAGCGCAAACCCGCTTCCCTAAGTGGTCCATCATCCGTGACTCTCAGTCAGCAGGATGAACCGAGGAACTTTCCTGGGCTAGCTCCTTCTTAGTGGCTGCTGCTACCACCACAGGGTCTACGGAGGAGCCCTTGTTCCATGCTGGCCTATCCAAAGGTAGACTCAAGATCTTGTCAGGCCTTTTGGGGATTGGTTCCACAGTGTCCGGCTTCTTCCAGGCCTGTGAGGTGACCAGGGTCACCAAGGGATCTGCGGGAGGGGACACCCAGGAAGTAGATGGGCTTGTGCCGAATGCCTCCAGGAACACGGACTCGTCAGAAGAAGGTTTGGGGGCGGACCAACCTCCCTGTTGGCAAAGGATTTCCATGATGTCTCCAAAGGAGACATCCTCGGGAGGTGACCTGGGGACCTTCCCCATCATTCAAATCCGTATCCTCAATGACGGACTCTGGGGAGTCCAAGTGCCTCCTCTTACACGTATGCTTGCGAGGCACATCTCCGGTGGGGCTCGCTGGGGGGAACTCGCAAGCCACTTGTTCCTCAGGGGAAACCATCTGGGACTCCTCGAGCATGGGCTATCCCTCTGGTAAAATAATGGGATTCGTAGAAAGAGCCAAAGGGGTCGGGGCGGAGTCCGAGGAGATAGTCAGTGGTCTCGATCCAGCGGACAGAACCCTTTCTACCATGTTGAACACCGATGGAGAACAAATCTCCTGGGAAACTAATAAGGAAGCCGGTCTCCTCACGTCCAACGAGAGAATTGGAGCCGGGCCCGAAGTGGACTGAGCTCCGAGGGAGGGAACTTGGCCTGATAAATCCAGAGCCGATAAAGAAAGTTCCACTCCCTCGGATCTGACACACAAGCTCCTGCTCCGAGAGCGGCTCGGATCCGAACTAGTCGGATCAGACATACTCCAGGCAGCTGTTGGTGTCAAGGAAGCAGGTACCGTCGGCGCCGACCCCCTGACTAAAGCCATCTTCGGATCCGTGTACTCCGAACCCAATGGACGGATCAGAGAAGGA
This sequence comes from Protopterus annectens, assembly GCF_019279795.1. NCBI lineage: Eukaryota > Metazoa > Chordata > Ceratodontiformes > Protopteridae > Protopterus > Protopterus annectens. The sequence continues at coordinate 241,777,099 of NC_056737.1, forward strand.
GAAATCAGTGTAAAAATGGGAAGCGAGCTCCCTCCTCCTGAGGGAGAGGGGGCTGGCAAGACCCCCCATCTGGATCTTAGCACGAATGAACCTCATCATTTTATCCATGTCGACTTCCGATAAGGACCGCGTGGACCTCGACGAGGCCACGGACTTCGACCTTGCGGGTTGGGGAACCGAGGCCCTAGATGCAGAGCATGTCTCCTCTGGCTCCAGGGTAAATCTTGGCGATCAGAGCTAAGAGGAGTCACAGATCCTATGACTCTTAGCAGGTAAAGTGAAGTACAGGGACCTCTTACGTTTCTCAGGCCTGGATTTTGTCTCTCTCTCCTTCTCTCTGCCCCTTTTACGCTTCACTTCAGCAGGCTTTGAAACGGGAGGTTGAGTCCCAGCCTGGGAGAGAGGAGAAGCAAGGGCAAGACAGGAAGGAGAGGCAGCCACAGCAGCCGCTGTGACCAAAGCAGAGGACGAGGCAACCGCCTCAGAAGTGGGAAGAAGGCCTTTCAGGGCCAATTTAGCCTTCCTGTCCTTGACTGCATGTGGGTTAAAACCCGTGCATATAGAGCAGTCTGTACTTAGATGGGCAATGCCCAAGCACATTACACAAAGAGTGTGGCCATCTGCTGGGGGCAACTTATGCCCACACTCAGTGCACCTTTTAAACACAGGCTTATCAGCCAATCAGACAAAGAGGGAAAACAAGTAAGAAAAAAAAAAGATATTAGTTTTCCCACTGAAAACCACTCCCCACACTCACACACAGAACACACTCAGGGGGGTGGGGAAGCAAGCACACTAAACAACTAAGCTAAACAACAGTAAAGTTTAATTACTCGACGCATCAAGCGAGGGGAGAAGGGGAACCTATACTAACCACTATCCTAAAAGATGGAGAGAAAAAAGACTTACTAAAAGCTTTCAACCCACTTAGTACTCGGAGCTCTGAAGATCACGATGCTTCAGCTAGCTGCGGCAAAAGAGATAGTACAGTTGTGTACACTTAACATAAATGTAGATGTTCGAGTGCATTCACTGTTGCGGTCATTACATTTGGGTAATCCTGCTGGCAGGTTGCCCTCAGTCTGCCTGAATTCCAAAGTCCTGGGTCTTGTGTCGGCTGCTGTCGCCCCTTCCCTGACGCCAGGTTGTCAGGGGTATAAAAGATGTGGCCGATGCCATTTTCTTTAGTTTTTCTTGCCCCAGATGTCAGGTGCCCCCTAAAAGGGTAGCCATAATTTATATACATATAAATACATGCACCAATATAAACTTTACCTTCATCTACAAGCAAATACACCACATAGGTTGTATAAATCAGAGAAGGAAAGATAGGCTCCATCAGAAGAAAAGGGGGATGGCGGGTGGGTAACCTGGACTGCAACAGTGAATACACTCGAACATCTACATTTATGGTAAGTGTACACAACTGTACTATGTTCTTCGTGTTTCACTGTTGCAGTCATTACATTTGGGTAGAGTCCCAAAGCTATGGATGGGAGGCTGGAGCTAAACAGCATTAGGAGCGGCTATGAGGCCCTGCAGAACTGCAGTGGCAAAGCCTGCCCTAGATTTAGAGTAGAGTGGCAGATGATAGTGCTTGGTAAAGGTGTGCACTGAACTCCAAGTAGCAGCCTCTAAAATGTCCTTGGTTGGTACTCCCCTGAGAAAGGCTGCTGAAGTGGCTGCAGCTCTGGTTGAATGTGGCCTAATGCCCTTAGGCACTGGCTTGCCATGGTGTAAGTAGCAGAAACGAATGCAGTGGCTTATCCACTTTGAAATAGTCTGCTTTGAAACAGCCTTTCCTTGTGATGCCGCAACATATGCCACTAGTAATTGTTCTGTCTTTCGGAAAACTTTGGTTCTGTCCAAGTAGAATCTTAGCTGTCTGTGAACGTCCAAAGAATGCAGAATTCTCTCCCCCTTGTTCTGTGGATTTGGATAAAAAGTTGGCAGATGAATAGTTTGGTTAAGAGCCACACTGGACACCACCTTAGGCATAAATGTTGGGTTTGTCCTGAGAGAGACCCTGTCTGGATAAAAAATGATAAAGGGTTCCACAGCCATGAGTGCCTGAAGCTCTGAAACTCGTCTTGCAGAAGTTATTGCTAGGAGCAGAGCTGTTTTCCAAGATAAAAACATTATATCAGCCGTTGCAGCTGGCTCAAAAGGTGGCAGGGTGAGTTTTTCCAAGACATAGTTGAGGTCCCATGCAGGCATTGGTGATCTTATTGGAGGCCTTAAGTTTTTGGCTCCTCTGTGGTACTGTTTTAGTAAGGGATGAGAAAATATTGGTGGCTCTGTATTGTAATAAGCCGATATGGCAGAGGCATGAATTTTAATAGATGAAAAAGATAGGCCTTTGTCCAGCATCTCAGTTAAGTATTGCAAAATCTGAGGAATATTTGGCACAGCTGTATCAGTTCCTTGTGCCTGGTTCCAAGCACAAAATCTCTTCCATTTTCCAGCATAAGATTTTCTAGTATTAGGCCTTCTGGCCTCCAAAATGACATCCATCACAGCTTTACTCAGAGGTGTGTTTTGAATGACTACATTATCAGCCATGCTGCCAGGTTTAAGTCCTGAGTTGGCTGTGCAGGATCTGATTGTTTTGCTGGGACAGTAGATGAGGTATCTGAAGCAAGGTCCAAGCTCCTTAGTATTGGATACCAGTACTGGAGGGGCCAGTCTGGGGCAATTAGTATCATCCTTGGCTTCTCCCTGTCTGACCTTTAGGAGTACCTTGGGGAGGAGAGGCAGAGGGGGAAATGCGTATACTGATAGGCTTTTTCAGCTGAAAGCTAGGGCGTCCACTTTCCATGCTTGTCTGTGATAAATCCTTGTGCAGAATCTTTTTAGTTGGTAGTTGTGAGGGGAGGCAAATAGATCTATGTCCGGACATCCCCATTTCCTTGTTATCATGCTGAAGACTTGTGGATACAGATGCCACTCATGGGGATCCATGAGGTTTCATCTGCCAGAGTATTTTTCCTTCCTGGCAGGAATTATGCCTGCAGGTGTACTTGGTAAGTCAATGCTGTGTCCCACAAAGTCATGGCTAGTCTGCAAAGAGGGTAAGAATGAGTGCCCCCCTGCTTGTTTATATACCACATTACCGTGGTGTTGTCTGTCTTTATCAGTAGTTGTCCTGGATGTAGTAGGTCCTTGAAGGCTGTCAGGGCATTCTGAACTGCTAGCATCTCTTTTTGATTGATATGTAGATTCATTTGGTTTGAGGTCCTTGCGCCGTGAATGCATCTTCCTGCCATGTGGGCCCCCCAGGCGTAATCTGATGCATCCGTTGTTATTGTTTGCCTGGCTGGGGGTAATGTGAATGGCTGTCCCTTGTATTGGTGACAAGCCTTTGCCCGCCATCGAAATTCCTGTTGCAGGCAGGGAATGAGAGTAATCATAGTTTCCAGCCTGTGGCAATGTTGAGTCCAAACACTTTTTAGTTTCCTCATATGCAGTCTTGCATATGGAATTAGTAGGATGCAGGATGCCATGAAGCCCAACGCCTGCAGAATTTTTCTTGCAGATAACTGGGCCTTTGTTGCCAGCATTTTGAAATAGGTAGTCAGTTGCCTTTGTTTGTCTGGCGTGAGATAAGCCATCTGGGCAGTGGTATTTAAGCTTGCACCCAGGAATATTATCTCTTGAGAGGGTACTAGTTTTGATTTCTTTTCGTTGACTGTGTACCCTAGGCATGTTATAAGTCTTTTCACAAACGCCAGATGCTGTAGAAGAATGTCCTTGTTGTCTGCTTGAATTAGACAGTCGTCCAGGTAAGGATATATTTGTATTCCTCTTTGTCTGCAGAATGCAATTACTGGTGCCAGGCACTTTGTAAAGACCCTGGACGCAGTAGATAAGCCAAAGGGTAGTGCAGAGAATTGGTAATACATTGAGCCAGCCTTGAATCTGAGGAATCTTCTGCATATTTCTCTGATTGGGACATGCAGGCATGCCTCTTTTAGGTCTAAAGTCACAAGCCAAGCGTTCTTGCCTAACATGGGCAGAAGCTGCTGCAAAGTCAACATCTTGAATTTTGGAATATCCAGGAATGTGTTCAAAATAGATAGGTCCAGTATTGGCCTCCAGGCCTTGTCCTTTCTGGGTACCAAGAACAGTCTTGAGTAAAATCCTTGTCCCTGCTCTTGCTCTGGTACTAGTTGAATGGCCCCCATGTCCATGAGGGATGAGACTTGTTTTTGTGCCTCTGCCCATTGATTTTTTGGCAGGGTATGGAAATGGAACTTGTAACCTTGTGACACGATATTTAAGACCCACTTGTCCGGGGTTATAATGTGCCAATTTTGTGAAAAAAGTGCTAATTTTCCCCCGAAGGGGACTGCCAGGAGATAAATGCTTGGTGCAGGCAAGGGGAAGTCATTGGGACTGTTTCCTGAATTGTTGTGATTTGTCCTCTCCAACTTTGGAGGTAGAAGCCCCCCATTGCTTTGAGCGGAATGAACCTTGCGTCTGGGATCTGCCTCTAGGGCATCTGGGTTGGCCACTTTGAGGTCTGTCTGACACAGGAAAGGACCAATTCTTTGTTGGCCAGTGTCTACTAAACCTAGGTGGCTGTACTTGTAAAAACTCTTTGACCGTTTGCATAGATTTAGCTTTGTCCTTCATTTTCTTTAACACCTCTTCTGCTTTAACACCAAACAAAGTATCATGCTGTAAAGGTGCATCTAATAATTTAACTTTAACATGATCAGACAGATTTTGTTCCTTTAACCAAGCATGCCTCCTAATTATAGAACCTGTAACTGCGCCCCTGCAGGAGGCCTCTAAAGAATCAAAACCACATTGCAAATTATGCTTTCCAACTTGTTCAGCTGCATGCAATAAATCCTGCATTTCCTTGTTTTCTGCACATTCAGAGTTTAACAACATTTTCTGTTTAAGCAATGCCATGACATGTTGCTGGTATTTGAGCATATGAAAGTGACAGTTTAAGGCCCTTATAGCCAAGGTAGCAGATGTGTAAACCTTTTTTCCCCATCTATCCAGTGCCCTAGTATCCCTGTCAGAGGGGGTAGGATTTTTTGCAGCGGAAGCCTCGACTCCTTTGGGACCCTGAGAAATAGTTTCTGGGTCTGCAGCAGGGTTTTTAAAAAGGAATTTATGAGAGTCAGGAACCCTGTAATATCGGTCAGGCTTAACAGGAGCTGGAGGTAAGGAGTCAGGGGTAAGACTAGACTCCGAAAACACATCATCTACAATGTCTAACACAGGAGGGATGGCTAGTGGCTTGAGTTGAGGTAGTAACAGGAAATCCCCAAGTCTCTTTTTAGATTCTGAAAAATCTTGGCTCTCCCAGTGGAAATGCTCTCTCATGGTATGTGGTTTCCCCAATAGAATAGTCCTCTGGAGGAGAAGCTGAAGGTATAGATTCTTCAGCATCAGAATCCTCATAGGGGGGAAGAGAATATTCCTGATGAGAAGAGGAATCAGAAGAAATGGAAACCTGATCTGAAGATTCATAGTCGGTCTCTTGTCGAGGCCTCTTATCAGGAGGGGAATGGGAACCCATGATCAAGGTAATTAAGTCTTTGGCCATTTTGAGCAACTGTTTTTTGGGCATGGAGGCCTGTCCACGTGGCTCTTGAGCTTGCTTTTTTGCCTTTGAAGGTGCTTTAGTCTTTGCATTTGAAGTCGGTTTAATGTATAGATGTTTAGGTCTGAATACACCCTCAGAAGCCAGTGCCTGCTCAGCGGCTCCGGACCCATCTGAAGGAATTGCGTCCGAGGCTCCAATACCTTGAGTTTCCAGTGGCATTGCCGACTCCACGTGGGAGTCGGTAGCGGCCTGTGACTAAAGTAGCGGGTGTCAGGGGCTGCAAAAGCGCCTCACTGAGAGCCAGCGAACCGGCGACTGTCTTAGGAGAAGCTTCGTCATCGGTTTTGGGCCTCGGTTGTCTATATTTTTCTTTGCGTTTTTTGTGAACTCCAGTAGTTGGAAGGCTTTCCGACAACATTTCTTGATAATTAAACCTGCGTCCAAAATAGTTTAAAGCAAAATCATACCAACGCGTAATAGTGCGTTGGTTAAATCTAGCACAAAACGGACAACCTGAAACATTATGGTCAGAGCCTAGGCAAGGAATACAGTAAGAATGAAAGTCCTTATGAGGTAATTTGCTTCCCATAAGAAATACAATTATTAACTTTTTCTGGCATCGGTTTGGAGCAAAAAAAAAAGTTTCCCCAACGGGGTACTTAGCTTTATAATAGACTTTGGATCTGAAACTCGAACTCGAAAATCTCAGGAGTCGGCCAACCAGCACTTGCGAACTGCTTCTGCTTTGGGCACCGTGCGGCAAGAAAAACTAAAGAAAATGGCGTCAGCCGCATCTTTTATACCCCTGATGACCTGACATCAGGGAAGGGGCGACAGCGGCCAACGCAGGACCCAGGACTTTGGAATTCAGGCCGACTGAGGGCAACCTGCCAGCAGGATTACCCAAATGTAATGACTGCAACAGTGAAACACGAAGAAAATCTGGGGGTTGGAAGGTAGTGGAGGTATATTATGGGTAAGGTGAGGAGCTTGGAGCAGATGCTAGTGAGATTGCCGGCTCGGATCCATTACGGACCCGGAATCCCACAGGTTGAAAACCACATGAAGTAAACTACTTCAGACTGCACTCTTTTGCATGTACCTCACCAGACCCCTGCAGCAGCTGGACAGACTTCGGATGTTTCTCATTAAGAAAATACAGGGACTCCAAACCATGATCTACATGGACAGGCTGAAAACCCTGTCACTTTACTCTGTATCTTATAGGCTACAGAGAGGTGACTTGTGCCTGGCCTACAGGGAAATTTCCAACCCTGCCCTAATAAAAATGCTGCACATCCTCAAGTCACACGGCACAAGAGTCACGGGATCTCAACCTAGCTTGTGACATTAACAGAACATGCTGGAGAGAGAGATATGTTTCCTGAGAGACTGACTGTTTTCTTAAATATACCTCCTATTCACATAAAGCAGAGCCCCTCACTGTCCCTATTCAAAAGCAACCTAGATAATTGGATGAGAGACCACAAATTTGCTCCTGAGGTGGCATCCATGTCCCTCATGGACAGGGACAACTGGTACTGATCACAGTCCCGATCTCTTCATAAATTCATTCTGTGAACCACCCAAAATCAACAAATGGGAATACTTGGGATTAACATGGCTAGGCTTGTAAAGGCTCTAGGGCCGCTAACCTAGTAACCTCCTATGAACCTATATGATGTCCATTAAACCACTGTTTCTGAAGCACAATCTTAGAGACACTACTGACAAAAAGTATTCAAGTATAAGGAAGCAGTAACAATGGTTACACAAAATAAATTATTTTCCTAGTTTTAAACCACACAGTTGAAAAATGCATTTAAATGTCCAAAACAAGCAAATCACTAGGGTTATTTTAGTTGCTACACCACACCACCAGACTAAGGTCCCTCAGTCAGCTAACTGTTTCTCTGTACCTGACTGCAAAATGTTCTGAATTCCTTTAGGCTTGTATCGATTTATATAAAAATGTTTAACTATTACTTTGAGTAAACAGGAAGCAAAATGCAAAGTATAGAAATATTTTAGGGCCATATTTTGAATGGAACTTGTATTCTTAACAGTTCTCTTTATATGAAAAAAACAAAGAAAAAAATCTGTTTATATGTAAAGCTTGAAATGCCAAGCCAAGTTTACTAAACTTTCCTCTTTGGACTGCTGTTAAGATTTAAAAACTTCTAACCTGCAGGAAACAATGAGTTATGACTGCAGTACCCTTCTCTGTTTGCACTGTCGACTGGATAGACTTCAAACAAGCCTGGAAGTAGTAATCATTGCAGAGACAGCAGGGAAAAGTAAATACAATTTATTTTTCCAGAGTCAGTAATCTCACTCTTGTATTTTGCCTATGTGTCACTTGCAACTGGTAATGATTATAAAATAAAAATCAGGTTTAGTTAGATTACAGTAATCTCCAGGCAGTGGTAGAAGCAGGATCCTTTAATTGTATTTAGTGCTCTTCGGCTGTTGTTTGCGTGTTTAGAGCATTTTAATTATTCTCTATGCTAACACATACTTGCTAGTATATTTGTTTTTTTTTTTTTTAAATTCTGCTGCTTAACTTCTATTAAATAAAACTTATACAATGACTGGCCATTAGCATTCAAAAAGTAGCATGCTGATGGGTCAGCCCAACCAGCATGCCAGTTGTAAATCCGAGCATATACCAAAGGAAAAAAGGTTTAGTCACCCAGACTTTCTTCCATTTTAAAATTTTTTAAACAAAAATAAATAAATAAAAATTAGAAATCCAGACAATCCGGACATACGAGAGAGAAAGGACAGAGAAAATACTAGAAAAATCAGGAACATCCTAGCCTGAAAGGCAGTAGAAGTAGACACCGAACGTGTAGAGTGAGCCTTTACCTTGAAGGGTAATTCCTTACCATTTGAAGAATGGATGAAGGAAATGCAGCTAGAAATCCATCTGGACAATTACTTTGGAAACTGAAGTCCCTAGTCTGTTTTCCAAAAAGAAGACAAAAAGTTGGTCAGATTTTCTAAAATTTTTTGTTCTATGTAAACAGAAACGTAATTGTCTGTGGACATCCAGCTGATGAAAACTGAAATTCTGCCTTGTTAGAGAATCCAAGGAAAAATACAGGCAACTCAATAAGACTGGTTGAGGTTGACCACTGAAGCAACCTTAGGCATAAAGGAAGGATTAGGTCTTAGTGAAACCCTATCCTTGTGAAATATCAAGTAAGGGGGCCGGACTAAAGTTTGGAGTTCAGAGATCCGCCTAGCCGAAGTGATGGCTAACAAAAAGAGCGTCTTCCAAGACAAAAATTTTAGGTCACAGGTTGCCACGGGCTCAAAAGGAGGTGAGGTAAGCTGCTGTAGCACAAAATCATGATCCCATGGCATAACAGGATCAAAGATCGGAGGTCGTAGTAGCACAGTCCCTTTGAGAAAGGCCCTACAAAGTCTATGCGCCACATTAGCAACATGAAAAGTAGAAATGACTGCCAACTGTACTTTAATAGTTGCCGCAGCAGATCCCTGACTAAACAGTTGAGATAGAAACTCTAAAATCAATGAGATGGGAGCTAAATAGGGCTCAATCTGTCTTTCATGAGCCCAAATGGAAAATCTCTTCCACTTACTGGAATAAATCTTCCTAGTAGAAGGCTTGTGGGAGGAAGACAGAATATTTACTACCTCCGGTGAAAAATCATGAAGCCTGACTAGGGAGGGAATTGGAGCAGCCATGCTGTCAACCTGAGGGTTTGGATGAAGGGGTGGAACTGGCCTGACATACGAGTCAACAGATCTGGCTCTGGGTCCGGAATCCACGGCTTGTCCATTAGATAAGGGTGAAGAAAGGGGAACCAGATCTGGCGAGGCCAGTGTGGAGCAATCAGTATCATTTTGCTTCCCAAAGACTGTGCTTTCTGAATAACCTTCATTATCAGGGGAATTGGAGGGAAGGCATAGAGAAGACCGGAGGGCCAATTGTTAACTAGAGCATCCATGGGTGTTTCCCCTTCCGGGGGAATAAGGGTGAAGTAGCTGCTGCATTTGGCATTGAGGTGGCTGGCAAATAGATCGCAGCAAGGCTGATCCCATCTGCAGAAAATCTGTTCCACCATCTGTTCGTTCAGGGACCACTCGTGAGGTATCAGAATAGCTCTGCTCAGCCTGTCGGCAATCACGTTGGACTTTCCCGGAATGTGCGTCACCACTAGAAAGGGCTGGGAAGATACTGCCCACTGCCACACTTGAAAAGCCTCTCTGCAAAGGAGATACAACCACTGGTTCCTCCCTGTTTGTTCAGATACCAGACCACAAACATGTTGTCCGAGTGGATTGCAAATGTCCCAAGAGGAAGAATGCTGTGAAGTGCTTGCAATGCTAATAGCACTATTCTCATCTCTAAGACATTGATATGCAAATGGATCTCATGTTCCTGCCACGTGACTTGGACAGTCCTGCCGAGATACTGCCCCCCCCCCCCCCCACCCGATCTGGGAGGCATCCATGGTCACAGTGGCAATCGGAGGAGGAAGAACAAAAGGCATACTCATGTTGAGATTGCTGGTCTGAAGCCACCAGCGCAGATCCTGCTTGCACCTGTCAATTATTACAATAAGATGGGAGAGAGGAAGGTGCTGAAGAGACCACTGGGCAAAAAGTAGCCACTGAAGAATCCTCATGTGAAGTCTTGCAAGAGGGACTAGCATAATCGTGGTAGCCATGGTACCTAACAGCTGGAGGACCACTTTTGCCTTGACCTTCTTCAGTGGTAGTACAGCATAGACTTGTTGCTGTAAAACCTGAATTCTCTCTTCTGGCAGGAAAACCTTCATGAGCACGGTGTCTAATTCGGCACCGACAAAGGTGACACGCTGCGAGGACAACATTGCAGACTTTTCCCAATTCAATGGGATTCCTACACTTTGGCACAGTGCAATAGTGGCGTCCCTAGTCTGTAGTAGTGGATTCCTGGTGGTGGCAGATAGGAGCCAGTTGTCCATGTACGGAAACACTTGGAATCCCATACGTCTCAAGTGAGACCTTACAACTGCCATGCATTTGGTGAACACCCTGGGGGCTGTGGTGAGACCAAAGGGCAGGGCACGAAACTGAAAATGTCTGGCTCCCAGCCGGAAGCGTAGGTGACTTCTGGATGCCCCGTCCATTTTTATATGGTAGTAAGCATCCTTGAAGTCGATGGAGCACACCCACACATCTTTCCCTAATAACGGGAGAATTGACTATAACGTGACCAAGCGGAACTTGGACTTCTCTACATGAAAGTTCAAACGGCTGAGATCCAAAATGGGTCTCGGGTCCCCTGTTCTTTAAGGCACCAAAAAGAATTTGCAGTAAGTCCCTAATCCTACTTGGTCTGAGGGGACGGGCTGGATGGCTCCTTTTAACAGCAACTTTTGAACTTCTAAGGTTGCGGAATCCCTTTGACTGGGTGGAACGTCTGGGATTCTTTTGTTTGGAGGAGGAGATGAAAGAAGAGGGAATGTGATCACCTCTGGAGATTATCTCTAATACCCACTCGTCCTGGGTGATGTCTCGCCAGGCTTCTGGGTAAAGAGAAATGCGACCCCCGACTGGCTCCAGAGACGCGCAGTTGGGCCTCCTCTCAGGAGCGCTGGTAGGGGGAGCCACGAAAGGAATCACGGTCCCCCTGGTTACGCGGGCCTCCCCTGCCTCTAGGGTGGCGTCTACCTGAATTTCCACCCCCCCTCTGCCTCTGGAGGGGGAATCACTCTATGCGTCGAGAAAAAACCTCTGCGATTTTCTGAACCACATTTTCCCACCCTTCTAGCCCTTGGGATAACGTCTAGAAGGCATGGAAAAACGAACTCCCACGGCAGACAGGGTTTTTCCTTCCTGCTCGCACCTAGTGAGAGTATCCTTCACCTTGGTTCCAAATAAGGATGAACCATCAAAGGGCACGTTGGTGAAGGTAGACTTGAAGGCCTCCGCGAAGTTGCACAGGCCCATCCAGGAGTGTCTCCTAAGAGAAACTCCGGAACCCGCAGCCCTGCTCGCTCCATCAGCTGTGTACAAGATCAGCCTCATGGAGGAGTTAGCAATAGAATTTAGGGTAGACATCTGTGCATTGACTTTCTGAGCCACAGCATCAGAAACGTTACCCTGTAGAGAATCTCCCAACTCCTTTAGGAGATCTCTTTGGAGCCGTGTAAAATGCGACAAGTAGTTCAGCGACCACAGTGTAAAGGCCGCTGAAGAGAACACACGCTTCCCATACCTATCCACAGCCCTGGACTCCTTGTTAGGGGGATGGACGGTAGATGAAGTTTCTGCAAGTTCCTTCTTGGTGGCTGCTGCCACCACCATGGCATCTACTGGAATGCCTTTTGAAAGAAATTCTCTATCAGGGGGAGCGGACAAAAACTTGTTGGGTCTCCTAGGGACCGGTTCCACAGTGTCTGGAGTTTACCACAACTTTCGACAAACGAGGTTCAGGAGTTTGTTGAACGGGGGAGAAACCCAAGAGGCAGAGGGTTGTGAACCAAAGGCCTTCAGGAACACAGATTCCCCCTCAGAGGGGCTTTAGATGGCCAGTCGCCTCTCTGTCTCAGTATTTCCAAGACATCTGAAAAAGAGATATCGTCAGAAGATGACTTAGGGGACCCCTCCGACTCCTAGAAGTCGGTGTCAGATGTGAGGGACTCGTCTTGGGAGTCAATGTGCTTCCCCTTGCACACTCTCTTTCTGGGTGGCTCCTCAGGTAAAAAACCCGAGGAGGCTTCAGAAAGCTGGGGACCACTCAAGGAGATATCCTGAGGCCTTAGGTCTCTGCTGTCCCTAGACAGAGGGTGATCTGATACTGATATCGGTGTTGGAGGGGGAAGATTGTCGGTACCGTAGGATGCAGCTGACGACCTGGCCAGCACACTCATGACCTCGAAGGCTGATCCCCCTGGCTCTGAAGGTCGACTAACCGCAGAAGACAACCTCGGAGCCGAGGAAATGAGGTCCGAAGCAGATGTTGGGTCCATGCTCACCCGAGCCGAAGCGCCGAGAGGAAGGCTAGGAGCCGAAGATCGACCCGATACCACCCTCTCAGCTCCGACTGGGGAGCTGTGGACCCTGGACCCCATGGACGGTGCCAATGGGGTCGGAGCGGAGATGGGCGCCGAGGCGCTAAAAGGGGCACATGGAGCCGATCTCGAAGCATCAGACAGAACTGACAGCTCTGGTTCCGAAGAAAAGTCCAGAGGAGGAAAAGCCAAAGATGAAGGGGGGACAGGCTCCAGAGCCGATTGGGCCGGAGTCGAAAGCAATTTAGCCAGCACCGATGACTGAAGCAGTTTCTTTGCCACTCTATCGACATAGTCATCGGAAAGTGTCCTAGAGGATCTGCAGGACATGGTTGGGGATCTGGATCTCCTTATAGAGGGAGACCTACGAGTAGGGGAGACCGGTCGAAAAACTTGAGACCGGCTCCGAACTAACATCTGACCTTGGGTCCAATAAACCTGGAGTCAAAGTAGATACAATAGAAGCACTGTCGTCTATTGGCTCCGAAGCCAGTGGAGCCGAAGAAGCTATAGTTGTCTTAATAATTTTCTCCGGTGGCTCCGAGGAGACTGACGGAGCCAGAGAGTGCTTCTTAGGAGACTTTTAATCCAACTTTTTATCTGATTTGGGAGAAGACTTTGAACTGGAGGATCTCTCCAAATCCTCTTCAAAAGATGGTTTCAACAATCCTCTCAAAATCAGCTTGTTCTTCCTCTCTTGCAGCACGCGGGGGCTAAAAGCGTGATAGAAAGTACAGTTGTGTACACTTACCATAAATGTAGATGTTCGAGTGTATTCACTGTTGCAGTCATTACATTTGGGTAATCTGCTGGCAGGTTGCTCTCAGGTCAGCCTGAATTCCAAAGTCTTGGGTCCTGCGTCGGTTGCAGTCTCCTCTTCCATGACGTCAGGTCGTCAGGGGTATAAAACAAGCAGCCGACGCCATTTTCTTTAGTTTTCCTTGCCCCAGATGTCTGGTGCCCCCAAAAAGGTAGCAATATATATATATATATATATATATATATATATATATATATATATATATATATATATATATATATGTATATATATATATATATATATATACATATATATATATATATATATATATATATATATATATAGAGATATATATATATATATATATATATATACACACATATATATATATATATATATATACACACACACATACATGCATCAATATAAACTTTACCTTCATCTACAAGCAAATACACCACATAGGTTGTAGAAGATAGAGAAGGAAAGATAAACTCCAGAATGAAAGGGGGATGGTGGGCGGTTAACCTGAACTGCAACAGTGAATACACTCGAACATCTACATTTATGGTAAGTGTACACAACTATACTATGTTCTTCATGTTTCACTGTTGCAGTCATTACATTTGGGTGGAATCCCAAAGCTATGGTTTGGAGGCTGGAGCTAAACAGCATCAGGTGTGGCTATAAGGCCCTGCAGAACTGCAGTGGCAAAGCCTGCCCTGGACTTGTTGAGAGGCAAATGATAATGCTTTGTAAAGGTGTGAACAGAACTCCAAGTAGCAGCCTCTAGAATGTCTTTAGTTGGTACTCCTCTGAGAAAGGTTGCTGAAGTAGCTGCAGCTCTGGTGGAATGAGTCCTAATGCCCTTGGGCACAGGTTTACCATGGTGCAAGTAGCAGAAACGAATGCAGTGGCTTATCCACTTTGATATAGTCTGCTTTGAAATAGCCTTTCCTTCTGATCCTACAGCATATGTCACCAGTAATTGCTCAGTTTTTCTTAAGAGATTTAGTCCTGCTCAAGTAGAATCTTAACTGTATATGTACGTCCAAGGAATGCAGAATTTTCTCCCCCTTGTTTTGTGGATTTGGATAAAAGGCAGATGAATAGTTTGGTTAAGAGCCACACTGGAAACCACCTTAGGCATAAATGTTGGATTTTTCCTCAAGTAGAATTTTAACTGTCTGTGTACGTCCAAGGAATGCAGAATTTTCTCCCCTTGTTTTGTGGATTTGGATAAAAGGCAGATGAATAGTTTGGTTAAGAGCCACACTGGAAACCACCTTAGGCATAAATGTTGGATTTGTCCTCAGAGACACCCTGTCTGGGTAAAATATGACAAAAGGCTCCACAGCCATGAGGGCCTGTAGCTCTGAGACTCTTCTTGTTGAAGTAATTGCTAGTAGCAGAGCTGTTTTCTATAATAAGAACTTTACATCAGCAGTAGCAGGTTCAAATGGAGGCAGGGTGAACTTTTCCAACACATAATTGAGGTCCCATGCAGGTATTGGTGATCTTCTAGGAGGCCTTAAATTTTTGGCTCCTCTAAGATACTGCTTTAGTAAAGGATGAGAAAAGACTGGTGGCTCTGTATTGTAATGAGCCGAAATGGCAGAGGCATGGATTTTAATTGATGAGAAAGATAGGCCTTTGTCAAGCATCTCAGTCAAGTATTGTAATATCTGAGGAATATTTGGTTCTGCTGTATCAGTTCCTTGTGCATGATTCCAAGCACAGAATCTCTTCCATTTATCAGCATAAGATTTTCTAGTACTAGGCCTTCTGGCTTCCAAAATGACATCCATCACAGATTTACTGAGAGGTGTTGTTTGTATAACTACATGATCAGCCATGCTGCCAGGTTCAGTGTCTGAAGTTGATTGTGCAGGATCTGATTGTTTTGCTGGGACAGTAGTTGAGGTCTTTGAGATAAGGTCCAAGCTGGGTATTGAGACAAGTTCCTTAGGATTGTGTACCAGTATTGGCGGGGCCAGTCCGGGGCAATTAGTATCATCTTTGGTTTCTCTTGTCTGACTTTTAGGAGGACCTTGGGAAGAAGAGGCAGTGGAGGAAAGGCGTAAACTGAAGGATAGAGCGTCCACTTTCCATGCTTGTCTGTAATAACTCCTTGTGCAGAATCTTTTCAATTGATAATTTTGAGGGGAGGCAAATAGATCTATGTCTGGGGCTCCCCCATTTCTTTGTTATCATGCTGAAGACTTGTGGATCTAGTTTCCCTCATGAGGATCCATAAGGTTTCTGCTTAAATCTTCTGCCAGAGTATTTGGTTTTCCTGGCAGGAATTGAGCTTGAAGATGTATTTGGTAAGTCAAAGCTGTGTCCCACAGTGCCATGGCTAATCTGCAAAGGGGGTATGAGTGCATGCCCCACTGCTTGTTTATATACCACATGACCGTGGTGTTGTCCGTCTTTATCAGTAGTTGTCCTGGATGAAGTAAGTCCTTGAAGGCTGTCAGGGCATTTTGAACAGCTAGCATCTCTTTCTGATTGATATGTAGATGCATTTGTTTTGGGGTCCATATGCCCTGAATGCATCTTCCCGCCATGTGGGCCCCCCCAGGCATAATCTGATGCGTCTGTTAAGGTTTGGCTGACAAGGGGTAGAGTGAAGGCCTGTCCCATATTTTGGCGACATGTCTTTGCCCACCACAGAAATGCCTGTTGTAGGCAGGGAATGAGAGGAATCATTGTTTCCAGACTGTGACGATGTTGACTCCATAAACTTTTTAGGTACCACTGAAGTTTCCTCATATGCAGTCTTGCATATGGAATCAGTAAGATGCAAGATGCCATGAAGCCCAAAGCCTGCAGAATTTGTCTTTGTTGCCATCAGTTTGAAGTAAGTAGTCAGTTGCCTTTGCTTGCTGGCGTGAGTTAAGCCATCTGGGCAGTTGTATTCAAGCTTGCACCCAGAAATGTTATCTTTTGAGAGGGTACTAGTTGTGATTTCTTTTCGCTTATTGTGCACCCTAGGCATGTTAGAAGCCTTTTCACAAATGCCAGGTGTTGAAGAAGAATGTCCTTGTTCTTTGCTTGAATGAGACAGTCATCCAAGTAAGGATATATTTGAATACTTCTTTGTCTGCAAAATGCAATTACTGGTGCCAGGCACTTTGTAAAGACCCTGGGCACAGTAGATAAGCCAAAGGGCAGTGCAGAGAATTGGTAATGCATTAAGCCAGCCTTGAATCTGAGGTATCTTCTGCACGACTGCCTTACTGGGACATGCAGGTATGCCTCTTTTAGGTCTAATGTCACCAGCCAAGCATTCTTGCCAAGCTGCTGCAAAGTCATCATTTTGAATTTTGGAATGTCCAGGTATGTGTTCAAAATCGATAAATCCAGTATTGGCCGCAAGGCCTTGTCCTTTCTGGGTACCAAGAACGGTCTTGAGTAAAAACCTTGTCCTTTTTCCTGTTCTGGTACTGGCTGAATGGCCCCCATATCCATGAGAGACGTAACCTGTTTCTGTGCCTCTGCCCATTGATTTTTTGGCAGATCTGGCCAACCGTTTACCACTGGCAGAGTATGGAAATGGAATCTGTATCCCTGTGATACTATGTTTAGCACCCAGTTGTCCTGGGTTATTAACTGCCAATTTTGAGCAAAAAGTGCTAATTTTCCCCCTAAGGGTGCTGCCAAAAGATAAGTGCTTGGTGAAGGCAGAGGGAAGTCATTGGGACTGTTTTCTGTAGGTTTGCGTTTTATCTCCTCCAGATTTGGAGGTAAAAGCACCCCACTGCTTTGACCTGTATGAATCTTGTGCCTGGTATCTGGAACCTTTAGGGCATCTGGATTTGCCCCTTTGAGCTCTGTCTGACACAGGAAAGGACTAATTTTTTTGTAGGCCAGTGTCTACTGAATATTGGTGGCTGCACGTGCAAGAAGTCTTTTACAGTTTGCATAGACTTAGCTTTGTCTTCCATTTTCTTTAAAACCTCTTCTGCCTTAATACCAAACAGAGTATCATGCTGTAAAGGTGCATCTAGTAATTTAGCTTTAACATGATCAGGCAAATTTTATTCCTTTAGCCAGGCATGCCTCCTAATCACAGATCCAGTAACTGTGGCCCTGCAGGAGGCCTCTAAGGAATCAAAACCACATTGCAAAGTATGCTTTCCAACCTGTTCAGCTGCATGCAATAATTCCTGCAATTCTTTATTTTCTGCACATTCAGAAATCAACATAATTTTCTGTTTCAGCAATCCCATAACCTGTTGTTGATAGTTGAGCATATGAAACTGGCACTTTAAGGCCCTAATTGCCAAAGTTGCAGATGTATAAACCCTTTTTCCCCCCATCTATCCAGTGCCCTTGAATCTCTGTCAGAGGGGGTAGGATTTTTTGCTGTTGAGGCCTTAACTCCCTTTGGAAACTGTGAAATAGTTTCAGGATCAGCAGCAGGGTTTCTAAATAAAAATTTGTGTGAGTCAGGGACCCTGTAATATGTCAGGCTTGCTGGGAACCAGAGGGAAGGAGTCAGGGGTCAAGCTTGACTCCGAAAACACATCATCCACAATGTCTAAAGGCCAGGCCTGTGCTGAGGGAGAAGAAGGAAATCCCTGAGCCTCTTTTTTGATTCTGAGAAATCTTGACTCTCCCAGTGAAAGTGCTCCCTGAAAGTATGCAAGGTCTCTCCATATGAATAATCCTCAGGAGGTGATGCAGATGGTATAGACTTCTCTGCAACAGAATCCTCATTGGGAGTTATAGATAATTCCTGATCAGAAGAGGAATCAGAAGAAATAGAAACCTGACCTGAAGATTCATAATCAGTGTCTTGCCTAGGCCTCTTATCTGGAGGGGGATGGGAACCCCTGATCAAGGTAATAAGGTCTTCAGCCATTTTGATCATCTGTTTTTTAGGCATAGAGGCCTGTGCATGTGGCTCATGCATTGCTATTTAGTTTTAGAAGTTGCTTTTGTCTTTGGTTTTGCAGCCGTCATCGGTTTGACATAAAAATGTTGAGGCCTGAATACACCCTAAGAAGCCGGTGCCTGCTCAGTGGCTCTGGACCCATTCAAGGGAGATCCATCCATGGGTTCAATACTTTGAGTATCTTGCGGCATGCCGGACTCCACATGGGTGTCGGTAGGGGCCTGCAACTCAAAAGCAGCAGGTATCAGGGGCTACAAAAGCGCATCACTGAGTACCGGCGAACCGGCGACTGGCTTAGGAGAAGCTTCGTCGTCGGTTTTGGACCTCAACTGTCTCTCTCTGCCCTTTTCTTTGCGTTTTTTATGTACTCCGGTAGTCGGATTGCTATTCGATGATATTTTTGGGTAGTTAAATCTGTTTCCAAAATACTTTGAGGCAAAAATATACCGACGCTTAATAGTGCGTTGGTTAAATCTAGCACAAAACTGACAGCCAGGCACATTGTGATCAGGGCCTAGGCAAGGAATACAGTATAAATGGAATTCCTTATGAGGTATTTGCTTCCCACAAGTAAGACAATTATTAACTTTTTCTGACATCGGTATGGAGCAAGAAAAAAGTTTCCCCAACGGGGTACTTCGCTTTAGTGAAGACTTCGGTTCTGAAACTCAAACTCGATTATTTCAGGAGTCTGCCGACTGGCATTTGCGAAATGTTTCTGCTTCGGGCACCGCGCGGCAAGAAAGAATAAAGAAAATGGCGTTGGCTGCTTGTTTTATACCCCTGACCACCTGAT